>NC_092370.1:217720045-218027045 GCF_030028105.1 Mobula birostris
TCCTGCTTCTATGCACACCAAAATCATCAGTCAAATCCACCAAGGACATCAAGGCATTAAAAAATGTCGCCTAAGAGCAAGGCAATCTGTGTGGTGGCCTGGTCTAAGCACACGGCTGGGAGATTATGTACAACAATGTGAAGCATGCAGAAAACTGCACAATAATCATGCTGAACCACAGAATTCCCAAATGTTCCATGGCAAATTGCAGGCTCAGACATTTTTGAGCTGAAAAGAGACAAATATCTTTTCCCTGTGGATTTCTACTCACAGAATGTTGAGGTGTCCAAGATGTCCTCTACATCTTCAGCAGCACAGCACCAGAAAGCTGTATTCACTCGCTGTGGAATACCAGAGACACTTACGTCAGACAAAGGTCCACAAATCAGCTGCTCAGAATTCAACGCCTTTGCCAGGGACTGTGCATTCAAACACCAGACAAGCACTCCATGGTAGCCGTAGGCAAATAGCGAAGCAGAAAGAGCAGTGAAAACTGTTAAGTTTCCTACTGGAGGCAAAAGATCCTTACAAAACACTGCTAGCCTATCACTCCCCACCTCTTGTAAATGGCTGCAGTCCATCAGCACTGTCAATGGGCCAGAGACTGAGAACAAGCCTGCCCAATCTTCCTTCCCTTCTCCAAGTTCTCTTATTGGACTTAGACAAAGTGAGAAATTTTGAGACAACACAGCGTGAGAAAACGAAGAGCGTGCATGATCTCAGACACAGAGCAAAGTCTTTGTCGCTGCTCAGGAGTGGGGAAGCTGTTTGGGTTTCAGACCAAAATCACCAAAGGAACAGTAGTCCAGCGGCATGCACCATGATTGTTTGTGATCAGAACATCACAAAGTGAAATCAGGCAGAACAGGTATTCTGTCATGCACCTTCAAAATTCATGAGGGGTAGAGAAACAAATAGAGTGGCCTGATCCTCCTGACAAGGACCACTTACCTGAGGTGGATGCACCTGTTCAACAGTCTTTATCCACTCCAACACTCCCAATAACCCACACCAGCTCGGGCCGTTTATCTGTCCCACCACAGTGATATACTTCATAGTCTAAAAGCTCAGGGCAAGTGACTAAAGAGGAAGAATAATCCTCTAACTTTGCCTCTGACATGAGTGTTCCTGCAGTCTACCATTAGATTTAGTGTTTTTTAAAAAGAGTCCTAATGTTGAAAACATTCCACAAAATGAGATTGTTCCTTAAAAAAAAGGAATTGGTGAAAGAAACGGAGGAAAACAAAGAGACCATAAAAACAAAGAGAGAGACACTTATAATGTTGGCAATTCTTTTTTGTGGTTATGTAAGGAACATAAGTTATGTGCTAAGGGTAGAATGGATTGAATTGCTCAATTTCAGTGACTATAATTTCAAAGCAGTTCTAGAGGCAAGAAGTACATACATTTTCTCTTTTTTTCCCAAAAGGGGGAGATGTAGTGGTAGTTAACAGTGTTACCCCCTCTGCCACTCAGCTAGCCACTCCCACGTGGGAGGAGTTCACACACTGTACAAGCAGAGTTGTCAATAAAGTTCAGTTGAGTATCCTGCATGTTGGATCCTGGTGTGATGTGCACTGTCCCTCAATAACAAACACAGCACCCATTCAGTGTATTACCCACTGTTTGTTAAGACATTTTAAAGAGGCACATGAATGTGCAGAGTACGGGGAATGTGGACATTGTGAAGACAGAAGGGATTAGTTTAATTATGCGTTGTTACTTGTTTAATTAGGCAAACAAAGTTACTTTGAACTTTGAAAAACATTGTGGTCTAAAGAGCCTGTGTCTGTGTTGCAGTGAGAGATAAATATAGAATTATAGGCCAGTTATTCTGACTTCAGGAGTGAAGAAAATGTTAAAGATATTATCAAGGAAGTGACATCAAGGTACTTAGGAACGAGTTACAGGAACGGGCAGAATAAGCATGGATTTACTTAATGTGTGGTACATCTGTTAGAGTTGTCTTAGGTTGTGACAAATAGAATAGATAAGGTTAAACTAGTTAACAAGGAGTATTTGGATTACCAAAAAGTCTTTATAATGTGCCATACAAGATTGTTAACCAAAATTTTGAGAAAATATAATGCCATGGATTGAGACCTAATTGACTGATAGAAAGCAAATGGGTAATTTTCAGGTTTGGAGATTATGCCTTTGGTTGCCAAAGTGATGGGTGTTTAGGCCTCAGCTGTTCATATTGGATAGAGGGATAATGTATAAAATATCCAAATTTGTGTATGATTGTGAGGAGAATGCTAAGAGTTTTTGTGAGATTTATGCGGATTACATGAACAGTCAGGCAGACGGCAAATGTAATCCAATGTGAAAAATATGAGGTAATCTGCTCTAGTACAAAATATTAGAAATCCAAAATATTTTTTCGATTTTGAGAGAGGGAATATTGTTGCTGCACCGATGGGAATGGGAGTATTTGTACACAACTCACTGGAACATGGAGGTGTAAGAAGTAATTAGGAAAGCAAACAAAATGTTGTCCTTGCAAGATGACCTTTTCAAGAAGGGAGGGAGGCAGGAGAAAGGAAGTTATAGGCCAGTTGGTCTGACCACAGTGGTTGGGAAGATGTTGGAGTTGATTGTTAAGGATTTTGTTTCTGGTTACTTGGAGGCACATAATGAAATTAGGCCATAGTCAGCATGATTTCCTGACGAATATGTTGGAATTCTTTGAAGAAATAGCAAGTAGGATAGACAAAGGAGAGTCCGTGGATGTTTTGTACTTCGATTTTCAGAAGACCTTTGACAAAGTGTCGCACATGAGGCTGCTTAGCAAGTGAAGATCCCATAGTATTACAGGAAAGATATGAGCATGGATAGAGCATTGGCTAATTGGCAGGAGGCAAAAAGTGGGAATAAAGGGAGCCTTTTCTAGTTGTCTGCCGGTGACTCGTAGTGTTCCACAGGGGTCTATGTTGGGACCAATTCTTTTTATGTCATATGTTAATAATTTGAATGATGGAATTGATGGCTTTGTGGCCATGTTGGCAGACAACATGCAGATAGGTGGAGGGGCAGATGATTTTGAAGTAGGAGGGAGGCTGCAGAAGGATTAAGAGAGAGCAGGAGAATTGGCAAAGAAGTGGCAGATGGAATACAGGTTTGAGAAGTGTACAGTCATGCACATTGCTAGAAGAAATAAAAGTGTAGACTGTTTTCTAAATGGAGAGAAAACTCAAATTTCCAATGTACAAAGGGACATAGGAGTCCTTGAGCAGTATTCCTTAAAGGTTAATTTGCAGGTTGAGTCTGTGGTGAGGAAGGCAAATGCAATGTTAGCACTAATTTCTAGGGAACTAGAATATAAAAGCAAGGATGTAATTTTGAGGCTTTATAAAACACTGGTACAGCCTCAGTTGGAGTATTGTGAGCAGTTTTCAGCCCCTTATTGAAGAAAGGATGTGCTGACATTGGAGAAGGTTCAGACAAGGTTCACGAGAATGATTCCAGGAATTAAAGGGTTACTACATGAGGACCAATTGATGGCTCTGGGCCTGTACTCACTGGAATTCAGAAGAATGATGTGGGGGGGGGGGTGATCTCATTGAAACCTATCAAATGTTGAAAGGCCTCAAAAGAGTGGTTGTTTCTTATGGTGGGGAAGTCTAGGACCAGAGGGCACAGCCTCAGAATATGGCATCCATTTAGAACAGAAATGAGGAGGAATTTCTTTAGCTTGAGAATGGTGGATCTGTGGAATTTGTTGTCTCAGGCAGCTGTGGAAGCCAAGTCATGGCTTATTTAAGGCAGAAGTTGATAGATTCTTGATTAGTCAGGGCATGAAGGGATATGGGAAGAAGGCAGGAGATTGGGGCTGAGAGGGAAATGGATCATTCATGATGAAATGGAAGAGCAGATTCGATGGGCCAAATGGCCTAATTCTGCTCCTATATCTTATGGCCTTATGGTTTTTAAATAATAAAAATATCTTAGAAGATCACACCTCAAATTTTGTGTATAGGTCTGATCTATTTACCTAAGAATAGATATGTTTGAAACACAAGGAGTGCATAATTCACCATATTGAATTAAGGAACACAAGATTCTGCACAAAAATCTTGAGCCACACACACAAAATGCCAGAGGAGTTCAGTAGGTCAGGCAGCATCTTTAGTTACAAGCTGCCTGACCTGCCGAGTTCCTCATGCATTTTGTGTGATTTGTGGAATGGCGAGTTTATAATAGGAGGATAGGAGGAGAGATTAAGCAGATTGGGTCCATAATCTTCTGAGTGTAGAAGGTGAGAGCTAGTAGAGTAGATGTAGAGTTGACATTTCTCCTGGTTGGGGTGTCACGAACCAGGGATCACAATCTCAGAGTAAGGGATTAACCATTCAGGACTGAAATAAGAAAATACTTCTTCATCCAGAGGTAGGCTTAGAATTTTCTCTCTCAAGAAGCCTCTGGTGTCTCAGTTACTGAGCATAATGTGAACAAAGATTAATTAATTTTTAGATGATAAATAAATGAAGGGATGAAGGTTCGTGTAGGAAAGGGGCAGAATAGTCCTTCTTTCCACCTCCTATATCCATATCCGTACATTTTTGTTTGTTCAGCAATTTTCATCATCTGTTTAGTTAGTGATTCAATCGAATGTCTAATTCACAGATTCTGACAAAACGCATGAGACATTTTGGTTTGTGAGAGTTTAGACAATGAACTCTTTGACAATGGTAATTATTTCGACAGAGCATGGTATTTTCCCAAATCCTGTCTACATTCCCGAACTTCCTGATGCAGGAATCCAAAGGATAAACTATCAGAAATTCCTCCATTCGTGTCAAGATTCGCCTGAGATCAATTTTAGAGCACGATAAAATATTGAATAGGCTCATCCTAGCTGTAGCCTACCTGCATCATATTCATGAATTTCAGAATCAGAATCAGGTTTATTATCACCAGCATGTGACGTGAAATTTGTTAACTGAGCAGCAGTTCAAAGCATTACTGTCAGTACCTCTAGTTGAACTTTGACTTTTTGTGTGTTTTCTCCCTAACTGTCAGTCTGTGGTTTTGTATTGCCATGTGGTGTTGTTTGTTTTCCTGCCCCATGTGCTCCTGTCCCCGCTCCTGCTCTACTCCAGCCCCTGTAATACTGAGTACTCCACCTCTCACCTGTTTCTCATTATTACCTGTATTGCTGCCACTTCTGTCTCATTGTGCTCCACCTATCATCTGCCTCTCTGTTTATCGCTCAGTGTATTTTAGTCCTGTGTTTTCACCTGTTTGTTGCCAGATTGTGCCAGTGAATTTGCCTGAGCCTTTCCAGTATTTGTATCTGTACTCTGTCTGTCTGAATATTGACTCTGCCTGTTTCCCAATTCTGGATTTTGGATTGCTCTGGATGTTTTGATCTCTGTCTGAACTTTGACGCTGACTTTGTTTGCACCTCAGGATTTGTTACTCAATTAATATCACTGTGCACAGTACTGGGTCTACGATTGGATCGCTGTTCCAGTGCCCTGACAAATACATAATATAGAAGAAAAAAATATAAAATCATAATAAATAAATTACAGTATACATATATTGAATAGATTAAAATTGTGTGAAAAACAGAAACACCATATATTAAAAAAAGTGAGGTAGTGTCCAAATGTTCAGTGTCCATTTAGGAATCTGATGGCAGAGGGGAAGATGCTGTTCCTAAAGCACTAACTGAGTTTTAACTGCATGCCACGATAGAGGTATAGTGATCGGGTTGGTATAAATTGTTACTTATTTTCCAGTGCTTTCCTTCAGATGATAAAATGTCTCAGAATCCAAAAATGAAATGGGGAAGTTTCCCTAAATCCTCTTGGAATAAAGGCTCACACACATCCACGTCCCCATCCCCCCACCCCACCTTCATTCTTCACCTTTGGCTCATCCCTCCCACGGTTATTCTTTATCACAGCACCATGCAACTGACTTGGATGATGTTTATGAGACATAGTTGCTATGTTCAGAAAGTGCTCAGGTGTGGAACCAGAGTAACCAACACGTTTGATCACTGTTACACTTACATTAAGAACGCTTACCGTGCCGTCCCATAACCGCAGTTTGGCAAATTTGATCACCTGGCTGTGCTTCAGAGATATAGACAGAGATGATGACCACAGCATCAGCGATGAGGGCATTGAGGATTTGATCAAGACAGGTAGTGGAGCATTTGCAGGACTGCTTTCAATCAGTGAACTGGACAGTATTCAGGGACTCACCTATGGATCTGAATGGATATGCCATGGTGGCCGTAGGTTTTGTCAGGAGCAGTGTGAGTGAGTGTGTGCCGTCGAGTTGGAGGTTCTCACTTACTTTAAAAGGACATCAATCAAATACACGCTTTAAAGAGAGCAGGTTGAGCTGCCGTGGTGGCTGTTGCCTGGTAACATGAATATCTACTCTAATAGATTGGTCATGGCTAGAATTAACTCCTGGCTGAGCAAGGGGCTGAGCTCTCTGCAATTTGCCTACTGCCACAACAGGTCTATAATGGATGCAATTTCACTGGCTTTCCATTCAGCTTTGGGAACAGCAGCATCTACATCATGCTGCTGTTTATTGATCACAGCTGAACAGTACTGTCAGTGCCAATGAACAAACTTTAAAACCTAGGCCTTTGTACCTCTGTGTGCAATTGGATCCTTAACTTCCTCATCATGGGATGACAGTTCAGATCAGTAATAATGTTTCCTCCTCACTGGTGACTTCACTGTCCTCAATGCTCTGCTTTCACTGCAGTCATGTCTATTGACCAGGCGCAAATCAAATGGCACCTATACGTTCATTGGTGACATCGGTGTTGCTGGCAGAATCTCTAATGGCAACAAGGAGGTGTACAGGAGTGAGGTAGATCAGCTGGCTGAGTGATGTCACAACAGCAGCCTCACATTCAACGTCAACAAGACCATGGAAGTGATTGTGGATCTCAGAAAGGAGAAGTCAGGAGAAACATATAAGCCTTCATTGAGAGGTCAGTGGTGGAAAGGCTGAGCAGCTTCAAGTTCTTGGCCATCAGTATCTCAGAGGATCTACCTTAGGCCCAATGCATTGATGCACTCATAAAGCAGGCACACCAGTGGCTTACTTATTTGAAAAGATTTGGTATGTGACCAAAGAGTCTACAGATATACAGTGGAGAACATTCTGACGAGCTGCATCACAGCCTGGCGTGAAGGCTCCATTGCACGGGATCGCAAGAAACTGTAGAGGATTTTGCATTCAGCCAACTCCATCACAGACACAACCCTCCCCACTATCAAGGACCGATTGAAGAGACAGTGCTTCAAGAAGTCAGCAACCATCATGAAGGAACATCACCAACCAGGTACATATACCCTCTTCTTGTTACTACCATTGGGAGGAGAGACAGGAGCCTGAAGGCTCACACTGGCTGCTTTAGAAACTGCTTCCTCTTCCCCACCCCCGCGACGACCATCAGGATTCTGAACAGACCATTACACAACCTCATTTTTTCTCTTTTGCACTGTTCATTTATTCCGGTGACTTATAGTAGCAATTGTTATGTCCTGCACTGTACTGCTGCCACAAAACAACAAATTTTGTGACATATGGCAGTGGTAATAAACTTGATTCTGATTCCGATTCTCTGTCGAATCTGTATGACAAAGTACCACACCATACGGTCATGCATTACACAGCAAAACGAGACTGTACCATCTGTTTGAAAGAATTACCAGTTAGTCTTGCTTGCCTGCTCATGTGGCCTCCTTTCCAAACGATGATTAACATTGTCGGAGAGAGCATTCCAGTTTGAAACAGCTCATTTATCCATGGCTTCTTTAGATGGTTGGTTTTAATCTGTGTCTTAAGAACAGGAGTAAGCTAATTGACAATCAAAACTATTCCACCATTCATTGAGAACATGACTTCTCTGTGACCTTACCAGCAGTTTTCCCTGTCTCTTGTCAAATGCCTCGCACATTTACTCACTAGGGTTATATTTAGATTATTCACTTGCTGGTGATAAATCTGACTAGTCATGATATTGAATGCTCAAATGAGTGTTGTTAAGTAGCAGCTCTTCAGTGTATGACAATTATAAATTAATGCTGTTACTTTCCATTACTACTGATTTTAAATATGCTAGCCGTGGGCTATGCACAAACCAGGTTCACTGTTTGATGCACAAGGTTACTATGGAGAAAGAATTCCTCAGGATGTAAGTGCTTTATTTTGTCACGGAATGGATGGCACTTTTCTCGTTTTACCTTTGGTCATTCTCATACAAGACTTCTTTATCATGACAAGAGCAAGTTTTTCAAACTATTGTTTAAACATCTCTGTGAACTATTTTGCAAGTTTCTTCACTCTTCCTGTTCAATTGAGAGGCCAGCGTTTTCCATTATAACCCTCCGCCTCACCTTGACATCTGTTTGGTGCTCGAGTTCATTGGGGCTGATGTTGGAATTGGTCATCTGGCCTCTGATTTTCCAGTCCATTTAAATGAATGGATGTTGTGTTGACTGTGAAGAAAGTTGGAGGGGTAGGTTAGTAGGAAATAATCAATTCCTGATGCACAGTGGAAATCTTTGACCCTTGCCTGCATCTATCTGTGTATCCAGAGAAATCCCCACAGGCTGTGTATAGAAAACATACTTTTTTTCTTGCAGAAGAGTCTGTGTGTGGTGGTGGGGGGGTGGGGGGTGGAGAGTTACTATTCATAGTATCACCCATTCAAGACATAGATTGGGTAATTTTATTTTCTGCTCAGGATCGTACATTATTAGAACTCTTCTTCAAAGGCTCATGGAAGCAGAAAATTTGAACAATTTTAAGGCAAAGATGATGGAACCTTAATATGCAAGCATATGGAAAACTAGAAAGAGCAGGCAGGAATGTGAACTGAGGTTAGAGTCAGATCAGCTACCATTTTATTGAAAAATAAAATGGCAATAGTGGCCTTCCGCTCCTCAATCATATATTTGCAATTTTCATCCTAAGTCTCCATGATGAACTCATCCCTTTGTCTTCTTTTTTCTTTACCCTTTGATGATGAGTGTTAAGGAATTGCTATTAATTCTCACAGTCTGATACCAGGAATGCATAGAAATCAAGAAAGTTCAATCCTGTTTTTGTTCCTGTTTCTTGAAGGTGAATTAAGATATAGAATGGAGTTCAGTTAATACTGCCATGAATTAGTCATAGTCATACATTATAGATCCCGAGGGAAATTGGTTTTCGTTACAGTTGCACCATAAATAATAAATATTAATAGTAATATTACTATTAGTAAATAGTAAATAGTAATAGTCATTGAAACAATAAATAGTAATAGAATAGTAATAGAAAATAGTTGTTGTTGTTGTTGTCGTTGTTCGTCCATCGTGCGTCGATGAGGACCTCGACACCATTATTGATGGTGTTGAGACTAGCGCATGATTTGGGTTTAAGTGAGGGAGAGTTGCGCAGCGTCATCCTCACTCTCTCTTCCCAATTCCCATCTGAATCCAGTGGCAAGACAGAGTCGAGATGGCTGGAGATGGGACTAGGCGTAGTGGATGTCCAGGACGTCTTCTGTGTCTTGTCCTGCTGTACACGTTCCACGACGCTTGCAGAGACCGCCTTCTTGACCGTTGGATCTTCCATTGGTCTCGTCCGCTCAATCCGCCGGAGTCTGTCTTCACATGCTGGGATAGATAACTCCCTATCTCACCGAGGGTTTGAGAACCGTCAGCTACCCTCACCTGGATTAGCCGGCTTGTCGAAGCCGTTGCCTGGGGTGTATGGGGTGTCAGGGAGGGGTAGCACCTCTGGTGGGGTAACATGTCGCGTCCTTTTCAAGGCGGTAGTCCACCTTTGGTCCCCACCTGGCACTCAGCTGTCACCTGTGGCTCCCCGTAGCTGTTTGCATGTGACAGCGGCCAGAATATAGTAATAAATAGTTAAATAGTAATATGTAAATTATGCCAGTAAATTATGAAATAAGTCCAGGACCAGCCTATTGGCTCAGGGTATCTGACCCTCCAAGGGAGGAGTTGTAAAGTTTGATGCCCACAGGCAGGAATGACTTCCTATGAAGCTCTGTGCTGCATCTATATTAAATTATATTAATCTACATTAGATTATATTTCTTTGAGGCTTTTGGGTTGAACTTTGTCAGGGCCTGTCTGATTATTGGTTCAATTCCAATTTTGTATAATAAGCTGCTGTTTTATTCTGACATATCAAAGACAATCAAAGAATGTTAGCATTGAATTTCAAGAGGACTAGGATATAAGAGCAAGGATGTGATGTTGAGGCTTTACAAGGTATTGGTCACCCTATTGTGAGCAGTTTTCGGCCCCTCATCTAAGTTAAGATGTGGTTAGCATTGGAGAAGGTCCAGAGGAGGTTCATGAGAATGATTCCAGGAATGAAAGGATTGTTATCT
This sequence comes from Mobula birostris, assembly GCF_030028105.1. Classification (NCBI taxonomy): domain Eukaryota; kingdom Metazoa; phylum Chordata; class Chondrichthyes; order Myliobatiformes; family Myliobatidae; genus Mobula; species Mobula birostris. Next base: position 217,730,436 of record NC_092370.1, read on the forward strand.
GAGGAGTTTTTGATAGTTCTGGGCCTTTATTCGCTGGAGTTTAAAAGAATGAGGGAGGATTTCATTGAAATCTATTGAATATTGAAAGGCCGAGACGCGGTGGAAGTGTTCAGGATGTTTCCTATAGTGGGGGAGTCCAGGACCAGAGGGCACAGCCTCAGAATAGAGGGATGTCCATTTAGAACAAAGAGGAGGGGGTGTTTCTTTAGCCAGAGGGTGGTGAAACTGTGGGGTTCATTGTCCCAGCTGGCTGTGGAGACCAGGTCATTAAGTATATTTAAACCGAAGGTTGATAGGTTCTTGATTAATCTGGGCACCACAGGTTACAGGGAGAAGGCAGTAGATTGGAATTGAGAGGGGTAATAAATCAGCCATGATAGAATGGTGGAGCATACTCAATGGGGCAAGTGGCCATTCTGCTCCAATGTCTTATTGTCTTACTTGATTGTCCTGGCACTGATTTAACAAATCTATTCAGATGTTGCCTGTTATAATATTGAAAGAAGCTTTGCTGTGTGTAGTAAAGACATAGACAAGGAATTTGAATTGGAATTGGGTTATTATTATCACATGTACCAAGGTACAGTGAAAAGCACGTCTCAAATGCTGTTCGTACAGATACACAGCTTGCAAAATAACTGGGACATTCTGTTGAATGAAGAAGAATCGAAGATCAGATGCTTTGACCTGAAAACTGTCACAAATGGATGGTGAATATTATTCCATTTGGAAGTATTCTTTCTTCTCCTTGCCTGGGAAGGATCACGATTCAGTTGAAAGGTTGACCGATTCTAAATTTCTCCCTACATTTTTGGCCCAAGGTCTGAGAAAGAAAGAAAAGCTTGTCTCTATACCATGAAATTATGAGAGCATAGTTATGGTGGGAGGTCTTCTCCCCAGGGTTGGGGAGACGAAAACTAGAGGGGATAGATTTAAGGTGAGACGGAAAGGTTTGAAAGTGACCTGAGGCAACTTTTCCATGCGGAGGGTGGTCAATATGTGGAATGGCTTGCCAGAGGCAGTTACAAGAGTATCAGTTAAGAAGCACTTCGATAAGTATATGGAGGGGTGAGACTTAGAGAGATATGGGCTGAATACAGGAGTCTTGGATTAGCTGGGCAGGTATCGTGGTTGGCATGGACTGGTTGGATCGAGGAGCCTGTGTCCATGCTGTGTTACTCTGTGACTCTGACTTTTTGAGATCAATTCATTATATAATTCATTGAGGTAGTACAAAGTAAAATAATAGCAAAATGCAGAATAAGTTGTAACAGCTGCAGAGAAAGTGCTGTGCAGGTAGACAATAAGATGCAAGATCATAATGAGATAGACTCTGTTGTCAAGTGTCCATTTTATCTTAACAGGGAACCACCTAATAGCCTTACAACAGTGGGGTAGAAGTTGTCCTTGAATTGGGTGGTACGTGCCTTCAGGTCTTTGTATCTTCTGCCCAGTGGGAGAAGGGAGAAGAGAGAATGGCCATGCTGGTGGTCCATGGTGTCTTTGATCATCCTGGCTGCTTTACTTGGACAGAGTTCCGTAGAGAGGAGCTGTGTCCACAGCTCTCGGCAGTTTCTTGCAGTCTGGGGCAAAGTTGTCATGCCATGCACCCAGATAGGTTGCTCTCCATGGCGCATAAACTAACTTGGTAAGGTTTGATGGGGACATGCCAAATGTATCGAACTTCCCGAGAAAGAGGCATTCTACACGTTGGCCAAGGTTTCCACGTGGTTGGACCAAGACGAGGTATTGGTAATGTTCACTGCTAGAAACCTGAAGCCCTTCTACTTCAGCACCTTTGAGGTAAACAAGAGTACATGAGTCACTGCCCTTCCTAGGGTCAACGACCAGCTCTTTCATTATTACTGTGCATTAGGTGACACTGGCAGAGGTCTTCTTGAGGAAGCCACTTGTCCAGGAGTAGTGGAACAGCAGTTAGTGCTGCTACTGCACAGTTCCAACAATCAGTTACGATGTTGGCACAGACAACTGCAGACTGAGGAATCTGGAGCAGAAAGCAAACTGCTAGAGGAACTCAGCAAGTCAGGCAACATCTGTGGAGATAAAAGGGTGGCTGAGGTGTCGGGTCGAGACCCTGCAGCAGGATTGAGAGTGTAGAGGGAGATAGTACAAAGAGGTGAGAGGGAGCAGGGGGCAGGAGCTGACAAATAATAGATGGGACCAGGTGAGGAATGGGGTAATAGGCAGATGGAGTCAGGTAGGGAGAGGCAAAGACAAAGGCTGAGAGATGATAAATGGAGATAACAGGGGGGTAGAATCTGCAATCTGGTAAGTAAGGAAGATGATAAATGGCAAAGAATAGGAGAGCATTGGAACAACAGAGAGGGAGGTATTCGCAAAACTCCTGTCAAAGAGCTGAGGAAAATGGGCATACTTTGAAGAGGTTTTCACAAAGGAGCAATAAAGTGGAGACACAAGTGCTTGGTGAGACTGTATGGAGATTGAGCGTTCCTTCTGTGATCATATGGATTTCCCTACATGCTCCTGTTAGCTTCCTCATCCCAAATCTTGTTTGCTTCCATATACCAAAGATGCGCTGGTCAGTAGCTTGGCTAATTTCTGCAAATTACCCCAGTGTCAGTTGGGTGACAGAAGAGTTGATGAACATCTGAGAATATATTATTGGGAAGTATAGAATGCTATTGATGGGAACATTCTGAGAGATGGCATAGACTCAATGGGCTGAAGGGCTTCTTTCTGCAATCTAAGAAAATATAAAATATAAGTACTCTTTATTAGTGGAATTCAGAAGAATGAGGGGTGACCTCATTGAAACCTATTGAATACCAACAACAAACTGTTCCAGCTGCTACCATCCGGGAAACGGTACTGCAGCATAAAAGCCAGGATCAACAGACTCCGGGACAACTTCTTCCACCAGGTCATCGGACTGATTAATTCATGCTGATACAATTGTATTTCTATGTTATATTGACTATTCTGTTGTACATACTATTTATTATAAATTACTATAAATTGCACATTTAGATGGAGAAGTAACGTAATATGGTTATATGGTAAAGACTTTTACTCCTCGTGTATATGAAGGATGTAAGTAATAAAATCAATTCAATTCAATTCTAATATTGAAAGTCAAACAAGCGAAAATCTACAGATGCTGGAAATCCAAGCAACACACACAAAATGCTGGAGGAATTCAGCAGGTCAGGCAGCATCTGTGGAAAAGAGTAAACAGTTGATGTCTGGGGCCAAGACCCTTCATCAGGACTACTTGATAGAGTGATGTGGAGAGGATGTTTCCTATGGTGGGGAGTCTAAGACCAGAGGACACAGCCTCAGAATTGAGGGATGTCCTTTTAGAATAGAAATGAGGAAGAATTTCTTCAGCCAGAGAGTGATGAATCAGTGAAATTCGTTGCCACAGGCGGCTGTGGAGGCCAAGTCATTGAGTATATTTAAGGTTGAGGTTGATAGATTCTTGATTAGTCAGGGCATGAGAGGATTTGGGGAGAAGACAGGAGAATGAGGCTGAGAGGGAAAATGAATCAGCCATGATGTAATGGCAGAGCAGACTTAATAGGTCAATTGGCCTAATTCTGCTCCTGCATCCTATGGTCTTATGGTCCTATTACACTTTTGTTGAAACAACTGAGTATATCTTATTGAAGCAAATGAAATCCGTGTCTCTAAATTTGGTGTTTTTATTTTAGAAATTTGAATTCTCTGGTCTCAAGCTTACCCTTGGTGAAGTTGGACAGCTCTTAGGTAGCAGTAATCTTCTTTTCGGTGTGAAGGTTGACATGGTAATAATGTGATTTGTAAGTTACAGAATGCATAGTTAAGCCCATTTGATCCAAGCCAGAGTAGGCTGGAGTACTGTATCAGAAGCAGCTTGGATGACTAACCGCAGAGGGAATTAGGTCACTCTGTCATGTGTCAGGCCTTGCAGCTGCTGTCATCTAAAATAAATGCTCCGATATGACAGTTAAGGGGGAAGATATCAAATCACCAACAATGGTCAGTGGTCTCAATAGATAAAGCTATACCCATCACAAAGAAAAGTGTTTCAACTGAAGGAGGGACTCAGCTGAAAGGGCGCTATGACACAGTGGTGGTTGGCATGACGCTCTTAAATCTCGGAGAGTTGCACACCTTCATCATCCTTATCCAAAGTTTGAACACGTCCATTATTAACTGTTACCTACAGTTCAATCAAAGAAACTTTTTTTCTTCTTTTGGGAATGAGGAGGTTTTGTCAACGAGTCCATGGGTTAAAGCAAGTGGACGGTTCCTAAACCAGTGACATTGCGATGAGTAGGTCCTTGCTCAACTTCATCATCCATATCCAATCTATCCAAAAGTACTTCATCTCCTTCACACCACAAAGTTGTTTTTCCTTGAATTCCTCACAATGAGGCATAATAGAAGTCTAAATAGAGGAAAAGTCCATCGTTACAGAAAGTCCCAGCTTTTAGGCTCCTCAGAAAAGCATTATCCAAATTGGCTCATATGCCGAAAGAGTAGAGCATAAATTGAATCTAAGTTGTCTCAGTCTAATCATTGTATTCATTCAGCCACACCCTTGAATGTCCAAAGTAATGCTGCAACCATCTTATTCAATACATTTGGTTGCTTCGTTCATAGTTGACATTTAGTTCTATTCAAAATTTTCCCAAAGATTCCAGTGAAGCATTAAATAGAATTTTTTAATAAGAACATTTCAAAGTTTGCAGAATTTATTGTTCTTGTTCATCCAAACATAGCACTTTGTGGAGTAAGCATTTTCAACCATAGCAAAGATCATGGGATAATGGCTTACTCAGTATTAATCTCAAGCCAAATGTTTTGAAAGGATGGCAGCCTAGTAACTCAATCACATAAGACATGTTTTAAAGTGTTTATTTGAATTGATTTTGAGTAGAATGTTGATTTTGAAGTGTGACCTGTACCTTAAAGCACTCAGAGCACATAATGTCCCATGAAGATGATGTACCTCACTGCTCAGAGTGTACAGATTGTGTCAATCTCCAATTAGTAGGTCCTATAAAGCTGAATAACAGGTACACATTCTAGAAGAGTAGATCCAAGCAGCAGAGCCATGTGCCACGTTGACACCTGAAAGGGGCTGTCAGATTTTTCCAGATTTTGGCGTCATGGTTACTCACTTCCCAGGGAAAAGCCCACTGATGGAAATTACATGTTGGGTCCGTGATTCAAGTTCCTGCTTTCCACTGAGCCACCAATGTGAACAGGAACAGCTGAAGGCAAGGGCAACTTCATAAAGTTCATAGAGTTATAGAGTGTGGAAAGAAGGCTCCTTGGCCCTACTGGTCCTTCCCAACTAGGGTGCCCCATCCAGGCTAGTTCCATTTGCCAGTATTTGGCTCATGCCCTTCTAAACTTTTCCTATCTGAGTACCTATACAACTCTCGTTTAAAAGTTGTTATTGTACCTATCTTAACCATTTCCTCAGGCAGCTCAAAATAGTTGCCCCTCAATTTCCTTTTAAATCTTTCCCCTCTCACCTTAAGCTTATGCCCTCTAATGCTTGATTCACTAGTTCTTCACTCTATCTGAGCCCTTTGCGATTTTACACACCTCCATAAGATCAAGAGGAACTTGCTAGAGGAAATTTCAGGTAGAGGTAAAAAAAAGGTTCTGGTTATATCTTAAGTGGTCTAGAAGCTAACTTCCCACCTCCAGTTGTCCAAGCTGAAATGCATCCAGTGACCCCTCCTGCACTTGCATTCAGGCCTGCATGATCCTCTCTTTGGGGATGAAAGTACTGTGGAGGCATTCTGACAGGCTGCATCACTGTCTGGTATGGAGGGGCTACTGCACAGGACCGAAAGTAGCTGCAGTAGGTTGTAAATCTAGTCAGCTCCATCTTCTCTCTCTGGTAGATTATGTATTGCATTGAACTGCTGCTGCTAAGTTAACAAATTTCATGTCACATCTCGGTGATAATAAACCTGATTCTGATTCTGATTCTGATCTATTAGCTAAATTATTCCAGGCAACAGCTAATATATACAAAACATCGCCAGCAACCAACAGATTTATGTGGGATTTCAAAGATGGTGTTTATTCAAGTGAGGTGAGATTACATCCTTGAAAAGGCACCATCTCAACCCAGATCAACACAAAGTATCCCACTGCCCTGTCAAATCCTTAAGGCACACCATGGTCCAATATTGCTGTGATGCCTGCAGCATGTGGCCATGTCACAACTGGATAGTATTCGCTTGTGAAAACTTCCTTCCCACTACATTGACCATTGCCACCTAGAGAGGCAGTGGACTGATGCTTGCAGACTTTGACACATGCAAATTGGCAGGTAGGCCATATAACCATCATATGGAATATACCAAACCTCCCTGTGGGCTCCCACTTACACTGTGTCCCTATAATAGCAGTAAATCCTTGTACCTCAAGCCCTCCATTTTTCTTTCCACCATGTGCCTAACAAAGTGTCTCTTAAATGTCCCTATTGTATCTGCCTCTACCACCATCTCTGGCAGCACTCACCACTCCCTCTGTCAAAAACCTATCCCTCTGCATTACTTTCCTCCAATCACCTTAAAATTATGTCTCTTTTATTAGCCATAGCTTCCCTGGGGAAAAAAGGTGGTGGTTGTCTACCAGTGTGTGTATTTATCCCTTCCCCCACTGGCTATTCACTTCTCCATTTAGGAATTTCCTTGGCCCTTGGCCTTAAGGGCTTCTTCCTGGCTTTCTCCCTCTTGCACCAGAGTTTGTGTGGTTGAGACTGAAGTACTCTTCAAATTGCACAATGACTTCAGGTTGTGGTAGAATTCAGTAGTAACAATCCACTTCTAAAGGGGTCAGGTCCGCAGACAGATAAGTTACCTGAACTTCCTTGTGCTTAATGCTGTCAATGGGAATTGGTGCCAACAGAACCGGAGGGGCCTGCAGTAGGAGCAGATAGGAAGATCTCTGGATGGAGGGAGACAAAATACTGTGAATTTGTAGCACGTTGTCAAATTGGTGCATAATTTTAGTTGAAATTTCAGTCTGAGCTTCCACTTGCATCACCCATTTGTGCTTGGTAAACGAATTCATTTTTAGAGTGATTCTCCTGACATACTGCGAGAGAAATGATTCAGTTTCCAAGCAGCTCCAGCAATGCTTTAGCAGCAGACACACACAAAATGCTGGAGGAAATCAGCAGGCCAGGCAGCATCTATGGAAAAAAGTCAGTGTTTCAGGCGGAGACCCTTCGGCAGGATGAAATTGTGTTTAGCAACAGAAATTGTTTTTTAAAATGCACTCATTCTTCCTCAAATATGTAGAAGTCTGTCTTTTCCTGCTATTCAATTTTGACGGATAAGTGGGAAAATGGAAAACTTGCACAGCTCTAGATTTTAAATAATTCTGCCCTGAACGCAACATCTAGCATTCTATAGTAAGGGAGATTTAATAAATTAATTGAGAGCGTTGGATAAATCCCAAATTGCTGAATTTTTTACAGAAACCAATGATCTCTACAGAGTGATTAAGGTTTAACTCTGTCAAATGTGATTCAAGTAGAGCTCAGCGTGCTTGCTTACAATGTGTAGTAATCTACATTTTAGGATTCCTTTGATGTGGCAACAAGCTGGTAACCTCGCCAGGAATCACAGACCATTTCAACATCTGATCCTGTAACACTTTGATTGGAAATTTAGCACTTCAGATTGGCAGAACTCCACTTGGTCAAGAGTGGCGTGATTCCTCCTCACTGTACTGTACTATACCCAATCACAACACCTTTACAGCAGAATCCTCTCTGAGGGTAAAACCTCTTTTATCACCACAATATCTAAGTTTGCTTCAGATGCATGAAGGTTGCGCTGTAATATATCTCCCTCCTTGCCCTTATTGCCCTTTTTAACTGTGCAGCCCAAAATAAAGTTGTTCAGCCCATAATACATTTCAAGAGCAATTCTGTTGGTCCCAGATCCTAGCTTCTTTCCCATAACCATTTTATGGTAAATTGTTATTTTTCTTAAAGCATTTATCAAGTTTCCTTTCACAGGCTGCTGTTGAAAGTGTCCACCATTCTGTCAGGCAGGGCATTCCAAATCCTGAAGACTTAATGAATACAGTTTGTCTCATATTGCTCAACTTCTTTTACCAGTCTCCTGAAATCTGTTGATTCAAGTTATTGACCCTTCAGCTATGCAAACAATTTTCCTTGTGGACTGACGTAAGATGGTGCTTGGGACAGGAGGGCCCCTGAGGGGGATATGCTGCAATAGGCAAGTATTTTACTTAAAGGGGACCTGCCTGAAGCCAGTTCGCATTGCCTAACTTCACAGTTCGCCTCTTAAACATTGTGAAGGGCTGCTCACATGAATATGCTCACATAACACATGTAAGTCGTATGAAGAGGAGCTGGTCGAAAAATTAGAGTTTCCTTTAAACTCAAATTAAGTTCTTGAAAGTTATTTTTAGAGAAATTGTGTCATGTAGAGCACATAAACTTTGTGCCACAATTCTTAGGCTTATAATCTTTCAGTTAACTTTGTAGACTGAAAGATCTTTCAGTCTTTCAATCTGCAAACTGTCGTGTGTGTCTACATCACAATAGTAAGTACACCGGTTGGCTGTAACTTGTTTCCCGACATCTTGAGGAAGAGAAAACCGCAGTATAAATGGATCTTGTTTCCTTTATTTCAAAAATAAATACCATCTGGTTCATGAATGCCCCTTTAAATGGATTCACTCAGGAATAAAGTCAGACTTGTAGTCTTTACAGGAAAGCTGCTGTCATTTCAATCTTCCAGCCAAGACTGGCAGGGACGCAGGCTAGCTGGTTTCCATGAGCTTGCAATCACGAGTTTTGACTGTAATTATGTGTTCTGCAGCCAAATTTCCAACATACTGGTAATGCAAAGAAGCTATTCATAAAAATTCCAAGTCCAAGCTCTGTAGGGGAAACTGAAGAAACACAGCAGCCATGTGAAGCGTGTAGCTGATCACGGCAAATGTGGAAAGTACCTGCTCTTGAATATTAACTCAGAGTCAGAATCAGAATCTGGTTTATTATCACTAGCCTGTAGTAGGTCATGAAATTTGTTGTTGTGCAGCACCAGTACAGTGCAATACAGAAATGCACTATAAATTATAATAAGAAATATGGATGTTTGGGTGGAGACAGGTCTCTAGCAAAGGTGGTGTAAGGCATTCCTTCCCTCTGCTAGCCTGCAGGTCACCCTTGGGCAAAGTGTAGCACTTGCTTAGCCCCCCCACCCCGATCAGGGACACGTGAAACCATGGGAGCAGGTAGTGGATGGTTGCATGAGCAGCCGGGGCATATCACGAGTCTTGTCATGTGCCCACTGATGCCCGGCATACAATCTCTGAAGAGTATTGATAATGGCTGGGCTCACACGTATTGTAAAGACATTGCCCAGAAGAAGGCAATGGCAAACTACTTCTGTTGGAAAATTTGCCAAGAATAATCATAGTCACATAGACCATGATGGTCCACAACATACTACATAGCACATCATGATGATGGAGAAGATGGTGACAGTGTATATAGGGTAAGTCTTTGAGTCACAGAATCATGGAAAACTACAGCAGAGAAACAGGCCCTTTGGCCCATCTAGTCAGAGCTGAACCATTAATCTGACTAGTCCCGTTGACCTGCACCCTGACCATAGCCCCCCCCATACCCCTCCCATTCATTAACCTATCCACATTTCTCTTAAATGTTGAAATAGAACCTGCTTCCACCACTTCCACTGGCAGCTCGATCCACACTCTCACAACCCCCTGAGAGGAGAAGTTTCCCCTCGTGTTCCTCTTAAACATTTCACCTTTCACCCTCACCCCATAACCTCCTATTGTAGTCTCTCCCAACCTCAGTAGAGAAACTGCACACACTGCTCCAAATTAGGCCTCACAAACATCTTATACAATTTCAGCATAACATCCCAACTCCTGTACTCAATACATTGATTTATGAAGGTCAATGTGCCAGAAGTTTTCTTTGCAACCCTATCTAACTGTGATGCAACTTTCCAGGGATTACAGATCTGTATTCCCATTTCCCTCCCCTCTGTTCTATCACAGTGCCCTTCTGCCCACCATGTAAGACCTATCCTGGATGGCTCCCCCACTGTGCAACACCTCACACTTGTCTGCATTAAATTCCATCTGCCATTTTTCCAGCTGATTCAGATCCCGCTACAATCTTTTATAGTCTTCCTTGCTTTCTCCTACACACCCAACCTTGGTGTCATCCGCAAATTTGCTGATCCAGTCTACCACATTACCATCCAGATCATTGATCTAGGTGACGAGCAACAACGCACCCTGCATCGAAAAACTGCGGCACACTGCTGATCACAGGTGTCCAGTTAGAGAAGCAACCACCTACTGCCACTCTCTGGCTTCTTCCGTGAAATCAATGTCTAATCCAATTAGCTACCTCATCTTGAATGTGAGGCACCTAAGCCTTCTTGACCAAACTCCCATGTGGGACCTTGTCAAAGGCCTTTCTGAAGTCTAAGTACACAATATCCACTGCCTTGCCTTCATCAACGTTCCTGGTATCTTCATCAAAAAGCTCTATAAGAATGGTTAGACAGAACCTACCATGCACAAAGCCATATGGACTATTCCTAAGCAGTCCCCGTCTTTCCAAATACTTATATATCCAGTCCTTTAGAATACCTTCCAATAACTTTCCCACTACTGATGTCAAGATCACTGGCCCATAATTTCCTGGCTTATTCTCAGAGTCTTTCTTAAACACTGGAACTTTAGCTATCCTCTAATTCCCTGGCACCTCTCCTCTGGCTAAGAATGTTTTAAGTATATCTGCTAGGGCTCTGTAATTTCTGCAGTAACCTCCCACAGGGTCCAAGGAAATATCTTGTCTGACCCTGGGGATTTACCCACCTTAATTTGCCTCAGAACAGCAAAACATCTCTTCCTCTATAATCTGTATAGAGTCCATGACTTCGTTGCTGCTTTACTTAGACTTCCGTAGACTCTGTATGCCTTCTGAGTAAATACAGATACAAAGCATCCATTTCAGATCTCCCCCATCTCTTTGAGCTCCATGCATAGATCACAACTCTAATTTTGCAGAGGACCAATTTTGTCCCGTGTTATCCCTTTGTTCTTAATATATCTGTGGAAGCCCTTTGGATTCTTCTTCACCTTGTCTACTAGAGCAACCTCGTTGCCTTCTTTTAGCCCTCCTGATTTCCTTCTTAATTGTTCTCTTGCATTTCTTGTACTCCTCAAATACCTCAATTGTTCCTCCCTGCCTATACATGATACGCACCTCCTTCTCTTTCTTAACAAGGGCCTCAATATCTCTCGAAAACCAATGCTCCCTAAGCAACATACATAAAATGCTGGAGGAACTCATCAGGTCAGGCAGCATCCATAGAAATGAGCATGTTTTAGGTTGAGACCCTTCAGGACTGGAAAGGGAGGGGAACAAGGATGCCAGAATAAAATGTTGGGGGAGGGGAGCGAGGCTAGCTAGAAGGTGAAGATAGGTGAAGCCAGTTGAGTGGGAAAGCTATAAGCTTGGAGAGAAAGGAATCTGATAGGAGAGGAGAGTGGACCATTGGAAAATCAGAAGGAGGAGGAGCACCAGGGGAGATGATGAACAGGTGAGAAGAGGTAAGAGGCTGGAGTGGGGATTAGAAAAAGAGGAGGGGGGAAACATTTTTTTTACTGGAAGGAGAAATTGATATTTATGCCATCAGGTTGGAGGTGACCCAGGTGGAATATAAGGCTTTGCTCCTCTATCCTGAGGGTAGCCTCATCATGGTACAAGAGGAGGCCATGGACTGACGTGGCAGAACAGGAATGGGAATTGGAATTAAAATGTTTGGCCACCAGGAAGTTCTGCTTTTGGCGGATGGGGCCCATAACCTGTTGTTATCCTAGCCCTTTATTCTGACAGGAATGTACAACTATGTACTCTCAAAATTTCAGTTTTGAAGGCCTCCCACTTACCAAGTAGACCTTTGCCTGAAAACAACCTGTCTGAATCTCCACTTGCCATATCCTTTCTGATACCATCAAAATTCGCTTTTCTCTAATTTGAAATCTCAACCCAAAGTCCAGAACTATTCTTTTCTATAATTACCTTGAAACCATTTAGCATTATGATCACTAGATACAAAGTGCTCCCCTTTACAAGTTTCTGTCACCTGCCCTGTCTCATTCCCTAATAATATATCTAGTATTGCACTTTGTCTAGTTGGGTCTTCTATGTACTGATTAAGGAAACTTTCCTGAACACATTTGAAAAACTCTTTCCCATGCAGCTCTTTTACAGTATGGGACCCCAGTCAACATAACCATATAACAATTACAGCATGGAAACAGGCCATCTCGGCCCTTCTAGTTCATGCCAAACTCTTACTCTCACCTAGGCCCACCGACCTGCACTCAGCCCATAACCCTCCATTCCTTTCCTGTCCATGTATCTATCCAATTTAACTTTAAATGACAATATTAAACCTGCCTCAACCACTTCTGCTGGAAGCTCATTCCACACAGCTACCACTCTCTGAGTAAAGAAGTTCCCCCTCATGTTACTCCTAAACTTTTTGCCCTTTAACTCTCAACTCATGTCCTTTTGTTTGAATCTCCCCAACTCTCAATGGAAAAAGCCTATCCACGTCAACTCTATCAATCACTCTCATAATTTTAAATACCTCTATCAAGTACCCCCTCAACCTTCTATGCTCCAAAGAATAAAGACCCAACTTGTTCAACCTTTCTCTGTAACTTAGGAGATGAAACCCAGGCAACATTTTAGTAAATCTCCTCTGTACTCTCTCAATTTTATTGACATCTTTCCTATAAGTCGGTGACCAGAACTGTACACAATACTCCAAATTTGTACTTACCAATGCCTTATACAATTTCAACATTACATCCCAACTCCTATACTCAATGCTCTGATTTATAAAGGCCAGCATACTAAAAGCTTTCTTCACCACCCTATAACATGTGGGAAGTTAAAAGCACTTACTATAACAACCTTACATTTCTTGCAACAGTCTGCGATCTCTCTTCAAATTTGCTCCTCTAAATTTCCTGAACTGTTAGGTGGTCTGTAATATAGCCCTGATAACGTGGTCTTACCTTTCTTATTTCTCAGTTCCACCTATAAAGCCTCAGTAGAAGAGTTCTTCAGACTGTCCTGACTGAGTATTGCCATGACATTTTTCCTGACTAATAATGCCACCCCTCCCCCTATAATCTCTCCTGCTGTATCACATGTAAAACAATGGAATCCTGGAACACTGAGCTGCCTCTCCTGCCTCCCCTGCCTCCCCTGCAATCAAGTCTCATTAATAGCTACAATGTCATAATTCCCTGAGCTCACCTACCTTTCCTGCAATACTCCTTGCATTGAAGTATGCGCAGCTCAGACATTAGTCCCACCGTGCTCAAACCCTCTGATTCCTGACCTTGTATGTAGGCTTAACGTCTTTCTCTACAACTACTCCACTGTCTGTCCTGGCGTTCTGCTTCCCATCCTCATGCAACTCCAGTTCAATCCTCTCCCCACCTCCCCGCACCCCTGTGCAGCACTAACCAATCTACCCACCAAGGTATTATTCCCCATCCAGTTCAGGTGCAAACTGTCCCTTCTGTGCAGGTCCTATGTCCCCTGGAAGAGAGCCCACGATCCAAAAATCTGAAGCCGCCCACCCCTTCCTGCACCATCTCCTTAGCCACATGTATGGTCTGTATGGTCTTCCAATTTCTGGCTTCGCTAGCACGTGGCACAGGTAGCATTCCTGAGATCACAGCCCTAGAGTTCCTGTCCTTTAAGTTAGCACCTAACTACCTGAGCTCACTTTGCAGGACCTCGTCATTCCTCCTACCCATGTTATTCGACCACGACATCTGTCTGCTCACCCTCCGACTTAGGAAGGTTGAGGACTCAATTCCAAGATTTCCCCAATCCTGGCACCCTGGAGGCAACATGCTGTCCGGGAATCTCACTCTCGTTCACTGAGCCTCCTTTCTGTTCCCCTAACCAATGAGTCTCCTATCATTACAGCCTGCCCCTTCTCCTCCTTTCCCTTCTGTGCCAAAGAACCAGACTCAATACCGAAAACGTAAGTGCTGTGGAGCTCCTCTGCTAGGTCCCCCGACCTCCTCTCTCAGCAGTATCCAGAGAAGTGCTGTGGAGCTCCTCTGCTAGGTCCTCTGACCTCCTCGCCCAGCAGTATCCAGAGAAGTGCTGTGGAGCTCCTCTGCTAGGTCCCCTGACCTCCTCGCCCAGCAGTATCCAGAGTGATGCTTGGGGGGTGTAGTGGAGTGCAGCACAGTGCAAACAGACCAAAAATAGTGAAATAGGGTGCCTACTCCTACGTCTGCCTTTTCCCATAGCCACAGATCTCCAACAAGAATACATTACATTCTATTCTAAACAGATCTCACCTGCGGGACCTTTACCTGCGTAAAGACTGTTGGAAGATTGTTGAGATTTTCACTTTGATATGCTCCTATTTGGAGGCTGGTGTGCACAAGACTAAAGTAATCTTACTCAGCACTCTCTGAAGGTATCAGCACTTAAAATCTTCATATTCTCCTTGGGCAGTCACTCATGACAGAGGGTAACATGCTTCCTATCAGCTTTTTGTGGGTTCTGTTGAGGAAAATGTAGTCCCTGCAAGGCTGGTCACATATAGGACAGTGGGTATTGAATGGGCTCATCAGGTGTGTACATACACCAGTGTCCTGTATGTTCCCAACAGCTGGACGTTGTGGCTTTCAGTTCCACCATGAATGCTCCTCCCCCACTTTGAGTCGTGGTCCAGTGATTCCAGGAGTCAGTAGGAATACTGCATCTATTCATAAGGGTTTTAAAGATAAAAGATCCTTTTTTTTAAGGATTTAAAGATTAGCTTTATTTGTCATATGTCTATTGCAAAGTGTCACCACGCTTTCGATGCCAATACACCATGCCCATAGACGCACTAACCCTAACCATACGTCTTTGGAATTTGGGGTGGGAACTAGAGTACCTGGAGGAAACCCCTTGCAGTCACAGGGAGAACGTACAAACTCCTTAGAGATAGCACTGGGAATTGAAACCTGATCTTACAGCTGTCACTGTAATAACATTATGCTAAGCACGATGTTGCCATTCCACCTCACGTTCTTAAAACATCCTTGAATCTTTTCCTTTGCCCAACTTGTATCGTCTTCCTGTGACAGAGCTCAGAGAATACTGTCTTGGGAGTCTGGTGCTAAGCCTGTGAACAGTGTAAACAATGTAGCCAAGACGGTGTTATTTAGAACTGGACATATTAGCCTGGGGAGGGACATTGGAATTGGAGGATTCTCCAAGTAGTAGTTCTCCATGTCTTGGTTGCCTACAAGAGGGAATGAGAAGTGTTCCACTTTACCTGAGGTCTCGTTGTGGAACTTTATTGTTGGAGGACAGGTAGGTAAGAGACCTTGAGTTTGTTGAGCATAAGACATGTCATCTTGTAAATTAAATGCATATGCCCATTTGGTTATCAGTGTTACACCCGCTAATCAGGAAATGAAAACCTGACTCAATATCCTTGCCCATCTCAGTGAACAAGATGACTTTGGAGCTCAGCTTCCCAAATGCATGAAAGCACAAGCGTTGTCTGTGTACTGCAACTGAACCACTAAGGCTTGGGGCACCTTGTGTTTGGCATGGATTTAAAGTTATAATGTTTCCCATCAGCTCTGTAGATTAGTTCCACTCCTGTGAGAAGCTTCATTGAGGGGAGGTAGAGTGAGAAAGATCATAGTTGTCAGACAGTGACGCAGGGTGACTGCACTGAGATTGGATCTATTGTGCCCCTTTGTGGTTAGCAGCAGGCCTAAAGCAGAAGTAAAATGGAGACAGATTTCTGAGTGGCAGCCAGATAGGTGGTGTTCTATAGTCCCTCCTTGTTGATGGAGTTCAAACAAGTGGTTGGTTCTATTCCATTTTGCTCATGGTGTTGTTGTGCACTTCAGCCACTGGGAGGAGTCGATGGAGGAGAACTCCAACATGGCTTTCCCTATTGCAGATACCATGGTCAGACTTCCCTCCTTTTATAAAGATGATCACATCACCAACATCCTTTGGCCCATGCTCCTCTTCATAGATGTGGATGGATGAGGTTGTGGATTTTACTGAAGTTCTCACCACTGAGCTTTGGTTTCCCTCTGTAGGCAGCAGATGCCTTTTAGAAGATTGCTGGAGTTGTTATTCTTCATACACCAGCCTGAAAATGAATTATTGGATGGTTGAAAATCAAAAGAGCAGGCTAGAAATTTTAGGTTAAAAAACAGAAAATGTTCTCAGCAAGTTAGGCAGTCTCTGTGAAGATTGATCAGTTCTTCTGGAGGGTCTTGGATCTGAAGCATTAGCAATATTTCTATTTCAACAAATACTGCCTGATCCACTGAGTATTTCCAGCATTTATTGGATGGCACTTGCCTTTGGAGGGTTAATATTTAATTAATACACCCACGTGATTATCAGTGTTGAACTCACTAGTCAGGAGATGAAACCCGATTCATTATCCCTTTATTTCACTCTTTGAACTTGTGAATACTGAAGTTATTATAGAACACTTAACAGTGCAATACAGAGAGAATGCTGGAGGAACTCAACAGGTCAGGTAGCATCTAGGAGAAAAATGAAAAGCCGAGGTTACAGGCTGAGACCCTTCACTGGGACTGGAAAGGAAGGAGGAAGAAGCCAGAGTAAGAAGGTGGGGGGGGGGGAGATCGGGGAAGGAGGAGGTAGGAGTACAAACTGACAAATGATAGGTAGATTGGGTGAGGGAAGGTGGATGAAGTATGAAGCTAGGAGGTGATAGGTGGAAGAGGTAACAAGCTGAAGAAGAAGGAATCTGATAGTAGAACACAGTGGACCATGGGAGAATGGGAAGGAGGAGGGGAACTAGAGGGAGGTGATTGACAGATATAAGAGAAGAGATAAGAGAGGCAGAATAGGGGATGGAAAATGAGAGAAGAGAGATGGGGATAAATTACTGGGAGTTAGAAAAATTGATGTTTGTGCCATGAGGTTGAAGGCTGACCTGACCGAATATGAGGTGTTGCTCCTCCAACCTGAGAGTGGCCTCATTGTGACCGTAGGAGAAACCATGGACCGACTTGTTGAAATGGGAACGGGATGTCGAATAATTGAATTGAAATCCCACCTTTTGTTGCAGGTGGAGCCAAGGTACTCGATGAAGTGGTCTGAGTAGTGCCAACTACTTACTGAGCCTTTCGATGCTTTTCATTGCCACAATGGTTCAGCTTTACCCATTTTCACTTGCCATCCAGTGTGCAATAAAATTATGGTTCATGGAATCAGTTTAACTGTGATGACTGATTTAACAATTACAAAAACAAAACGTCTAACGTTTTCTGTTCCAGAGATTTGAAACTGGATAATGTCCTGTTAGATTCCGAGGGACACTGCAAGTTGGCTGATTTTGGAATGTGCAAGGAAGGCATCTACAGCAATTACACAACGGGGACCTTCTGCGGCACACCTGATTACATTGCTCCAGAGGTGGGTAAAAGCAGACTCCATCCTAGTGGATAGTTTTTTCAATGGGATATGAATGAGCTGTCCACTAAGGCTGGATTCATAAGCTCATGTGCCTTCAGCACATAGAGGTGAATCCCACTGCCTAACATTTGTTCCTCATATTGAGCAGCATTCCACCTGCAGTTTTATGGTAATCCCAGCATTGTGATCTGTTTTGGAAGAAAGCATCATGCAATGTTCTTAGCATAGTTTAGTCTGTTTAACTGAGAATTTCCAATTATTAATAAATCATTGATATCCTTTTCCAATCATAAGGGCTTCACCAACTCTACCACTGTCTGAGCTGAAGCCTAGCCTGTGTTGATCTAGACTATTCAGCTTCACACTGGTTTCCAGAACTACTGAGTAATGAATTTCACAAGCACATTCTTGGTAACTATGGAAAATATGAACACCAGTAAATCAATCATGGCCCAGAAATAAATGGATCTTTAAAAGTATCTTTGCTGCCTTGAGCAATTTGTTCCAGCTGTGGTCGATTTTCATGGTGTATACCATGATAATGGCCGATAGTCTGCAGAACTCTTGGCATTTACTCACAGCACTGCCAGGAAGTTCAGATCTCCACCTAATCTTGCTGGCTGAGGTCCGCTCATTGTTTTCCAATTGTACATAGCCTATACTGCCACAATGTACAGCAACAACAAAGAAAATAATAAATATAAAATAATCTGCAGATGCTGGGGTCAAAGCAACACTCACAACATGCTGGAGGAACTCAGCAGGTCGGTCAGCATCTGTGGAAAAGATCGGTTGATGTTTCGGGCCGGAACCCTTTGTCAGGACTGTAGGGGGAAGGGGCAGAGGCCCTATAAAGAATGTGGGGGGGGGGGTGGGAAGGAGAAGGCCTTCTCCTTCCCACCCTCCCCCCACCTTCTTTATAGGGCCTCTGCCCCTTACCCCTACAGTCCTGACCCAGCCTTCTCCTTCCCACCCTCCCCCCACCTTCTATATAGGGCCTCTGCCCCTTCCCTCTACAGTCCTGACGAAGGGTTCCGGCCCGAAACGTCAACCGATCTTTTCCACGGATGCTGCCCGACCTGCTGCGTTCCTCCAGCGTGTTGTGAGTGAAAGAAAATAATAAACTGATATAATTTTGTTTACTTGTTTGTGTTTGCCTTAATGTTTGAGATCATTTAAAACATGTTTCTGTGCTTTCGGTGATCTCTTGTACAAAATACATATTTAAAGTTCTAACTTCATCTTGATATTTCTCAGATGTTTCTGAATATCAGGGGCTTTCAGATGCATTGACTGGGGCGAGCTTTAATGGGGAAGCTTCGGAATTGGTCAGGGGTTTCTCAGAAGTTTATTGGTATTGTTCATTCTGATCAGCCCCCATCCTTTGATCACATCACCTGAGGTGCTGCTTCTGCTGAAGGATAATCATTAAGATTAGCCCCACAGATCCAGAACATGGGATCTCTGTGGCAGTGGGATTGGGAGCAACACATGCAGCTGGCTGGCCCCGCTGAAGAAACTCCAGGCCAGTACTTCCAAACAACTGCAAGAAATAATTATGCATTTTTAAAGATATCGCTATCTTGCAACATTGATCCTAAACTATCTGCTCCAACTAGTAAAAATAGGGCAGCTGATTCACATCTGATTTATTGCAATTGTAGATGTAGGAAGATTCTGTAAGCTCTACACATTGATAGAGTCATAAAATGCTTCATATCAATTAAAGCATGATAAAAGCATTCAGTATTGTGGTAATATTTGAAATAAGATGAGAATTATCAGTTCTAGGTAATGGTATTCTTTGTACACCAACTTATTTGGTTTTATCATCAGATTATGATCAACTCATGCATATTTATTTACTTCGTCCAAAATTGATGCACCTTTACCCTTGCATAAGAAGAACTGTACCATTAGAATTAATATTCTACTTTATATGTTTTGTAAAGAACCATTTTCTAGTCATTTTTCTCTCTGGATCTATGTAGGTTACAATGACTGAAAGCATGTTTTCAGATTAGATCTTATTAAGTTTTGAGAAGAGAATTTCGTTCTTGAATGTTGGATTGAATATGTATCCAGGTTTCCAAGAAGAAGGGATATCATTTGTTGCTTGTTCCTCTGCAGGATTTTGACGAGAACCATAACTAAATTTGGCTTCTCAGGGCAAATGTTCCTCCAGAAACCCTCAGTGGCCAAGATACAGTCTCAGTCCCTAGCCACTGAATCCATCCTTTCCCCATGATACCTGTCTGGAATTGGAAACCAAAATCAATGCAAATCAAACAATATCTGTGGTATGAGTCAGTTGATATTTTGGATTCGGGACCTTCCTGAACCTGAAATATTGTTTCTGTTTCCTCAGGTGCTGCCTGACCTGCTAAGTCTACACAGCATTTTCTATTTAAAATTGAAGCAAACTGTTCACAAGCTTTGATCCCAGATGTTTGCCTCCAACACCTGTCTGCACCATCAGCACGGCAGCCCAGTTCCTCCTTTGTAGCACCACATAGCTCTCCTACCATCTTAGCTCGCCTCACCCACTGTTGGAATGTACAACCAAAGCTTTAGACTTGAACAGTTGGCACAGCCCCAACTAAACTCCCACCTTAACTCCCACCTTCTGTGAACAAGCTCAAGCAAAACTTGGCCGATGTTATCCCAATTTGCATTATTCTCTGCACTGACATGTTCGCTGACTGACTGCGGTTGGCTCCCCCTTGAGCAATGCCTCAACTTTAGACCTTCCACTCTTGATTTCACATGGCACCTTAGCTGCTTCTTACCCAATTCCCTGTCTCGATTAATATTTTGACATTCTCCGTAATATCAGTAGGAGCATCCCTGCCAATTTGGGACCTTTAGTGGGTTTTCAAGTGTTGATCACTCCGTCACTTGTAATGACACCTTTATTTGTTGAAGACCTGAACTCTGGTTCTACCCCTAAACCCTTCTCCTTCTCTTTTCTTCTCATTCCACATCTAAGATGCTTCTTGAAACCAACTTCTTTGAAGAACTTTTTTGCTCTTTTACCTAAGCAAATTGAGGTACTGAAGTTTCTCTTCAGTGCTCCTTTGGGACATTTTCTTGCACCCACTGCAACAATAACACAAGTTGTTGTGTTATTGTTGCATTGACTTATGAAGCTACATCCATCTTATCTCCTCTCCCAATCTCATCTCTGTGTTCTGGTCTGCAGAGCAGTGTAGCCAAGCTGACAAAACTACCAACTGAAACTATTGGGTTGGTAAACCAGCTACACATTCAGACAACTGAACAGGCTTGTGTCAGATCTTTGCATCCAATAAGTCCCATTCCAAGATCTTCGCCTGTCGTCCTGTAATCCTGCAGATCTTCTCTTGCACTGATATTGGTATCAGTATTGATTTATTATTGCCACATGTACCAATATACAGCTTGTCTTGCAAACAGATCAAAGTTCATGGTAAATTTGACGAAGGAATTGGTTGTTGACTTCAGAAGGAGTAGCGGACCGCACGGCCCAATTTATATTGGTGGTGCGCAAGTGGAACAGGTCAAAAGCTTTAAGTTCCTCGGGGTCAATATCACAAATGACCTGACTTGGTCAAACCAAACAGAGTCCACTGCCAAAAAGGCCCACCCGCGCCTTTACTTCCTGAGAAAACTAAAGGGATTTGGCCTGTCCCCTAAAACCCTCACTAATTTTTATAGATGCACCGTAGAAAGCATTCTTCTAGGGTGTATCACAACCTGGTATGGAAGTTGTCCTGTCCAAAACCAAAAGAAGCTGCAGAAGATCGTGAACATGGTGCAGCACATCACACAAACCAATCTTCCGTCCGTGGACTCACTTCACACCGCACGCTGTCAGAGCAGTGCTGTCAGGATAATCAATGACACGACAAACCCAGCCAACACACTTGTTTGGCGACAATAAAGTATAAAGTAAATTTATTATCTAAGCACCCAAATGTCATGTACACTTTGATATTTGTTATCAAAGTCACCATATACAACCCTGAGATTCACTTTCAATAGACAATAGATAATAGGTGCAGGAGTAGGCCATTCGGCCCTTCGAGCCAGCACCGCCATTCACTGTGATCATGGCTGATCATCCACTATCAGTATCCAGTTCCTGCCTTATCCCCATAACCTTTGATTCCACTATCTTTAAGAGCTCTATCCATCTCTTTCTTGAAAGCATCCAGAGACTTGGCCTCCACAGCCTTCTGGGGCAGAGCATTCCATATATCCACCACTCTCTGGGTGAAAAAGTTTTTCCTCAACTCCATTCTAAATGGCCTACCCCTTATTCTTAAACTGTGGCCTCTGGTTCTGGACTCACCCATCAGCAGGAACATGCTTCCTGCCTGCAGCGTGTCCAATCCTTTGATAATCTTATATGTTTCAATCAGATCCCCTCTCAGCCTTCTAAATTCCAGAGTATACAAGCCCAGTCGCTCCAATATTTCGACATATGACAGTCCCGCCATCCCGGGAATTAACCTTGTGAACCTACGCTGCACTCCCTCGATAGTAAGAATGTCCTTCCTCAAATTTGGAGACCAAAACTGTACACAGTCCTCCAGGTGTGGTCTCACCAGGGTCCTGTACAGCTGCAGAAGGACGTCTTTACTCTTATACTCAATTCCCCTTGTTATGAAGGCCAGCATGCCATTAGCTTTCTTCACTGCCTGCTGTACTTGCATGCTTGCTTTCAGTGACTGATGTACAAGAACACTGAGATCTCGTTGTGCTTCCCCTTTTCCTAACTTGACTCCATTTAGTTAATAATCTGCCTTCCCGTTCTTACCACCAGAGTGGATAACCTCGCATTTATCCACATTAAACTGCATCTGCCATGCATCTGCCCACTCACCCAGCCTGTCCAAGTCACCCTGCATTCTCATAACATCCTCCTCATATTTCACACTGCCACCCAGCTTAGTGTCATGGGCAAATTTGCTAATGTTACTTTTAATTCCCTCATCTAAATCATTAATGTATATTGTAAACAGCTGTGGTCCCAGCCCTGAACCCTGCGGTACCCCACTGGTCACCGCCTGCCATTCCGAAAGGGACCCGTTAATCGCTACTCTTTGTTTTCTGTCAGCCAGCCAATTCTCAATCCATGTCAGTACTCTGCCCCCAATACCATGTGCCCTAATTTTGCCCACTAATCTCCTATGTGGGACTTTATCAAAGGCTTTCTGAAAGTCCAGGTACACTACATCCACTGGCTCTCCCTTGTCCATTTTCATAGTTACATCCTCAAAAAATTCCAGAAGATTAGTCAAGCACGATTTCCCCTTCGTAAATCCATGCTGACTCGGACCGATCTTGTTTCTGCTATCCAGATGTGTCGTAATTTCATCTTTTATAATTGACTCCAGCATCTTTCCCACCACTGTCGTCAGGCTAACCGGTCTATAATACCCTGTTTTCTCTCTTCCTCCCTTCTTGAAGAGAGGGG
Organism: Mobula birostris; assembly: GCF_030028105.1. Lineage (NCBI taxonomy): Eukaryota > Metazoa > Chordata > Chondrichthyes > Myliobatiformes > Myliobatidae > Mobula > Mobula birostris. Next base: position 217,753,436 of record NC_092370.1, read on the forward strand.
CAACATTAGCCACCCTCCAATCCACAGGAACTGATCCTGAATCTATAGAACATTGGAAAATGATTACCAATGCGTCCACGATTTCTAACGCCACCTCCTTAAGTACCCTGGGATGCAGACCATGAGGTCCTGGGGACTTATCAGCCTTCAGACCCAACAGCCTATCCAACACCATTTCCTGCCTAATGTAAATTTCTTTCAATTCATCCATTACCCTAGGTCCTTTGGCCACTATTACATCTGGAGATTGTTTGTGTCTTCCCTAGTGAAGACAGATCCAAAGTACCTGTTCAACTCGTCTGCCATTTCCTTGTTCCCCATAATAAATTCACCCACTTCTGTCTTCAAGGGCCCAATTTTGGTATTAACTATTTTTTTCCTTTTCACATACCTAAAGAAGCTTTTACTATCCTCCTTTATATTCTTGGCTGGTTTACCTTCGTACCTCATTTTTTCTCCACGTATTGCCTTTTTAGTTACCTTCTGTTGTTCTTTAAAAGTTTCCCAATTCTCCGGCTTCCCACTCGTCTTCGCTATGTTATACTTCTTCTCTTTTATTTTTATACTGTCCATTACTTCCCTTGTCAGCCATGGCCTCCCCTTACTCCCCTTAGGATGTTTCTTCCTCTTTGGAACGAACTGATCCCTGCACCTTCCGCATTATTCCCAGAAACACTTGCCATTGCTGTTCCACTGTCATCCCTGCTAGGGTATTGTTCCATTGAACTTTGGCCAGCTCTTCCCTCATAGCACCATAGTTTCCTTTGTTCAACGGTAATACTGACACTTCCGAGTTTCCCTTCTCCCTCTCAAATTGTAGATTAAAACTTATCATATCATGATCACTACCCCCTAATGGCTCCTTTACCTTGAGGTCCCTGATCAAATCTGGTTCATTGCACAACACTAAATCTAGAATTGCGTTTCCCTTCAGGCATACTCAGTAAATCCAATAACCATAATAGAATCAATGAAAGACCGCACCAACAGGGCAAACAACCAATGTGAAAAAGACAACAAACTGTGTAAATACAAAAACAAAGAGTAAATAATAATAATAATAAATAAGCATTAAATCTCAAAATGCTCAATGGTGGGGAGGGTTTTACCTATGATGAACTGGGCCGTATCCAATGCTCTTCGTAGAATTTTCTGCTCAAGGGCAATGGTGTTTCCATAGCAGGCTGTCATATAACCTGCCAGTATACTCTCCACCATACATCTATGGAAGTTTGTCAAAGTTTTAGGTCGCATGCCAAATCTTTGCAAACACCAAATGAAGTAGAGGTGCAGTCGTGTTTTCTTCATAATTGCATTTATGTGCTGGGCCCAGGAAGAGCCGTCTGTAATGATAACAGTGAGGAATTTAAAGTTGCTGACCGACTCTACCTCTGATCCCCGTGATGAGGATTGGCTCATGGACCTCTGGTTTCCTCTTCCTGAAGTCAACAACTAGCTCCTTGGTTTTGCTGACATTGAGTAAGGGATTGTTATGGCACCACTCAGCCAGGTCTTCAGTCTCCCTCCTACATGCTGATTCATAACCACCTTTGATTTGGCCTACAACATTGGTGTGATAAGAAAACTTGAATATAATATTGGAGCTAAGCTTAGCCTCACAGTCATAAGTGTAAAGTGAGTCGAGCAGGGGACTAAGCACACAGCCTTATGGTGCCCCTGTGCTGATGGAGATTGTAAAGGAGAGTTTGTTGCTGATCTGAACTGGCTGAGGTCTGCAATGAGGAAATCGAGGATCCAATTGCACAAGGAAATGTCGAGGCCAAGGTCCTGAAGCCTATTGATTAGTTTTGAGGGATGATAGTTTTGAATGCCAAGCTGTAGTCGATAAAGAACACCTTTCTATGCATCTTTGCTGTCCCGAAGTTCCAGGGTTGAGTGAAGGAACACTACACAGTGCATTAAACTGGAGCAAGGTTAAAAAAAATGCAGAATAAAGAGTAAGAGCTGCGAAGGAAGAGCAGTGCAAGTAGATAATGAGGTGCAAGATCATAATATGGTAGATTGTGAGGTCAAGGCTGCATCAAAGAGGCTCATTCAAGGGTCCGATTACAGCACGATAGAAGCTGTTCTTGAGCCTAGTTGTACGTGATTTCAGGCTTTAATACCTTCTGCCCAATGGGAAAGTGGAGAAGAGCGAATTTCCAGGGTGGGTAGGGTCTCTAATTATGCTGGCTACCTTACTGAGGCAGAGTGAAGTATAGCCAGAGTGCATAGAGGCTGGTTTGTGTGATTTCCAGAGCTGTGCCCACAACCCTCTGCGGTTTCTTGCAGTCACATGCACAGCAGTTGTCATACCAAGCTGTTATGCATTCAGATATAATACCTTTTATAGTACATTGATAAAACTGGTAAGTATTTATCCATCAGTATGGCTAGGTCTGTTAATGAGAAGAAACTTTCCATCTGAATGGTCTTTTGATTTATGCATTTATAAAGATCTTTTCCTTTGTTGCAGTTAGCATGTTTACAGTGTCAACCTGTATGGCTCTTTGGTCAGAGTTACAAACAGGTTTCACTCAAATAATACGTTCCAAAATTGTTCAAAGGGACAAGTAGTAATTCTCCTTCAGCGGGGTTCTGTGATTCCAGCTCCAAGGATCCATCAAACCAAGGGGTAGAGTTGCTTTATGTCTCATTTGTGATTGAGCTTACAGCCTGTAACCCTGAGGGTCAGACTACAGTTTATGGTCTCAAATTGTTGTGTCGGCTGACCCACAGGCAGAGTGAGCCATGTGGAATAGTGTAGAGCTCATAACTCAAGTGTTGGTTTCTAGAATCCTTATTAATAGTTCCTGGTTTGAAGACTTACAACTCCTTGACACACGACTGCAATGCTTCAACTATTTTTTAAGTTTCCAGTTACTTTGCAAGGCTGGATTGACAGGAATTGTGTCTCTGGGCAGATTTTGCAGGAGTTGCAGTATGGTTCTTCGGTGGACTGGTGGGCACTTGGCGTCCTGCTGTATGAGATGCTGTGTGGTCAGCCCCCATTTGAGGCTGAAAATGAAGATGATCTGTTCGAATCTATCCTGAACGATGAGGTCCTTTACCCAGTCTGGCTGAGTGAACGCGCAATGGCTATCCTGAAAGCGGTAAGTAAAAATCTGTATCCAAGTTCTTGGCATTTGGCTTTGGTTCTTTTCTGCAGTGCCAAATCACTCTTTTAGGACCGATAGAGGAAAGTGTGGAAAAAATTAGTACGAGAGCTTGAAATGACTTCAGAATTTTAAATGAAACAATTAGCCTGTCAGATGGCTCCATTAGTTAGTGCCCATATATTTTGGCAATCAACCTTTATAATGAGGAATAGATAGCTTCCAACGTGGCCCTCTTCAGCTGAAACCATTGATTTTACCTTAGGTTTAGATGACTGAGGGAGTTATTAGGTGCCAATAATTGTTATTCCAGCTGTCACCTGAGAGAGGAAGAGGGAGATAGTGGAGGCAGTGGAGCAAGATAAAAAGAGATGCAGACCACAGCTTTGCTCCACTTGTGATTCAAACGTACCAGTTACATTGTTATCAACTCGTTAGCCAGGGGTCAGTTAATAATATTGTCACTGCGGAACCTCGTCAGTCCAAAGATTTGAGCACAAAAATCTAAACTTAAAAAAAAGTTGTTTATGCAGGAAAAATGAAATTGATTTAGATCCAGCACGGTAACAGACCCAGCCAGCCCAATGAGCCTGCAGCACCCAGTGACACCCATGTGCTCAATTAACCTACAAACACCTACAGTACATCTTTCTAATCTGGGAGGAAACCAGAGAACTCAAGTAAGCCCATGTAGTCATGGAGAGAACATACAGACAGTGGCAGGACTGAACCCAGGTCACTGGTGGTGTAATAGCGTTACCCTACCTTGCTACCCTTAAAAAAACGTAGAAGTGGAATGAAAAACAGAGGGAACATTTCAGTTTGAAGTTTGAGTGAGTGCAGACCTGGCAATTATTGCCATCTGTGTGGAACTTGGCTATTACATTTTCAACACCACAATAGTGTTTACTCTTCAATAGTGCTTCATTGCCTATAATGTGTTTTGGAGCATCCTGGGGTCACGATCGATACAATGGAAATATCAGTCTTTATTTAATTATCCATCCTGAAATGCATATCCATGCTTTTTAATTTTATAGTCTAACTGCCACACTGAACATTATCCATTAAGTCAACAGGAAATTCGTTTTTTTTCTAATTTGTCTATTGGTAGATCTTTTGATAGCAATTACACTGTTGCCCTTTTCATTATTCACTACAGGATGTGTGTGTAGCTGGAAACCCTTAAGTTTAATTAATTGCACCAAGCAGCTCTATAGCTCTAAGATTTATTTAAACAATGACATTAACATTCCCAAGCTGACATGGCAGGATTGAACTTGTATCTTGATTAGCTTGATTAGTTGGTAGCTATCTGATTTAATATGTAAAGAACATGATTAGTGGTCCAAAGAGAGACCATGATCTTAATAATCCATCAAAAACCACTGTTCATCCCAGCACTTTGACACGCCACAGGGTTTGCTTATCATGCCTTGGAACAGGGGACTGTAATGTTCTGCTAAATCATACTGAGTTAAGTGTTCCAGTATTGAAACACACCACAGCCCTTTAACATAAGACATCCTAACCAGCATGGCCTGTAGAGCGAGGTTCCAAAAGAAAAGAGGAAATGAGAATTTCTTGAGGTAACAGCTGCTGTCCAGAGAGGAGCAGTGTAAAAATCTGAACATTTGCAAGAAACGCGAAGAGCATTGAGACAATGAGAACAATTTGAGGAAATAAAAGCTCCAGCAAGACCACACCTACGTCATCTTCATCAGCTGCAAGTGAGTAAAAATAAAACGAAGCTTAAGGCGTTATTGACATCCACTGTAGAATATGAGGCAAATGACAGTCTGCTTTAACATCATATTATTACATGGTATGTAATTCCTTTTATTTATTTGTAAGATCAGAGTTGTTTGAGTGAGGCATTACAAGTCTTTTACCAGCACTGCTATTCAATAGGATGTGTGATCTAATTTCATAAACGCTTTGTTTTACCATATTCTTTACTAACTGGTTAACAAAAAACAGCAGTCTCATTTTAAAATTTACCCAGCATCAGTTGACGTTGGATTTCTGTAGGTGGATCTGAGCACGATACTTCAGGAAGTATTTACCAGAATGTAAACCAGATTACACGGGCTAGGGTTTTGCCCAGATGTAGAAGGCTAGAGGGTGATTAGATTGAAGTTTTCATGATTTTTAAGGGCTGCTGGTAGGGCAGAAAAATAAATGTTTTCCATTGAGTGGGGTGTCCACTTAGTCTAAAACTGTGAGACAGGTCTTGTAGGAGTGTAATTAGAAAAGTCATTCACATGCTTTGAGAGGTACAAGTATGGATCTCACTTCAGCAAACCATGAGTTGTTAATTTTGAAACTGAGATATATTTTTTGTTCAGCAGTTCTTAAGAAACAGGATAGAAGACTGAATGTATGGAGTGAGATCACTGATTGGCAAAAACCTTATTAAATGGCAGATCTGCCTAAAAGTCTACTCCTGCCCTTGCCTATTAAAAAATGAATAAAAGCATTCTGAGGCACAGTATAATAATAATATGGGATTGCAACAAGTTGTCTTTGTTTTGTAAGTTTCTGGTGCACCTCAATGAGATTTCAGTTGTGTTTTATTTTTACATAACTGCTGATGGAAATTGGTTGAAATTCTAATGTCAGTAGCCCTAAGAGAAAAGTAGACTGTTAACTTCATTATCAGGACAAGACCTTCTGCTTCGAATTTCCATCTTTACCACAGGGGTCAATGGGACCCTCGAACCAGTGATTGTGTCAAACTGATTCCCATGATTCCTTGTGATAAATACTTGTGCTTTACAAATCAAGCTGATTGTACTCAGTTTTACATTTGCTGTTTCACATCATGGAGATTCCAGCCCTAATTTATCATCACTGTTGGTTCAGTTGGGTTCAGCAAATTATATGTTACAACTATAACATACTAAGTCAAGAGAAAAAAGGTCAAAGCAACTTCTCCACTGAAACTCTGTTGTACAAGTTTAGACAATTAGATGAGAAAGTGCTAGTGCAGTGGTCAGATCCTGCATGTCTGTGACATCACCACACATATCCTCACATTCAATAAGAAGACGGTGCTGCCTTTACAAAAACATAGCAAACTTCAGTCTTCCTTCATGATTCATCTGGTGGCTCTTTACATGTCTGTGAGTAACCATGTTACAACATATTCCCTTCAGAATTTCTTGCTATCAACAAACAACAGTGCAAAACTTGCCTTTACATGTCAGGACTGTAAACATGTTCTTGCCATTGGGCAAATGTTACAAGGTGAAAATTCCTCAGCAAGAGAAGGCTGGTGTCTCCCACTTTCACATTAATGCTACACCCATTAGTATATGATATTTCCACCCCGGAAAAGACTCTGACTATCTACCCTATTTTTGCCTTTTATATATTTCTATCAGGTAGTCCCTCAACCTTTGATATTCCAGAGAAAACATGTTTGTCCATTGTCTTCCTACAATTAATACCCACTAATCCAGGCAACATCCTTGTGAAACTCTTGTAGCCCCCTGGCCAGCCTCAGGGTTGCTCGGCTCGCTGTTGTCTAGTGAAACAGCCCTCGGCCCCAGTAAACTGGGTAATTAGTTTGTGTGGATGCTGTGTGATGTACTCCACCCTGCCCAAATAACAGACAATACACCGGATATGATTAAATGATTTACAGTTTATAGATATTACTGGAACTATATAATTAATAGAGAATAAAATATAAAAGGAAAATAAAAGGCGCCACACTTATCAAAGTTCAATCTCTTCGTGCACAAACAGTTGGAGCTCAGGACCCTCCTTCTTCACCCTGCGACCCCTCAGACCACCTTGACCGGCCGCCTGGGACCAACAACAGTGGTCAACCAGACGCTCCACACAAGTCCGTCTCCGTCTCCCCTCCTCACCGAACGCCCCGCTCGGGGTCCAACCCCGTTAGCGGACTCACAGCACCTGGTCCATTCTCTGTCTCTCTCTTCTGCCTTCTGCCTCAAAACCCCGCGCATTCAAATCTTCCAGATACACCAAAGTCATAACAACTATCCCAATTGGTTCATAACATCCTCTTATCACCCCCTAACCCACAACAAGCTGCTAATGCAAAACTTTCTCAGCATTTAACATAACAAAGAAGCATTCCCAAGTATAACATAACAAAGAAGCCATTTTAATTAGCCTACACAGTAACATAAAAGACGAAACCCCCTTACACTCTTCTAAACTGATTCCAAACCTTCAGATCCTCCCTGTTTTGTGGCAACCTGAAGGCAAGGCAAGTATGCTTTATGCCTTCTTTACCATCCGATTTGTTTGTGTTGCTGCTATGGATTTAGCTTCAAGGTGATTATGGAAAAGGATAGATCTGGCCCTCAGGTTCAGATCCTAAATTGCAGAAAAGCCAATTTAAATGGTATCAGAATGGATCTGGCAAGTGTGGATTGGAACAGGCTGTTTTCTGCCAAAGGTATACTTAGTTAGTGGGAAGCCTTCAAAAGTGAAATTTTGAGAGTACAAAGCTTGTATGTGTCTGTCAGAATAAAAAGTAAAGATTTCAGGAGATATTACAGGAGTTAAGACAGAAGACATGGTGCATAGCAGGTATATGCAGGTAGGAACAAATAAGGTACTTATTGAGCATAAGAAATACAAGAGAACAAGAAAGAAATCAGGAGGGCTGAAAAGGCATGAGGTTGCTCCAGCAGACAAGGTGAAGGAGAATCCTAAGGATTTCTATAGCTATGTTAAGAGCAAAAGGATTGCAGGGGACAAAATTGGTCCTCTGGATGATCAGAATGGTAATCTATGTATGGAGCCTAAAGATATGGGGGAGATCTTAAATATATATATATTTTTGCATCAGGAGATGGACGTAAAGTCTTTAGAAGTGAGACAAAGCAGCAGCAAGGTCATGGGCCTTATATTTGCAGAGGTAGAGGTGTTTGCTGTCTTGAGGCAAAATAGGGTGGATAACTCCCCAGAGCCTGACAAAGTGTTCCCTCGGGCCCTGTGAGAGGCAAGTGCAGAAATTTCAGGGGCTCTAGCAGAGACATTTAAATCATCCTTAGTGACAGGTGAGGTACCGGAAGATTAGAAGATAGCTAATGTTGTTCCATTGCTTAAGAGAGGCTCTAAAAATAAACCAGGAAGTTATAAGCCAGTGAGCCTGGCATCAGCAGTGGGCAAGATATTGGAAGGTATTCTAAGGACCAGATATTTAAGTATTTGGATAGACAGAGAATGATTAGGGATAGTCCATGTGACTTTGTGCATGGTAAGTAATGTCTAACCCATCTTATAGAGTTTTTCAGGGAGGTATCAGGAAAGTTGTTGAAGGCAAGGAAATGGAAGTTGTTGACAGGGACTTGATAGGTCCCACATGAGAAGTTGGTCAGGAAGATTCAGTTGCTTGGCATTCAGGATGAGGTAATAAATTGGATTAGACATTGGCTTTGTGAGAGAAGCCAGAGAGTGGTAGTAGTTGGTTGCCTCCCTGACTGAAGGCCTGTGACTAGGGGGGTGCCACAGGAATCAGTGTTGGGTTGTTTGTTGTTTATCATCTATATCAACCATCATGGATGATAACGTGGTAAACTGGATCGCCAACTTTGCAGTTGGTACTGAGATTGGGGTTGTAGTGAACAGCAAGGAATACTATCATAGCCTGCAGCGGGATATGGACCAGCTGGAAAAATTGGCTGAAAAATGGCAGATGGAATTTAATACAGAGAAGTGCAAGATGTTTTACTTTGGTAGAACCAAGCAGGGCAGGTCTTACACTGTGAACACAGGCACAGAGGAATTCAGTAAAGCAAAGGGATACGGGAATACAGGTCCACAATTTATTGAAAGTTTGGCATAGATGGATAGGGCCGTAAAGAAAGCTTTAGGCACATTGTCCTTCATAAATTGAAGTACTGATTACGGGAGATGGGATGTTATGTTCGAATTGTATAAGACATTGGTGAGACCTAATTTGAAGTACTGTTTGCAGTTTTTTTTCACCTACCAACAAGAAAGATGTAAATAGGTTTGAAAGGGTAGAAGATTGCACTGAGATTTGATACAGGTACACACAATTATGAGAGGTATCGTTAGGGTAAATGAGAGCAGGCATTTTCCACTGAGGTTTGGTGAGACTACAACTAGAGGTCATAGGTTAAGTGTGAAATGTTCAAGGGGAACATGAGGAGGAACTTTTTCACTCAGAAGGTCATGGGAGCTTGGAACGAGCTGCCAGTGCAAGTGGTTGTTGCAGGGCCAATTTCAACATTTAAGAGAAATTTGGATAGGTACATCAATGGGAGGGGTTTGGAGAGATATGGCCCAGGTGCAGGTTGATTGGACTAGGCAGATTAATGGTTTGGCGCAGTCTTAAGGACGTGTGTTGTTGTGTTCTCTGGCTCTATGACTTGAAAGAGATAAAGTTAGTGATTGGAAAAAGGAGCCAAAAGCAGGAGCTGTAGGCAATGTTAGTGCAGATGATTGATGTTGGTGCTGTCAAGACAAAAGACTGGTTGCAAACTTCCCATTTTTATAAGGTTTATAGTTCAAAGTAAATTTATTATCAAAGTACTTATATGTCACCATATACAGGTCAACCTTCACTAATCCGGCACCACTGGGACCTGAGGAGTGCCGGATTAGTGAAAATGCCGAATTACAGAAGGATCACATTAAGCATAATCAGTGCCAGATTATCGAAGGAACCCGATTACAGGTAGTCGGATTAGTGAAGGTTGACCTGTACTACGCTGAGATTCATTTTCTTACAGACATTCACAGTAGAACAAAGAAATACAATAGGATCAATGAAAATCTACACACAAACAAATAGAAATTGACAAACAGCAGATGTGGGAAAGAAAAAGAAATAGAGATGAGAGAGAGAAAGAGAAAGAACGTGAGTTGCAGAGTCCTTGTAAATGAGGCCATAAATTGGGAATCAGTTCAATGTTGAAGTGAATGAAGTTATTCACACTGGAGTCTGGTGGTTGAAGGATAATGCATTAACTTGTTCATCGCCAAATGGGAAGTCACAGTCTACAATTGCAGAGAAATCAAAAGCTGACCATTCTTGTACCTCATCGTCAGGAAACCTTTCTTCTAAATGAACACAAAGACTATTTATAGAAGTCAACAGTGAACTTGTATCTATGGTGACATTTTCTTCATGTTGTTGGCTTAGCAAAACTTGAACTTCGTCACTCCACGAAATGTTGTCTCCCAGATACTGCTTTCTTGTTAATTTTGCCTCGCGCAAAATGAAGTGAATCAATCGGTGTCAGGCCACTCTTTTGCAGAATCACATGCACACAGCTTAGAGGGAACATAGCCCACAAGCCTTTTCCATTAAGGGAATTCAGTTGTGTGTAAGTATATATATATATATCAATGTATATTATTGGATTCTGTTTCCCTTATTTTTTTCATCATCTTTATTTAAAGTTTCAAGAAAAGTTGGAAAAAATTTTCAGCAACTTCCTGCTTACTCATCAGCTGTTCTGGTCTTTGAAGAGATCTGTCAAACATGTCATGTCGAAAAGCTCTCTAGTATTTCGTCGTCGTTGGGTCGCATCTGAAATCTCCAGTTGGCGGACGATTTCCCTCCACGCCGCTCTGACATGTTGGGAAGTCATGTACTCGGCAGGTTACAGCAATGGTTTGCCTTTGCCTTCCGCCGGGTGAGTTTAAAGAGGACATCACCTCTTGCAGTGGATGACCAGGACGTCTAAGTGCTTTATCGTGCTCTCAGCGCTCCACCACACCTGCTGGCCTGCCTTCTTGACCGTTGGACTATTAATCGGTCTCTTCTGCTCAATCCGCCATGGCCAGACTTCACACACTGGTACAGGCAGATCCCCTACCTCACCGAGGGTCGAAGACCTGTGGGCTACCCTCACCTGGTTTGGTCCGTCTGCCGAGGTGGTTTACTGGGGTGTGGTCACTGCACTTGTTACAACTACTTGGAGCCACAGGTGAGAGCTGAGCTCCAGGTGGGGACCAAAGGTGGACGAATTGTCCTAAAAAAGGGCACGGCAGCCCCCTCCCACCAGAGGTGCTACCCTCTAGTGTCTAGTCAACAATAACAACTTCCATTATTTAAGGTTCTGAAGCAAAGGCATTTCCACACACTCTGCTGGATAGTACCAAATATCTGCAGTCTCCTGTGTCAACAAAGAATTGGTGACTGGTCATAGTATGGATATTACATCAGATAACAAGAAGCTTGCTGAAAGAAGTATGTTTTCGTGAGCATACTGGGTTTGACAGGCAGAGAGCGAGGGAGAGAATTTCAGTCAGAATGCAGCAGCATCACAGCTCAAGGTTCAGCCTTTTCTGTCTCGATACAAAGATCTGATTTTTTTCTGTTTTATGTAGTCTGGCCACAATCCGTGTGCGTACAGGAACATCATAATCTGACCTTCCTGCATCCTGTCTATTTGCACTGAGGTGTGAAACTTGGTTTACAGTGCAGTGAGTCACAGCCACACAATACTTTTATCACATGTTATTTCCCCTTCAATTTACAGGAAGCTGAGCCCTCTCTCTCTCTGTCTTCATCATACTATAACCACCCCTGTGATAGCCTTGGGGTTAATTTCTCATTGCTTAATCTTCCATGCCAGGTTAGCTTTGATATTTGCCAAGGCTTTATGCAAAAAAAATGTTTAAGGCATTTATTTGGCCGAGTTCTGTTTGCTAATTGAGGATACAGAGTAAATTGTCACAAACAAAGGAATAAAATAAAAATAGTGCGAGCAAAGGTGCCCTGCCTACAGGAAATAATTCCTGGAATGTTCTGTAATTCTTCATTTTGCGGGATGATGCAGGAAGCCTTCCTTTAATTAATGTGACAGCACCAGCTTGTCTGCCGTTCGACATCCTGTTTCTTTTCCTCCCCGCCCCCCACCATGTGCACTTTCTGAGTTATTTTGGAGCCGCCTTCTTCTTCTTCTTCATGTGTCTTGCGCGTCACACGCTTGGGCGATCGTGGCACTCCACTTTGAACGATCCCTCGCAGCGTCAATGATATCTCGCACACTTAGATCTGTTAGTTCTTTCACAGTACCCACATATTTTCTTCTTTGCCTTCCTTCCTCTTCCGCGTTTCCCAGGCACACGGCCTTGTAATGTAAGGCATTCTATTTCTCCCTTTCTGATGACATGGCCCAGGAATTTAAGTTTCCCCTCATTTAATGTTCTCATTAAAGATCTTTTTGTATGGGCACGTTGGAGTACAATGACCAATTAACCTACCTAGAACGTTTTTGACTGTGGGAGGAAGCTGGAGGACCCGGAGAAAACTCTCGCATTTCATGAAGAAACTCCTTACATAACCGGCGCCAGAATTGAACTCCAAACTCCAGAACACCCCCAGCTGTAATGGTGTCATGCTAACCACTACGCTTCCATGGTAACAAGCTAATAAATTAAAATTGCAAATATGTGGTGGTTGTGTTAATGAAAATTTATTCTAATCCTGGATGGATAGTGATTTATTCCTAGACTAGGGAGCAGTAATGGCAACAATAAAGCTACCATAAGAAAAAGCATCACTTTTGAAAGGGAAATCTGGTGCCTTTACCTGATCTGTCCTGTGCAAGACCCAGAGTAAAATAGAATAAAGTAGGACTTTATTTCTGGAGCACAGGAGAATGAAGAGAGATCTGGTGCAGGTATACAAAATTATGAGGGCTATAGATAGGGTAAATGCAAGCAGGCTTTTCCCACTGAGGTTGGGTGAGACTACAACTAGAGGTCATGGGTTAAGGGTGAAAGGTGAAATGTTTAAGGGGAACTTCTTCACTCAGAGGTCGGAGAGAGTGTGGAATGAGCTGCAGAGAAAGTGGCAGATATGGGTACTTATGTACATGGATTGGAGGGGGATGGAGGGCAAAGGGCCAGGTGCAGATCAATGAGGCAAAATAATAGTTTGGCGTGAACTAGATGGGCTGAACAGCCTGTTTCCTGGCTCTGTGACTCTAAGATAGTTCATTCCTACCTGCCATGTGAAATAGCCGGTTATTTGAAATCAGTTTTAGCTTTATTTGTCACATGCACATTGAAACATCGGAACACAGCATTGTTTGAGTCAACGACACAGAGTCTGAGATGTGCTGGGGGCAGCCCGTTAGTGTCACTATGCTTCCAGCACCAACAAAGCATGCCCAGAACTTACTGACCCTAATTTCTACATTTTTTTTGGCATGTGGGTGGAAACCAGAGCAGCTGGAGGAAGTTCACATGATCACAGGGAGAAGATGCAAACTCTTCATAGACAGCAGAAATTAAATCCTGGTCTTACAGCTGGCTAACATTACTTGAAATATTTTTGATGGGTGCATTTAAGTACTGAAAAGAATGAGTGAGTAAAGAGCATCTAAAGAATTGAGGTTACAGGAATTATTAAAAGGTAAACGAGGACATAGAACCATAGAACACTACAGCACAGAAAACAGGCCATTCGGCCCTTCTAGTCTGTGCTGAAACTTTATTCCGCTAGTCCCATTGACCTGCACCCAGTCCATAGCCCTCCAGACCTCTCCCATCTATCCAATTTATTCTTAAAACTTAAGAGTGAGCCCGCACTTACCACATCAGGTGGCAGCTCGTTCCACACTCCCACCACTCTCTGAGTGAAGAAGTTCCCCCTAATGTTCCCCCTAAACCTTTCCCCTTTCACCCTAAAGCTGTGTCCTCTCGTATCTATCTCTCCTAATCTAAGTGGAAAGAGCCTATTCACATTTACTCTGTCTATACCCCTCATAATTTTGTACACCTCTATCAAATCTCCCCTCATTCTTCTACACTCCAAGGAATAAAGTCCTAACCTGTTCAATCTTTCCCTGTAACTCAACTCCTGAAGTCCTGGCAGCATCCTAGTAAATCTTCTCTGCACTCTTTCAATCTTACTGATATCCTTCCTATAGTTAGGTGACTAGAACTGTATCCAGTACTCCAGATTTGGCCTCACCAATGTCTTACACAACCTCACCTTAACATCCCAACTCGTATACTCAATAGTTTGATTTATGAATGCCAGGATGCCAAAAGCCTTCTTTACAACCCTGTCTACCTGTGACGCCACTTTCAGGGAATTATGTATCTGAACTCCCAGATCCCTTTGTTCCTCTGCACTCCTCAGTGCTCTACCATTTACTGTGAATGTCCTACCTTGATTTGTCCTTTCAAAATGCAACACCTCACACTTGTCTGCATTAAATTCCATCTGCCATTTTCTGGCCCATTTTTCCAGTTGGTCCAGATCCCTCTGCAAGCTTTGAAAGCGTTCCTCACTGTCCACAACACCTCCAATCTTGCTGATCCAATTTATCACATTATCATCTAGATCATTGATATAGACAACAAACAACAACGGTCCCAGCACAGGTTCCTGAGGCACACCACTCACAGGCCTCCAGTCTGAGAAGCAATCATCCACTACCACTCTCTGTCTTCTCCCACACAGCCAATTTTGAATCCAGTTTACAACCTCTCCATGGATACCTAGTGTCTGAACCTTCTGAACTAACCTCCCATGTGGGACCTTGTCAAAGGCCTTACTAAAGTCCATGTAGACAACATCCACAGCCTTTCCTTCATTTACTTTCTTGGTAACTTCCTCGAAAAACTCTACAAAATTTGTTAAACGCGATCTACCACGCACAAAGCCATGCTGACTATCCTTAATCAGCCCTTGGCTGTCCAAATACTTGTATATCCGATCTCTCAGAACACCTTCTAGTACTTTTCCTACTACTGATGTCAGGCTCATTGGCCTGTAATTACCCGGTTTACTCTCGGAGCCTTTTTTAATCAACGGAACAACATGAGCTACCCTCCAATCCTCCGGCACCGCACCAGTGGCTAAGAACATTTTAACTATTTCTGCCAGGGCCCCTGCAATTTCTACACTAGTCTCTCTCAAGGTCCGAGGAAATAGCATGTCAGGTCCGAGGAAATAGCATGTCAGGCCCGGGGGATTTATCTACCTTTATTCGCTGTAAGGCAGCAAGCATCTCCTCCTCTTTAATCTCTATATGTTCCTTGACGCTACTGCTTGTTTCCCTTCCTTCCATATACGCTATGCCAGTTTCCTGAGTAAATACTGATGCAAAAATACTGTTTAAGATCTCCCCCATCTCGTGTGGCTCCACACATTGATGACCACTCTGATCTTTTAGGGGACCAATTTTGACCCTTACTATCCTTTTACCCTTAATATACTTGTAGAAACCCTTCGGGTTTACCTTCACATTATCTGCCAAAGCAACCTCATGTCTTCTTTTTGCCTTCCTGATTTCCTTCTTTAGTATTTTCTTACATTTTCTATACTCTTCGAGTACCACATTTGTTCCTTGTCGCCTATACCTGCTCTGCACCTCTCTCTTTTTCTTAACCAGATCGCCAATATCCCTTGAAAACCAAGGTTCGCTATGCCTCTTGACTTTTCCTTTAATTCTGGCAGGAACATGCAAACTCTGCACTCTCAAAATTTCGCCTTTGAAGGCCTTCCACTTACTGAACACATCCTTGCCAGAAAACAACTTATCCCAATCCACTCTTCCTAGATCCTTTCTCATTTCCACAGAATTGGCCCTTTTCCAATTTAGAACCTCATCTCGAGGACCAGACCTATCCTTATCCATAATTAACTTGAAACTAATGACATTATGGTCACTGGACCCAAAACGTTCGCCTACACATACTTCTGTCACCTGACCTGTCTGGTTCCCTAATAGGAGATCAAGTATTGCATCCTCTCTCATTGGTACCTCTATATATTGATTTAGAAAACTTTCCTGAACACATTTGACAAATTCCAAGCCATCTAGGCCTTTCACAGTGTGGGAGTCCCAGACAAAATGTGGAAAGTTAAAATCCCCTACTATTACAACTTTCTGTTTCTTACATCGGTCTGCTATCTCTCTACAAATTTGCTCCTCCAATTCTCTCTGACTATTGGGCTGTCTATAATACAACCCTATTAGTGTGGTTACACCTTTCCTGTTCCTCAGCTCCACTCATATGGCCTCTGTAGACGAGCCCTCCGGGCTGTCCTGTCTACACACAGCTGTGATATTCTCCATGACTAATAATGCCACTCCTCCCCCTTTCATTCCTCCCCCTCTGTCACATCTGAAACAATGGAACCCTGGAACATTAAGCTGCCAGTCCTGCCCCTCCTGCAGCCAAGTCTCACTAATAGCAATAATGTCGTAATCCCACGTGCCAATCCACACCCTAAACTCATCTGCCTTACCTACAATACTCCTTGCATTGAAATAGATGCACCTGAGCACATTTCTATCACGTACAAACCTTTGATTTCTGTCTATACATGTAGCCCTCGCATGAACTTTATCCTCCTCCACCTCACTATCTGCTTTAACACTCTGGTTCCCCTCCCCCTGCAAATCTAGTTTAAACCCTCCGGAGCAGCATTAGCAAATCTACCCGCAAGGATGTTAGTCCCCCTCCAGTTCAGGTGCAAACCGTCCTGTTGGAACGGGTCCCACCTTCCCTGGAACAAAGCCCAATTGTGTAGAAACATGAAGCCCTCCCTCCTGCACCAACTCCTTAGCTACGTATTTAGCTGCATTATCTTCCTATTTCTAGCCTCACTACCACGTGGCATGGGTAGCAATCCTGAGATTGCAACCCTGGAGGTCCTGTCCTTCAACTTTGCACCTAACTCCCTAATCTCTCTTTGCAGGACCTCCTCCTCCTTCCTATCCACGTCATTGGTCCCTACATGGACCATGACATCTGGCTGCTCACCCTCCCTCTTGAGAATATTGAGAACTCGATCTGAGATATCGCGGACCCTGGCACCAGGGAGGTGTGATGATTAAATATACTTCATTTTAAGATCTGTAAGAATGGGCAATATATGCTTGCCTTGCCAATGACAGCCTCATCTTGTACATGAATGTAGAAAAGACATTCATACCCACAGCTGATTAAACTGAAAATTAAGTCAGCATAACTTGTGTGTCTGCATACACATGCAAGTGTGTGCATGAATGCAAATGTGTGTGCATAGACACACATGCTTGCATGCATGTGTGCACTCACAAATAATTGTGAGTTAGTGTGTCTAACCACTGATTTTACATGAGCGTCAAAGTTAAAGACCAGGGATTAAAAACATCTTCTGCAGCACAGTGCAGATGCTGAAAATCTGCAGGAACAAAAACAGTCTGCTGAAGGAAGTCAGTGGGTCAAGAAGCATCCATGTAAAGAAAGGAATTGGCACCATTTCAGGTAAAAGCGGGACAGCAGGCCACAGATGCTGCTTGACTCACCGAGTTGCTCCAGAAGAACTTGCACGGCACAGCACGCAATGAGAGGAAGAGAAATGAGCTCTCCTCTGAATCTGAGTTCCATTGAATTCAATCAGAAAGATGAACACACCCATTTTATTAATTTGATTGTTTAGTGCTATGAACAGAGGATAAGCATTTTCACCTTTTAATCACCACATGTCCTATTTCATTTTTTAATAATTCCTGTAACCTCAATATTTTGGATTACCCTACTCACTTTTTCCACTTTAATATTTAAGTGCGCCTATCAAAAGTATCTCAACCAGTGTTAGAATGCTTAACCATTTATGACTAAGGGAATAGCCACATTCACTATTAATTTGTGAGTCAGTTAAGGACATAAACATATATTAAAGAAGTAGTATAATCTGCAATGCACCATGATCACCCATCGTAAATATAGCCATAGAACTAATAGAGTACAAATAAACTCAAGAGATTCTGCAGGTGCTGGAGATCCAGAGCAAGACACACAAAATGCTGGAGCACTAAAGTGCTGGCAGCAGCATCAAAGGATAGGAATAAACTGTCAATATTTCCAGCTGAAACTCTTCTTTGGAGCTAGTAAGGAAGATGGAAGAATTCAGAATAAGAAGATAGGGAAGGAATGCAAGCTCGAAGGTGATAGGTGAATCCAGGTAAGGGGAAAATAGGTGGGTGGGGTAGGGAGGATGAAGTAAAAGGCCTCCCTCTGGTGCCCCCCTTTCCCTTTCTCTTATTTTCCACTCTCCTCTCCTATCAGATTCCTCCTTCTTCAGCCCTTTACTTTTTCCATCCATCACCTCCCAGCTTCTCACTTCAATCCCCTCCCCTTCCCCTCCTCCCCTCCCCTCCTCCCCTCCCCTCCCCTCCTCCCCTCCCCTCCTCCCCTCCCCTCCTCCCCTCCCCTCCTCCCCTCCCCTCCTCCCCTCCCCTCCTCCCCTCCCCTCCCCTCCTCCCCTCCTCCCCTCCTCCCCTCCCCTCCTCCCCTCCTCCCCTCCCCTCCCCCCTCCCCTCCCCCTCCCCCTCCCCCCCTCCCCTCCCCCTCTCCTCCCCTCCCCCTCTCCTCCCCTCCCCCTCTCCTCCCCTCCCCCTCCTCCCCCTCCCCTCTCCCCCTCCCCCTCCCCTCTCCCCCTCCCCCTCCCCTCCTCTCCCCTCCTCTCCCCTCCTCTCCCCCTCTCCTCTCCCTCTCTCTCCTCTCCCTCTCTCCCCTCTCCCCCCCTCTCCCCTCTCCCCCCTCTCCCCTCTCCCCCCTCCCCCCCCTCCTCCCTCCCCCCTCTCCTCCCTCCCCCTCTCCTCTCCCCCCTCCCCCCTCTCCTCTCCCCCTCCCCCCTCTCCTCTCCCCCCTCCCCCCTCCTCCCCCCCTCCTCTCCCCCTCCTCCCCCCCTCCTCTCCCCCCTCCCCCCCTCCCCCCCTCCCCCCCTCCCCTCTCCCCCCCTCCCCCCCTCCCCTCTCCCCCCTCCCCCCCTCCCCTCTCCCCCTCCCCCCCTCCCCTCTCCCCCCTCTCCCCCCTCTCCCCCCTCTCCCCCCTCTCCCCCCTCCCCTCCTCCCCTCCCCTCCTCCCCTCCCCTCCTCCCCTCCCCTCCCATCCCCTCCCCTCCTTCCCTCCCCTCCTCTTCTTCTTCTTCTTCTTCTTCTTCTTCTTCTTCTTCTTCTTCTTCTTCTTCTTCTTCTTCTCCTCCTCCTCCTCCTCCTCCTCCTCTCCCCCCCCCACCCCGCTCCTGAGTGCCTATCCATTTTTATAGGGGCTGTTCTGTTCGTTGCAATCTGTGAGGGTGGTTCTAGCTGTCTATCTCATTAACTGTAACATTTGGGTGCATTTAAGCAAAACTGATTTTATACTTGTTTTTAAAGAGAACCCCTCATCAGTTGTCGACCAATCCATACCTTTACAGGATAAAAATGACCGTTTGTAAAAGAACATAGTCATTAGGATTGCCGGCAAATTTCAAGGATATTAAGCTGTCATTGGAGAGCAGGTTAGAACTGGTTTCTAGTTTGTGTAGGTTTGATTATTTGTTGGCAGACGTGAAGGATATTAAACTGTCATTGGACAAACAGATTGGAACTGGTTTCTAGCTTGTGTGAGCTTGACAATTGGCTGGGGAAAGAAATAACTTGGTTGATGAGTAAAACAGGTGGAAATGCTCATTATTCTTTATGATGTGTCAATAAACTGGAAAACAGGTAGTTTACTAACTAATCCAAGATCATGTTACCATTTCACAATCTTTACATTGTATTGCTGATATACTTTCTTTAAACAAATAAATTAACAGTGTGTAGATCTGTAAGAAATGATGATGTCTACCATAATCACCTGCGAGACATGATGATGCCTACTATGATCACCATATCTTCCGTACTTCAGGTTTAGGTGGCAATTAATTTCCGGGCCACTTAATTTACATTTTTGCACAAATAACTTACCAGTGCTGGTAGTGTCTGCTTTCAACAGACTTGTACAACTCACTTCATGGGCCACTTCCTGAAATTAAAGTTAGGATCGTGTACCTTGTGGATCTGAAGCAGGTCAAATCTCAAGCATAAGGTGGCATGCAAGAATATCACAATGGACCATTAAAACCCCTTTAATAGTCAGCTGCCATGTGGCTGGGACTCTGCCCCATTTACAGTGCGAGGCATGCAGCTGATTTCAGCTGGCAAGAGGAGTTTTGTATTTCTGCCAGAAGATCCATTTCCAATATTAGTGAAGCTCTTTTCATTCACACCCCAAGGTGTCTTCCGAGATCCTGTACTGCTGCTGCCCGACTTTGGTTCCATCATACTGTACTGCTTCATACCGAGAGCAGCCCCAGGCTGCATCACTGCCTGGTATGACAGCTCCAATAAGCAGGATCAAAAGAGTGGACTCAGCCAGCCCCATCTTGGCCACAAACCTCACCGCCATTAAGGACACCTTCGGAAAGCGATGCCTCAACAAGGCAGCATCCATCATTAAGGAACCTCTCCAAATGGTCCTTCTCATTACTACCATCAGGGAGGAGGCATAGGAGTCCAAAGACTCACAGTCAGTGTTTTAGGAACAGCTTCTTCCCCTCTGAAATCAGATTTCTGAACCAACCACGAACCCATGAACACTGCCTCACTATTCCTCTTTTGCACTATTTTTTTTCACTGTAACTTATAGTAATTTTTAATGTCTTGTGCCGTACTGCTGCAACAAAACAAACAAATTTCACAGGATGCATCAGTGATCAAAAAAAAACCTGGTCTGATTTCCCCTAGCCCTCAGTCCAAAGCTGCTGAAGCCACTTTCAGTGCAGACATATCCAATTGCTCACTACACAGAGGAGGCACAATAGAGAGAGCTTCTAATCCGTGGTGAGCACCACGTCATGAGATGTAGATCTTTTCCAAGCTACCCAGGACCTTACTGTGTTTTAAATGAGGGAGCGAATTGAATAAAGGTCAGTCTGTGCCAATTTCAGCAGCTGGTTGAGACACTGGTGAGCAATTCACATTCAACAGGTTATTGCCTGCTTTCTTCAGAAAAGAAACTAAGAGCATCTTGGTAGGAAATTTCAAAGTTAGGCTATGCTCTAATTTAGGCACACTTATGCAATCAATGTGTAACAGTTTTCTTCTTTTTTTCCACCAGTTTATGATAAAAAATCCAACCAAACGGCTAGGATGTGTTGCAACACAAGGTGGAGAGCAAGCCATTTTGGACCACTCCTTCTTTCAGGGAATTGATTGGGAAATGCTTGAACAGCGAAAGATCAAACCGCCTTTTAAACCCAGGATTGTAAGTTTTCTTATTAAAATGAGAAAGTTTGTCCCTTATAATAACCTTCAAAATGCCGAAAGTTTGGTTGTGGGCGAAAAAGCTCAATTATACAACATAATACATCTCTGCCTGTTTCTTCTGTGCTCCTCTTTCTGAGTACACTTTACACTGAAGTGATCAGAGGTATACTTATGTTTTGGCAGTAGGGTTCGAAAGATTTACTGCATATATTTCCTCTGTTGAGTCAATGTTACAAAACATACTAGAGTGTATTTTAAATGACACGGTCCTATCCTATTTTGTCTATTCTGTGTCTGCACAATGATAGTTCAAAATTTATGAAAACACCAAAGCATTTACAGTCAGTAAAACTACAGCTTTTAGAATATTGACTGGCTAAGATGGAGGGACTGATGCATATATAATGATTTCCAATAAAAGAAAGTCTGCCTCTCCACAATATAGCTCAGGCTTTCAGTATGCCATTATTTTTTTTACTGAACCACTTCAGATAGAACAAGTTTTGTTTAATTTGGCTGTTGGTGCAATGGAATCTGTCTAGCTTATATTGCAGTGTACAGAGATTTCAAAGTTTCAGACCTGGGAAAATCTATTCAGCCTGTAACCATGGTTACTAAGGCTACCTGCCATGAAAGGCTGAGCTTGTGTGCCTGGCTGGCTCAGATATTAACAGGAGTTATTAATATTGCTTCTCTACCTGTAGGTGTTTATTTTCCTCCTTGCCGTTCACTTCTGTCTGCAGGGCCATCCCATTCACCTCACCCTGAAGGAGAACTTCTATGATGGCATTTTCAGTGCTCATTTGTTGCCAAATATACTCAAATTTGTGTGGTTAGAGCTCATTATTGATCATATCTTTGTAGATCTCCTGGAGGTTTTAATCAATTTAGAGAAAATTTGTTAAGTGAGTCAATGTCATGCTAAAATGGCACCAAAAAAAACTCAGTGGGATGTGTGCAGTGCTGACATTGAATCTTTAAATGGCCATCCCTAATAATAACTAATAAAGTATTAGTTAGCCAGTGCCTTAAACAGGTGCTCTCCCTGCCATAAAGGTTTTCAGCAACGCCATATGGTCAGATATTTCGGGATTTTGACCCAGTGACAATGAAAGAGCGTCAATGTACATGCAAGGTTTCTGAGTTGGAATTATCCTTCTTCAAGTGGGATCCTCCCTTTATCCCTTGCCTTGTCCTTCTGGATGTAGGGATCACAGGATTGGAAGGGTTCTTTAGTTAGTTTCTGCCATGCACTTTGTAAGTGGTAGGTGCTATAACCTTCTGCATTGCGGTGAAGAGGGTTACCTTTTCGATAGAAGGTCAACGTAAATCCTATGGCTGCCCTTGTCCTGGATGGTGTCACCATCCTCAGATGTGTTGGAACTAAACTCATCCAGCCACATGCATTATGCTATCATGCACACGCATTATACTATGGGAGGATGTAAATATGACTCACTCAGTCCAGGATATCTAACCTCTAACCTACTGTTGAAGAATTTGTGTGGCTGATCTGGCTACACTTCTAATAAACGGTGACCCAAAAGCAAATTTGGAGATGGTAATGTCATAAGGAAAGTGTTCAGTGTTTTCTATTAGATAATCACTTCCTCAAATGTGCGTGGAGCAAAAGCTGCTCACCACTTTCCTGCCAAACTCATGTGGCATTTGAATGCAACTTGGACCATAGGTCGAGGTGACAAGACGTAGGGCATTGTCCTGGGATTTTGCTTGGCGCCTCTGTGACAGTTTAATGGGATGGCCAGTTTGTTTACCACAGAGCTGACTTGACGTCATATGTCTGGATTTGAAGGGGAAGAGTCTGGACTCAAAAGCAGATGAGAGTGATATTTAAATTTGAATGTCCACCTCAAAAGAGAATTATACATGATACATAAGATCAATCATCTTATAAAATAACACATTTTTCTTTCCTGTCAGAAAACAAACAGGGACGTAAATAACTTTGATCGAGACTTCACTGCAGAGAAGCCTGTATTGACACCAATTGATGAGGCACTTGTCCGCATGATAAATCAAGATGAATTCAAAGGGTTTTCTTTTGTTG
Source organism: Mobula birostris (assembly GCF_030028105.1). Taxonomy (NCBI): domain Eukaryota; kingdom Metazoa; phylum Chordata; class Chondrichthyes; order Myliobatiformes; family Myliobatidae; genus Mobula; species Mobula birostris. The sequence goes on from NC_092370.1 coordinate 217,776,670, forward strand.
CTGAAGATGTGTGTGCATGAAGTACAAATTCATCAGCACGGGAACATTTCTGGAAAGCTCACGAGTACCAGCATCGCAGAGCCCACCTCAAGCAAGTGGAATGGTTGGGCAGAAAGTTTATACAGACAATATCGTTACCGTTACTGAAGCGAGAACTGGCATGCTGTTTATATTGATTTTTTTGTTTGTGCAACTTTGTGAAACTGAGTGGCTTTGAATCACTGTCCATTATCTTTCTACCAACCAGTCTTTTGAATATCAGAAGTTAGGGCGTCATGAAGCAATCAATTACGAATAAGTATTGTTACAATGGACCATTAAATTATGCATCCTTCATTTGCACTTAGCTGTTTAGGTATTTAATTAGCTGTGTATCTATCAACAGAAACCGAGATTTGCTAATAGTAAACAGTTCTACACTTCCATAAACTATATTTGAGTCTTTTCAGTAGAAAACCCTTCTTTCTTTATATAGAAGGATGTCTTTTGAGATTGCCACGTTCATTCATTGGGTCAAGGGTGGGTGGGAGGCATATCTTGCAGACTGTTTTACATTGTGTTCAGCTTGAAGTAGACATCACTTTGATAAACTGTGGAGGATTTTAGTTGTGGAATGAAAAGTATGAACTGTTCTGTGTATATAAGTTATAGCTGTTGGCAAATAAATATTAAAAAGAATGCATATTTTGTATTTAAAAGGTTTAAACTGCACCAGTTCTTGGAGTTCTACCACTCAGGAGAGAGAGCGTAAACAGACCTTTTAGCCAACCAAGTCCACATCAACCACAAATTTCACCAATCCTACATTAATTCAATTATTTTTTAAAATTTCCTCATAAACTTCTCAACTCCCCATACTGCTTATTTATATTCTAGGGGCAATTTACAGTGACCAATTAACCTATGAACTTGCTCATCTTTCAGGAGGAACACCTGGAGAAAACCCACACGGTTTCTTTCAGGAAGAATGTGCAAACTCCACAGAGACAGCACCTGAGGTCACGGTTGAACCCAGGTATCTGGCATGTTGAGGCAATGGTCCCACCAGCTGTGCCATGGCACCATGCCAAGCATATAATCAGATATTGAGATTCTGAAATGTCATGGCATGAAACACTGTATCTCATTGTCTTAGGGTCATAGGTCTGAACAGCACTTAAATGGGCACTTAGTCCACCATCCATGCCAATTTTCTATCCTATTTACCTCCAGTAGGTCGATACCCTTCGAAGACATTCCAATTTAAGAACTTACCTGTGACGTAGTGACTACTGTAAATGTATTTCCACCATCACCTGGAGTAGTGTGTTCTAAATATCAACCATTCTGTAAAAAAAAAACTTTCCCCCTTTCCTTTAAAAACCTTATTTCTCACCTTAAGGCTAAGCTCTCTTGTGTTTTATACCCTATCTACTGGAAAAAGTTTCTGACTACTCTTTCTTTGCTTCTTATAATTTTATCTCTCTCTGTCAGATCACCCCCTTAGCATCCTTCACTCCAGGGAAAACAAACACTGCCTAGCCAATCCCTCCTCATAACTGGTCCACCAATCCAGGCAACATCCTAGGGAATTCTCTGCATGCTCTCCAATACAACCACATCCTTCCTAAGCTGTGATGACCAGAACTGCACTCAGTACTCCAAGTGTGGTCCAACTAGAGTCTTATAAAATCATAACATGACATCCCAACTGTATATTCTATGCCCTGACCTTTGAAGGTGAGCATGCCATATGCCTTCTCCTCAGTCTGCCTTGTGTCAATATGGAAATGAACCCAAAGGTTCCTCTGTCCATCATCATTGTTAGTGTTCTGCTTTATCCTATCCCTATTGGACTTTCGGAAAAGCATCACTGTGAAGGGAGCTTTGTAAACATCTGCAAGGGGCAGGTATGAAGACGGATCCCTGCCTGTATTTACTCTGCACTGTCTGCATTGTTGATGCCAGATCAATTGTACATTGTATATGTTCATTCAAAGTGTTCAATATTTTATAAATACAAATTTCTGCTTTCAAACAGACAGATTACATATTAAATATGAGCAAATTAGGAGGCTTCCTCTTGGCATATTGTTGGTTCTCCTCACTTACAACAGGACTTTTATTTCTATTGATTCCAAGACCTGATCTCTGCTATCTAGAATGAAGAGGACAGCATCACATGGGAACATCACCAACATCTTCCACTCCAAGTCAAGCCTGACATGGTAAAGGTATTTCTTATTTTTCACTGGCTCAAAATCCTCCAACTTTATGCATTAAAATGATTGCAACGGTTCAAGGGAGTCCATGACCAGTTCCACAAGGATGGTTACAGGTGGGTACTCGACGCCAGTTCTGCCTTTACCCTGTTAAGAACTTTTCTAAAAATTTTGTGATTATTTGGTTACATTTTGTTGATTATCAATTCATAGTATTCCTTTTATACCATGAGACAAATTTAGGATAGGAAGAAGAACTTAAGTTTGTGGCCATACTTTATTCTCTATAACACTGCTGTTATTTCACTGTATAAAGTCAACCAAGAAAAAATATTGAGGATGAAATGTTTTTCCTTAGCTACAAGATATATTTTGAAACATGAACCTGTACTTACAGGAAGGGCTGACTCATTGGAGATTATCAGCTCCATCGCTATCAGAGTTCTGATGTGGTTACAAAGAGGTGCGTGGACAGCCTTGGGGTGTCTAAAACTTTGAGCATGGTAGCAAGGCAGAATCAATTCAAGATCAGCCAAGAGTTAGAAGCACTCAAATTTTCATAAAACTGTGTGAAGAATACTATTTAATGTGGCTTTTGAATTTTCAACTTTGAAAATTCTAAGTGAATTTTGCAAGCTAAATAATGATTGTGTTAACATTAGACTGTCTACCACTTTCGTGGTCGATACAATGGTAACTCCGGGAATCAATTGCTTATTGGGTAAATGTGAACAGGCAAACTGAGAATGTGAACGAAACCCGACCGAGTTCAAAGTGAAGTTACCTGTCGCTTCCCAGTAACACTAAACTGTCGTGTGTCACATTTTACATTGCTCAAATGTTAATTTTATTGTCCAGAAGTCTAAAGTGCAAACATATCATCAATATCTGTCCATCTTTTGAGAATTTATAAATTTATGAAAATTACAAAGTAGTAGTAGTTGGATTATTTGAGTCGCGTACGATGTTCTCCTAAGGGGTTGTCTATCGGTGGTTCCTCAGGTGGATGTAGAGGCTTATCCTGGATCCACATATTGTGGCTTAGTGTGGGCAAGAGTAAATGGTGACTGTGGATAGCAGTCAGGTCTTTTGGTTGTTTATTCTCTCCTTCTCTGTCAATTGCTTATTGGGTAGACTTGAATAGGCAGATTGAGAATGTAAAGGAAACCTGACCAAGTTCAAAGCAAGTTTGCCTGTTGTTTCCCAGTCACACTAAAATGCTATGTGATCTCTGTCTCAGAGGCCGATGTTAGACTGACTTTAAAGAGAGTGAACCCTCGTAAGGCAGAAGGTCCCGATGGAGTACCTGGTAAGGCTCTGAAAACCTGTGCCAACCAATTAGCGTGAGAGTTCAAGGACATTTTCAACCTCTCACTGCTATGGACAGAAGTTCCCACTTGCTTCAAAAAGACAACATTATACCAGTGCCGAAGAAGAATAATGTGGGCCGCCTTAATAAATATTGCCCGGTAGCACTTGCATCAACAGTGATGAAATGCTTTGAGAGGTTGGTTATGACTAGACTGAACTCCTGTCTCAGCAAGGACCCAGACCCATTGCAAGTTGCCCATCGCCACAATAGGTCAATGGCAGATGTAATCTCAATCGTGTTCCAAATGGCTTTAGACCACCTAGGCAATACGAACACTTACGCCAGGATGCTGTTCATTGACTATATGTACGTTGCATCCGGCGTTTCTCCAGTTAGCGGATGATTTCCCTCCACGCCTCTCTAACATAGTGGGGAACAGTGTACGAGGCAAGTTACAACAGTGGTTTTCCATTGCCTTCTGCTGGATGAGATCACCAGCTCATAACCCAGCACGGATGGAAAGTATGCAGGGGAGCCAGCTGGATTCGAACTCGGGACCTTTCGTCCTGAAGTCCGGTACTGATGCCACTACGCCACCAGCCAGGTCTCATCAACTATAGCTCAGCATTTAATACCATCATTCCCACAATCCTGATTGAGAAGTTGCAGAACCTGGGCCTCTGTACCTCTGTCTGCAATTGGATCCTTGACTTCCTGACCAGAAGACCACAGTCTGTGCCGATTGGTGAAAACATATCCTCCTCACTGACAATCAACGCTGGTGCACCTCAGAGGTGTGTGCTTAGCCCATTACTCTACTCTCTCTATACACATGACTGTGTGGCTAGGCATAGCTCAAATACCTTCTACAAATTTGCTGACGATACAGCCTTTGTTGGTAGAATCTCAGGTGGTGATGAGAGGGCATACAGGAGTGAGATATGCCAAGTAGGAATGGTGCCACAGCAACAACCTGGCACTCAGCGTCAGTAAGACGAAAGAGCTGATTGTGGACTTCAGGTAGGGTAAGACAAAGGAACACATACAAATCCTTATAGAGGGATCAGAAATGGAGAGAGTGAGCAGCTTCAAGATCTCTGAGGATCTAACCTGGTCCCAACGTATTGATGTAGTCATAAAGAAAGCAAGACAGCAGCTATACTTTATTAGGAGTTTGAAGAGAATGGGCATGTCAACAAATACACTCAAAAACGTCTATAGTTGCACTGTGGAGAGCATTCTGACAGGCTGCATCACTGTCTGGTATGGAGGGGGTACTGCACAGGACCGAAAGAAGCTGCAGAAGGTTGTAAATCTAGTCAGCTCCATCTTGGGTACTAGCCTACAAAGTACCTAGGACATTTTTAGGGAGCGGTGTCTCAGAAAGGCAGCATCCATTATTAAGGACCTCCAGCACCCAGGGCATGCCCTTTTCTCACAGTTACCATCAGGCAGGAGATCTAGAAGCCTGAAGGCACACACTCAGCGATTCAGGAACAGCTTCTTCCCCTCTGCCATCTGATTCCTAAATGGACATTGAAGCTTTGGACACTACCTCACATTTTTAATATACAGTATTTCTGTTTTTGCACATTTAAAAAAAATCTATTCAATATACGTAGTTGATTTACTTGTTTATTTATTATGTTTTATTTTATTTATTATTATTATTTTTCTCTGTCTCTGCTAGATTATGTATTGCATTGAACTGCTGCTGCTAAGTTAACAAATTTCACGTCACATGCCGGTGATAATAAACCTGATTCTGACTCTGATTCCTTCTGCAGCTGCCATGGTACAGCAGGGATCATTCTCATGTAGCACAGCTCATTCTTGAACAAATCCCCCTCCAGGTGCTCCTATTGAATGCAATGTCTTTCCAGATTTTAGATGTAATGTTGAATTTCTTTGGGCTGATTTTGGTTTATCCTTGAAATGCTTCCTTTGCCCACCAGGAGCTTGCTGACCTTCCTTCAACTGGGAATGAAGGGTCTGGTTGGGAAGACGTGAGTTAAGCATCCGGATGAGATGACCTATCCGTCGATGTTGGTGTTGTTTTATCATGGGTACAATTCAGTCGGTACAGAGCAAGTGGAGGAAATAATTGGTAAATTGAAGTTTCTATTTCCAAGCTTCCAGAATAATGGCTTTGTTATGTCAATATCAAGTGCTCAGATGGAAAACAAATCTATAAATCCTGTTAATCCTAATCAAATACCAAAGTATTAACCTATATTTATTAACCTAAATAAAAGGCCATCTGCACTCTTGTCTAAAAGGTGACAACAATCTTGATTTTAGTCAGAGTACTCAGTTCCTTTTATTCAACAATGTAATGAACGCAAATGATTTTAATCTTTTTTCTTTGTTAAATGTCCACCCACCATTTAGCACATTGAATCATCGAAGATCAAGAAACCTAAGACACACAGACCAAGTGTGTCATTTTTGTACGATGAACTGAACATGCCATCTTAGTACAACTGAGAGTATCAGGAAATGCAGAAACTTCTGTTAATATTCTCTGATTGCTCAAAGGTGCTGAATTCCTATGATATTTGGAGAATCCTAAAAGCAAATTGGTTCTTTGTTTACACAAGTAAGATGGTTGGGAGGTCAAACGTTATCCTTTTTAGTTGTTCCTGAATTCAAATGCTGTGAAGATTTGCTTTGAATTGCTAACCACACATAGAAGTCATTGAAGTCACAGAACACCATAGCAGAGAAATATGTCCTTCAGCCCATCTAGTCTAAGCCAAACTGTTAATCTGCCTGTTGATGTGCACCTGGACTATAGCCTTCCATACCAATTCCGTCCATGTACCCATCCAAAATTCTCTTAAATGTTGAAATCGACCCAAATCCACCTCTTGTGCTGGCAGCTCGTTCCACAATCTGATAAAGAAATTCTCACTCATGTTCCTCTTAAACATTTCACCTTTCACCCATAACACATAGCCGCTAGTTCTAGTCTCACCCAACGTCAGTAGAAAAAGCCTGCTTGCATTTACCCTATCTAAACCTCTCATAATTGTGTACACCTTATCACAAAGGAGATGTTTCAGTGGTCCAAACTCAGGATTTTCTGCTTGGTTATTTATTGACCTCTTTATTTATTAACTTTAACAGGCAGAGGAGAAAGCATAAACTATTGAATGCAGTATGGGAAACATTGGCCATGATTCAAAAAATTGCTGTGACATTGGCACTTGTGAAGATTGTGTGACGTTAAGCAGATTCATTTTGAAAACATGGGTGGAACAAAAGACCATATCTCAAAGTTTCAGCTACAACTTCTTACAGAAGAAATCTTATTTTTCAATCATCTCATCAAAGTTGGTTGTTAAAATACCCTTGAATTGAGCCCAATTCAATATTTGTTCCAGTTATCAAGAGGACAAATAAAAGATAAAAATAATTTTCTAAGAAATTATCAATTTCAGCAGGGAGGGAGTGACTCAACAATGAGTGTAATACACTCCAAGTAGGGAAATTTACGGCATTTAGGGTTTGTACTGAAAGGAAGAAACTGATGGTCAAAGATATGCTTAAAATAATGTTCTGAGAGGATTATTGGACAATTAAGGCAATCAGTTTTTCTAAAATCATTGTAATAGTAAATATGATTAACCATTAGATCACCTTGATTCGCTATCCAAATTGATCTAATATTTTTCCTGTCCCCTCTTTTCCAGCTGCCAACTGTTTCCAAGTGGATTCCATTGATTTTCACCTATGTTTGTGTAGGAGGTATAATGCACACATTGACCATATTTTGGAAACAATTTTTCTAGGGAAAATTTGTGGTAACAGTGGGGCAAGAAATAGAATGTTTGGCCTTCCTGCCCCTCTAACCCCACTAACAGTCAGGCAACAAACATTTTCAATAAGGCTCACCACAAGCAGCCATAACACCTGTCAGTTTCAATAGGCGGACCCTTTAAAATGCAAACAGGGGTCATATGGCAGACCGGACATAATTACTGTTTTGGGAGAGGGACAGTCAGGGTTCACATGATACTTATAAAGTACTTATTGTGTTGGAGGAAGAGGTTTTTCAAAATATTTGCTGTCTGATGCTTATCTGGAGTTGTGAGCTTGCTTGCAGCTTTTTTTAAAAACCTCATCTGTACATCTAAATCTTCTGGTATAAAAGTTTTATTCAACTTACGCTTTAGCATTTTTCTATCTCCCACTTCTTCAAATGTCATCACCATTTTAGCATATCCTTTTATTCTGACAGATTACTTCAAGTAACTGTCTTCCATTCAGGGGGAAAAAAATAATCGCCTTTTTATCATGTTATAGATTTGTTCATTTATCCATTTATAGCCACATTTGTTTATCTTGAGCTTGCTAGTTTTGGGAGGTTTTATTTCCAGTGCTCAGCATTACACTGTTAAAGATGTCCCCTTAGTTTATAGTGAAGTAATTCTGAATGGCCATTCACAATCTATGTGGTCCTGCTAATCCTCACTTAAATTTATCTTTTTTTAAAACCACATATGCCCCTCAGTGCATATTAACTTTCTGATCATATTAAATTTTATCCTATGCTCACCATCCCCTGTTTTTTCTCTTATTGTATATAGCTGTTCTAATCCCTTAATTATATCTGTCATACAAGATATACACTTTTTTCATAATGGCCTTGACGCAACATGTAGATCATTGTATTTATCGTGTCTAATGCAAAACAACTTTAATTTTCCATTGATTGTAGCCTTGAATTAGAAACTCTCCAGTTCTCATAGCTCACAATATTTTGTTAAAATAAATTTCCTCTGGCTCCTACAGAGGAGAGAGAGGTGGCAGAAGAAAGGACGACAATTCTCAGGTTCACTAAAAGATTCCTCATAAGTGAAATTTAAGTCAAAGTGACCATCAAGTATACTTAAAGTGGAGTTTGATAGGTTCCTGATTACTAAGGGCATTAAAGTTGCAGGGAGAAGGCAGGTTAATGGGTTTGAAATGGAAAATAAATCAGTCATAACTGAATGGCAGAGTGGACTCCATGGGCTGAACAGCCTAATTCAGCTCTCATGTCTTATGGTCAGAAGGAGATCTCATTCCTCGATCTTGAAATTATGTCCAAAGAAATTATCAAAGAATACAGAAACCATGGCACTTTGTTAGTTGCTCCCACCTGGCATTTATCTCTGTAAGCGTAAGCGCTACACCTGTCCCTACACCTCCTCTCTTGCCACCATTCAGGGCCCCAAATAGTCCTTCCAGGTGAGGCAACACTTCACTTGTGAGCCTGTTGGGGTCATCTATTGTATCCGGTGCTCCCGGTGTGGCCTCTTCTACAGCGGTGAAACACAACGCAGATTGGGGGGCCGCTACGTCGAGCACCTCCGCTCCGTCCGCCACAACAGACAGGATCTCCCAGTAGCCACCCACTTCAACTCTGCTTCCCATTCCCATTCAGATATGTCCATACATGGCCTCCTCTACTGCCACGATGAGGCTAAACTCAGGTTGGAGGAGCAACACCTCATATACCGTCTAGGTAGCCTCCAGCCCCTTGGTATGAACATAGAATTCTCCAACTTCCGGTAATTCCCTCCCCCTCCCTTCCCCTATCCCTATGTCACTCTACCCTCTCCCCCGGCTGCCTACCACCTCCCTCTTGGTTCCGCCTCCTTCTACTACCCATTGTGTTTTCCCCTAAACTTTCTTCACCTTTCCTGCCTATCCCCACCCTGCTTCCCCTCCCCCACCCCTTTATCTTTCCCCTTACTGGTTTTTCACCCAGAACCTACCAGCCTTCTCCTTCCCACCTTCCCCCCACCTCCTTTATAGGGCCTCTGTCCCTTCCCCCTACAGTCCTGACGAAGGGTTCTGGCCCGAAACGTCAACCGATCTTTTCTACGGATGCTGCCCGACCTGCTGAGTTCCTCCAGTGTGTTGTGAGAATGGCACTTTGTTTATGTGTGTGCCATTCTGGTTGCCACACTATAAGGGTACAAATGCACTGGAGGTGGTAAGGTGGAGGCTTCCCATACAACTTTGAGAGGGATGGATGCAGAGAACAGCTACCCAAAGCAAAGATGTCTAGACCCACAGCGCATTGGTTTAAGGCAAAGAGTAAGAGAATTAGAGGGGTTTTAAGTGAAACTATTACTCAGAAGATGGTTGTAATCTGGGACACCCCCTCTGAGAAGGTGATGGAGAGGGATAGTCTCATTACATTCAAAAAGTATCTGGATCAGTGCATGAATCACCAAGGATACAGACCAAGCACTGGGAAAGGGATTAGTATAGATGGATACCCGATGGTCAGCAAGGCCTACTTTTGTGCTGTATGATTCTACGACTGAATAATCTCACAATGTGTGTGATCTACACAGCCCATAAAATATTGTTCTCTTATACAGTCACAGTCACAAACTTAACCGAACAAATTTTTCCTCATGCTCACCCCCCCTCTCCCACATCCCTCCGCCCTTAAATGACCAATGGCAATCTACTTCCACAACTTGTGTAATACGGAGATTAAGCCTCCAAAATGAAATATTTGCCCAATGTCTGTAACCTACTCCAGTTGGGCAAAGAAAGTGACCATTAAGTGGGAAGCCACCCACATGAGGGAGATCCTCACAAGGGAACCTCACCTCACCTCACCTCAGGCCACAGGAAGACATGCTCATCTGCATGGGCTCACCACGTTTATCTGACCTCATAAGTTGAGGATAGAAGAACTCTCTGGACACATATTAATAATATTTCATTGTGATTCCTCCATCTGTTTGGTTTGATAAGTGGTGTACATACCCATTACCACCTGCTCTACTGCTGAAACACCACTGAGGTGCTTAAGGAACAGCTCCCAAATAGAACTGCCTTCTGTAATGTGTGGGGACAGGCTGTGTTTCTCTGAACACAAAATACGAAGAAACCCAGCAGAGAGGCAGAAGACACTGGGGCAGAGAGGAATAATGGAGATGACAACCACAACTTGTTACTACACCCGACACATCACAGCCTTATCTCACAGACTGGCTCTGCAAGGAATCAGCACATTGTCAGCCTGCGTGCATGAATGTAGAAGATAACATATAGTGCAGAGTATTCATTGGCAAGCTCTTGTGGCTGTGGACAACTGGGAGACTGTGACTTCACCTCGAGAGCAATGCCCTCTTCTCTGTAAGATTTCAGTGACAATCCATTCACACCTTACTGGTTCGGGTAATAGCAGTGGATACACAGGTGGAAGCCACATGAAATCTTGCATCTTCCACGCAGTCTCATACTGATTCAGCAAGAGATTTGGTTTCTTGCATGCAGCAGCAGCTTGAAGTTCTCAAAGAGGAGCAATGTGCCACGGTGGAGCACTTGACGTCCTCATGCAGCTGAGAGATGCTCTACAAGGATATCAAGCTACATACAAACAGATCGCTGTCCTCATTAAGCAACAAGACACCATCTGTGAACGGAGTATTACTCCGAATGGACACAGGAAAAGATGTCCTCTACAACGTAACAGTTGCAGACTGCTCTCCTGCATGGGCAGTGAGAAACTACATGTGAGCACCTCGCTTTCCTAAAGGAGAAGAGATGTGGTGTGGGAGGCTTGTTTCTCTTCAGCAGGACAAGTCATGTGTCCTCATTCTCCTCTCACACCTCTTCTTCGTGACCAGAGCCTGGCTCAGATTCATGTGTTGAACTGAAGTTTCATCATATGCACATAAAAGCATTGCAAAAAAAAAACTGATGTTTAATATCATAGGCATATGTATGTCATGAAATTTGTTGTCTTTGTGGCAGCAGTACGATGCAATACAGAATAATTGAGAACAAATCTGAATTAGTTAAATAAGTAGTGTGAAAATATATGTTTTAAAGTAGTGAGGTAGCGTTCATGGGTTCAGAAATCAGATGGCAGAGGGGAATAAGCTGTTCCTGAATCATTGAGTGTGTGCCTTTAGACTCCTGTACCTCCTGCCTGATGAGAGTAGGGCATGTCATGGGTGATGACAGTCCTTAAAGATGGATGCTGCCTTTTTGAGGCATCACTCCTTGAAGATGTTCTGGATACTATGGAGCTGACTAAAGTTTACGACTCCCTACAGCTTATTTTGACCCTGTCGAGTAGCTCCTCCCCACCCCCACTGCCCATACCAGACAGTCAGACAATGACACAGTGACATTCCAGATCTCCTCAAATTCCTAATGAACTACAGCTGTTGTCTTGCCTTCTTTGTATTGATATGTTGGGCCCAGAATTGATCCTCAGAGATGCTGACACACAGAAATTTGAAATTGCTCACTTTTCCCATTTCTGATCTCTCTATGAGGACTAGTGTGTGTTCCCTCGTTTACCCTTTCTGAAGTCCGCAATCAGTTCTTTGGTCTTACTGATGTTTAACGATGACTATAAAGAATATTTCTGGTGCCCTGGCCAACACATATCCTTCACTGAACTCCATTGTAAACATATAACTAATTTATCACTTTATTGATGATTCTAAGGCCATGGTGTAAATAAATTCATTGCTGTTTTGACTCTAAACACAGACTGATTATATTTCATATGGAATTCATTGTCTACAATCTTTTACGATAACCTGACAATGTAAACAGCTCTATACAAGGTTGAAACTTTTTTTCATTAATCAGCTCAATTCAAGTTGCATTTCTCTGCCTTATATAGGTGACACTGACTATTCAAGTTAGACCGCTTTATTTTTAAACACCAAAAATCCTGCAGGTGCTGGAAATCAAAAGCAATGCACACAAAATGCTGGAGGGGAACTCAGCAGATCAGGCAGCGTCTATGGAAAATAATAAATAGTTTCATGCTGAGACACTTCTTGAGGTCTGGAAAGGAAATGGGAAGGTGCTGGAATAAAAAGCCTGGGGGAGGGGAAGGATAGTTAGAGGTGATAGGTGAAGCCAAGTGGGTAGGAAAGGTAAAGGGCTGGAGGGAAAGGAATCTGATAGGAGAGGAGAGTGGACCATGGGAGAAAGGGAAAGAGGAGGAGAGTCAGAGCGAGGTGATAGCCAGGTGAGAAGAGATAAGAGGCCAAAGTGGAGAATAGAAGAAGAGGGGAGGGTGAGGAAATTTCAAAACATGTATCAGATTGTACAATAATATAGTATTAGAAGACCCTAGAGCTACAGAATCAGAGAGTCTGATGTGGTCTAAAGTCAGATCCCTAACCTTGTAAAGTTTCCATTACACTCACCATTGTTTCAGTCTCTGATGTACTGGACAGGCCGTCTACCTACTGTGGGATTGTGTCAATGTGCACTCCCAATCAAGCATCCCCAAAACTTCGTATTTTTCGTTTTTTTATTACAATGTAAAAGGGAAGCTATTCGGCCCCTTGAGGCTCTACCAGCCCTCAGATCAATCCCACCATTCCCACTCCCAGACGTGTTTCCCAGTAACCCCTTCTCTTTCCTCTGATTCTCCTGCCACCCACCTAGAGTAGCCAATTAACCCTTGAATAACATACCTTTAGGTCATGGGTGGAAACGAGAGCATCAGGAGGAAACCCACACTGCCACACGGAGAACAGACAAACCCCACACAGAATCAACTCGACTTCATATCACTGTGTCATGGATTTATGAGAAACAGACAGCCGATAAGGAAACTTGGAGGAACTGTGTTCCACCTGCGTTATTATCAGCTAAGTGTGAAGATCTTTAGGCTTGGAAGCTAAAGCCACACAAAATTCAATGGAAGTATCCGGGGCTATAGAGATCCAGTAATGTGGCTCCCTCATCCATTTCCCCTCCATTTTCAGCACTTCTGCTCGTACCAAAGCTCCCCAGACAGAGCAGCTCACCTCCCTTGGTCTTTATCTTTCCCCCACCATCTCCACATCCAGCACGTTGTTCTTCACTGTTTCTACCAGCTACTACCTAATCCCACCACCATTCACATCTACTCCTCCACAATTTTGCTTTCTGTGGGGATCACACTCTCCACGACTCCCCTCCTTCCCTCATCCCTCTTTGCCTGTCAACCCCCCCCTCCCCTTCAGGCAATTTTTCCTACAACTGTAGAAGGGATCACACATGTCTCTAGGCCTCCTCCCTCACCACCATTCAGGAACCTAAACAGTTCTTCCAAGATGGGGATTCACTTGCACATCCCTAATGTTGTCTGCAGCATTCGGTGCTCTCAATGTGGCTAAGTACAGACTAGGCAACCATTTCGCCAAGCACCTGTGCTCGGTCCACCTTAGTCCTCGAGCTCTGGGTCTTTTCATGTACCTCAACCACTCATATTTCTCTGCACGTCATTGGCTAGTGGTGTATCTCTGCACCACAGTCACGTAGTGGTTAATACATCACTATTACAGCTGTTGGCATCGGAGTTCAGACTTCAATTCTGGCACCGTCTGTAAGAAGTTTGTACGTCGTTCCTACAAGTGTGTGGGTTTCTTCCGGGTGCTCTGGTTTCCTCCCACATTCCAAAAACATACCGTTTAGTAGCTTAATTGGTCATTGTAAATTGTCCTGTGATTAGGCTACATTTAAATAGGTAGTTTGCTGGGTGGAGCAGCATTGTAGGCCAGAAGAGCCTGGTCCACGCTGTAACTTTAAATAAAATAATATAGATCACTCGAGCCGCGTGTGATGTTCCCTTAAGGGGTTGACATTGGGGAGTTTTCAGGTGGCAGTAGAGACTGATCTGGGATCCACATCTTCCAGACCTCACAAACCTGCCGCCTTTGCCACTTGCTGATCGCCACGGGACTTAATCCAGAATGTCGAGGTGGATTTCCCTAATGGAGAATACCCATGCCTGACTTCGTTTAAAGTGGGGAGGCTGATGCACGGGCAGCCACTGTGCAGTCCTTGACAGACTGAGGTCAGAGTCCAGTGGCATGGAATTCAAGTCAACCAAAGACCCTTCACTGCTGCAGCCTTCCTCCATCACTGCTGCCATTGTCCGCCAGCTCCACCACTGAGGTTTTGCTTGGATTGCTTCTTTGCCTGGAACTTCCCCCTTGACCTTACCACCATGGTGACCCTGCAGGTGCTAAGTACCAGATGGCTAAACTCCAGAAAACATCACTCTTGAGATCTCAGAATCTCACAAGCCTCTCCACCACAACAAGGCGCCAACCCTCAGAGAAGTCCCTTTATACATGTAGGGACATGTATGTACTATATGTTCGGCTCTCTTGTTCTTCACTCTGTTTTTATTAATTTGTTTCAGATCATTCGAAAGCAGAATCACTGACATTTCTGAGCTCTTTATTGCCTCTCAAACATTTTTTTTCATTTAAGCCACTCCACACTTAAGTCCTTTGGTTCAATGTCTATATTTATTTGAAATTGCCCCTGTGAAATCCTTTGCGGCTTTTTTTGACTCATGACAGCTTCTGTGCAAATTTCTTCTTAAAAGCAGAACAAGATAGAAATGTTCCAAAAATCAGACAGCATCTGCACTGAGAGAAAATGAAAAGTCTTCAATCTAAAATCTTATCTGTTTCTTTTCCACAGATAATAGCTTGTCATGATTTATATAGTTGCTACTTTTATTTCTGATTTTCTGAGCCTATATTGTTTTGGCTTTACAAGTTGTTGCTTAGATAATAAACAACAGTACTGTAAGATACTGAGAGGTTAGCCCTGATTTCAACACAATGAGAACAGTCACAGGACTATGTGTAATATGTATACAGAAAGGGAGGGGTACAGATTGCATCATAAACACATTCCTTTGGAATCTTGATTTCAACATCAGGCCTGATATTTGATCTGATAATTGTAGTAAGGACAGGCCTTATTTAATTACCCCTCTCACACCTTCAGAGAACTGCTCTGCTCTGCCACTCATGTGGAAAGAAAACATTTGTCTCGATTCACTGCAAAAGGCAAATGTGTTGGATGTCCTAATGTTGTTCACAGATGGAACAGTGTTCCCACACCAAAAGCACTCTACAGACTTGAAAACAAGGAACTAGTTTAGCAGCCAATGATGTGGGGAAATTTGAATAGATATCAAACCAGAGTAGAAAACATATTTGATTTTAAATATTTTATGGACCACTAAATACAAATTTCTGAGTCGCATGTAAGATTAAGAGAGAAGCTGAAATATCATAAACCTTTAATTTTAAAAAGTAAAGGTAAACCTCTAAAAATTTAGAATCTGAGGGAATCACAGCTGACAAACATAAAAATAATTACTAGTTTATAATTGATAATAATTTATAATTTATTACTCAAATAAATCATTCCTTATGCAACAAAGTAATGTTTTTAGATCAGTTTATACCAAGAATGCATTGCAAATGCCCACAGATCTTGCCAATTCCCTGATTTCTTTTTGCAATTATGCTGGAGAAGGCCACAAAATAACACCCTCTGCAGAGTAGCAGGAAGTCTTGGAGTCATAAAGCACAAAATGAAGTCATTCTGTCATTCATGCTGCTGAGCAGACTCACATGCTTTTTACAACGTGTTTACTGTTCACATGCCAGTAGAAGATTTTTGGGGTCCATTCATATTACATGCCATTGTTTTCTCATTGACCCATAGTCTCTTATTCCTGGTCATATTTTCTTCAGCTCATGTCTCAGCTTATTACATTTAACCTGGTGCTCTTTTAAAGAATTAGATTAGATTATGAGAACACTCAGTCCTCTTTTATGTCATTTAGAAATGCATACATGCATTAAGAAATGATACAATGTTTCTCCAGAGTGATATCACAGAAAACAAGACAGACCAAAGACTAACACTGACAGAACAACATAACTATGACATATAGTTACAGCAGTGCAAAGCAATACCATAATTTGATAAAGAACAGACCATAGGCATGGTTAAAAAAAAGTCTCAAAGTCCCTGAGTCGATCGACTCCCGAGTCCCTGATAGCAGGTGGCAAAAGGGAGAAACTCCCTGCCGTAAACCTCCAGGCACCGTCAAACTTGCTGATACCTTGGAAGCAGCTGACCCCAGCTGACCCTGAGTCCATCCGTCCGAAAACTCCGAGCTTCCGACCAGCCTCTCCAATACAACCTCCTGAGTGCCATCCTCTGCCGAGCGCCTTTGACCTCTCCCCAGCCGCTGAAACACCCAAAGCCGAGGATTTCGGGGCCTTCAGCTCCGGAGATTCTGGTTACCACACAGTGGCAGCGGTAGCAAAGCTGGCATTTCAGAAGTTTTCCAGATGTTCCGCTGTGCTCTCACGTCTGTCTCCATCAAATCAGGATTGTGCATGGTCCCCTACTTGACAAATAACAGATATTCATTACCGAAGTGGCCACGCGCATTTCCCATTCCACTGAAGTTAGCCTTCTTCTAGCTTAGAATGACCCTCTCATGTTCTTTTCCACTGTCATTCGATGTTTATGATACAATTATCACACTTACCTAAGAGTTAGAGTTATGGAGTCATAGAAAAGTACAGCACAGAAACAGGCTTTTCAGCCCATCTAGTCTGTGACCTACCATTTAAACTGCCTACTCCCATCGACCAGCACCGGGACCAGAGCCCTCCATAACCCTACAGTCCATTTACCTATACAAACTTCTATTAAATGTTAAAAATGACCCCACATTCACCACGTGTTCTGGCAGCTCATTACAAACTCTCATGACCCTCGGAGTGAAGAAGTTTACCCTTATGATCCATTTAATCTTTTCACCTTTCACCCTTATCACATGACCTCTGGTTGTAGTTCCATCCAACCTTAGTGCACAAAGCCTGCTTGCATTTACCGTATCTATGCTCTTCATAATTTTGTATATCTCTATCAAATCTCCCCTCAATCTTCTGCATTCCAAGGAATAAAATCCTAACCTATTCAGTCTTTCCTTATAACTCAGGTCCTGCAATCCTGGCAACATCTTTGTAAGTTTTCTCTAAACTCTTTCAACCTTACTTACAGCCTTCCTGTAGGCAGGTGACTTCAACTGCAGACAATGCTTCAAATTAGGCCTCACCAACATCTTATACAACTTCAATATCACATCCCATCTCCTGTACTCAATGCTTTGATTTATGAAGGCTAATGTGTTTTCATAAATTATTTCCCACAGATATTTAGATATAGAACATAGAACTTTGCAGCATTGGACCAGCCATTTGTTTCACGATGTTGTGCTGATCTTGATGCCAATTTATACGAAATGTCCTCCTCCTCTGTATGATCAGTATTCTTCCACTCCCTTCATAATTCGTCGGGCCCACCTCACTCCTTAGTATCAGATCCAGCTATCTCAGAAATGCAAATGTAAGGAGCATTGCTATGTGTCTCAAAGGGCCTGGGATAGCAAATTAAGAAGGTCAGGCTATCCTGACTGTTATATAATAACTCCTGTATGTAACAAGCTCCTGGGAGTGTCCTCTAATTTTCAATGACAAATAAGAGCAGGTATTTACATGTTGACTCACATTTTGAGGTTTTCTTCTGGTTGTTGGAACATGCCACAAGCTGAGGTGAGTGATAAATCATCTGAAAAGATAGATCAAATCAGCTTCCTGAAAAATTCACACTGGACTAAATACCTACTGCACATGTAGTACTTTCTCATGGACTTTAGTCATGCCCTCACTTATCTCCAGGGGTATTAACTCTCCTCAGGTATTAAAGACCCAAACAGTTCTCAGAATAGGACATTCAATGGACACACACAAAAAATGCTGGTGAACACAGCAGGCCAGGCAGCATCTCTAGGAAGAGGTACAGTCGACGTTTCAGGCCGAGACCCTTCGTCAGGACTAACTGAAAGAAGAACTAGTAAGAGATTTGAAAGTGGGAGGGGGAGTGGGAGATCCGAAATGACAGGAGAAGACAGGAGGGGGAGAGATGGAGCCAAGAGCTGGACAGGTGATTGGCAAAAGGGATATGAAGCTGGAGAAGGGAGAGGATCATGGGACGGGAGGCCTAGGGAGAAGGAAGTGGGGAGGGGAGCACCAGAGGACGGGCAAGGAGTTATAGTCGGGGGGGACAGAGGGAGAAAAAAGAGAGGGAAAAAAGGGAAAACAAACAAACAAATAAATAAATAAGGGATGGGGTACGAAGGGGAGGTGGGGCATTAACAGAAGTTAGAGAAGTCAATGTTCATGCCATCGGGTTGGAGGCTACCCAGATGGAATATAAGGTGCTGTTCCTCCAACCTGTGTGTGGCTTCATCTTTACAGTAGAGGAGGCCGTGGATAGACATATCAGAATGGGAATGGAACGTGGAATTAAAATGTGTGGCCACTGGGAGACACGGCTTTCTCTGGCAGACTGAGCATAGGTGTTCAGCGAAACGGTCTCCCAGCCTGCATCGGATCTCGGCAACATATAGAAGGCCGCATCGGGAGCACCGGACGCAGTATATCACACCAGCCGACTCACAGGTGAAGTGTCGCCTCACCTGGAAGGACTGTCTGGGGCCCTGAATGGTGGTAAGGGAGGAAGTGTAAGGGCAAGTGTAGCACTTGTTCCGCTTACAAGAATAAGTGCCGGGAGGGAGATCGGTAGAGAGGGATGGGTGATACGAATGGACAAGGGAGTCACGTAGGGAGTGATCCCTGTGCAAACAAGAAAGAGGGGTGAGGGAAAGATGTGCTTAGTGGTGGGATTGTGTAGGGAGCGATCCCTGCGGAAAGCAGAAGGGGAGGCGCGTAGGGAGTTCCATCCCTTCCCACAGGAGTGGGAAACCTGTCTTCTCCTATCATTTCAGATCTCCCCTTCCCCCTCCCACTTTCAAATCTCTTTCTAGCTCTTCTTTCTGTTAGTCCTGACGAAGGGTCTCAGCCCAAAACGTCGACTGTACCTCTTCCTAGAGATGCTGCCTGGCCTGCTGCGTTCACCAGCAACTTCTATGTGTGGGGCACGACATATATCTTATTCTGGTATCTCCCCATTTCATTTCAGTCCTGAAGAAGAATCTGTGCTGAAACGTCAAACATTTATTCATTTCCATAGATCCTGCCTGACCTGCTGAGTTCCTCCAGCATTTTGCATGTGCTGCTTTCGATTTCCTTGTGTTTATACACACCTTTTGCAGTTTTGTCAGGGAAAAAGTAGAGAGTAGAAATCAGCTAAGGTTATCACAGTAACACACTGTATTGTAACATGGTCACATGTTGGACAATTAAAGGGTATCACCTACATTATTCTCTCCTCACTCCTGCTCTTCACACCTCGTCTCCTGGAGCTATTGATTTATGATAGCGTCTACACTTTAAAGAGTACTTCATTGTCTGTAAAGCATTTTATTGTAGGGGTGGAGAAAAGAGTATCTTCCTGTTGTTTAGTTAGTTGGAGGGCCCTGATACTTTGCTTTGAGGGGAAGTATAAAGTGTGAGCAGCAATGAATAATATCACATAAAAGTTGCTGGTGAACGCAGCAGGCCAGGCAGCATCTCTAGGAAGAGGTACAGTCGACGTTTCGGGCCGAGCCCCTTCGTCTTCGTCCTGATGGGTCTCGGCCTGAAACGTCGACTGTACCTCTTCCTAGAGATGCTGCCTGGCCTGCTGCGTTCACCAGCAACTTTTATGTGTGTTGTTTGAATTTCCAGCATCTGCAGATTTCCTCGTGTTTGCATGAATAATATCAATTGTGGTGCTTTGTAGTTGACTTTAATTACACCCTCACTCGCCATCAATAGGCATGCATCAATGTCACACATGAGAATTAGGAGAGCCTCTTATCCCTCTTAATTATCCTTACTTCCCTAGAATGAACAGTTGTAATCAATACAGTTCTGATCAGGGATTTAAACCACCTGGCATTCACTAATTTGCACAAAAGTGTAATTTGTGGCTATTTTCCTCTCTCTGTTTGTGCAATACAATATTTGTACAAATCACAGTCTGTTTATTGGATTGCAGCAATTAAATGTCGTTGTATTTTGTGATGAGTAAACAGTTTGGAGTGCTAACCAGTGAATGATGGGAGCTAGATCACCTTGGACAGACCTCTCTACACATCCAAGAGATTTTTTTAAACAGGTCAGTTCATTGAATATCCTGTGGCTGCCTTTATTTGTGGAGATAATCCTACTGAGAGCTGATAAGATAGGGTTTTACCCTTTGGATTAAGATGCCTGAAATGCTTAAATCATTATTTTAAATAACTTGATATATTTGTCAAGGTAAAGTTTCTCTATATGTATCTTTTGAAGAAATTTTATGAATGTAACTCTTCTTATAATTGATATCTTCCCACAGTAAATCAGAGGGCTAAAACAGTGAAAAGTTTTATGCCTTTTCTCAGTTTTTTTTACAGTTTAGGCCTGCTGTAAGGCTAAGCTAGCCAAATGGACTGAGAAACATTTTATCCAAATAGCTTCTGGGTTAATGAGGAGGATTTTTTTCATTTCCCTGTATTCCTATGCAAATCAGAAGGGATCTTAGAAGAGGGGAAACCTACTGATTAAAATAAGAAAGAAATAAATTTGTTAAAGTAAAAGTCCTTAGAACATAGAACATGCAACAGCACAGGAACAAGTTCTTTAGTCCATGATGTTTGTGCCAATCTAATCCCATCTTCCTGCACATGGTCTATATCCCTCCATTCGCTGCCTGTATACATTTAACAAGTGGTTGTGGAGATGGAACAGCACACTCATAAGAGGCAGTCCTTCTCTGATAATGAGATGCAGTCCAGTGGTGGTGGTAGACAGGAAGTGCAGATCAGTGGTCATGGAGATGGGGAGGGTTCAAACACGTGTAAGAGATTCAGGTTGAGGGAAAGATGCAGAATGGCTTGCTATTATTTACTCCTTAGATGACTGTGAATAATGGGTATTTGGGTAAGATGCAATTGGATCCATAACCCCTGCAAACTGATGATTTCAGAACCTGATCTGATATAGAATGGAAAAACCACTGATAATTCAATAGTTATAAATTCACTTCAAGAATATGTCTTTGCTTGGTTTTGGCTCTGTGTTTCATTGTGTCTGCTTGTAATTCATTGTCTGTACTGGAAGATAAATCCACAATAAGCAAATATAATGGCTAGTATTTTAAAGCACTCTCCACGTAAATTTTAGAAAACCTACCACGATACCCTATCAATAAACACCCACAAGCCTGGACTCTGAAGTCCCTCCTTGAACCTACCTCCCTTATCCTAGTATCTCCTTATGAAATTATTAAGTTTCATTTCTTGTACAATGTTTTATGATGTTAGTTAAGGATTTGTTTTAGATCAGAATGTGCTACATTAACATTGCTGCTGTCATTATCTCTGTAGCTAGATCTCAGGGTTAACTGATTTATACATGAAGGACTAATGTGCATCTGAGACACTTTAACCAGTGGGAATTATTGTCTGCCAGATTCCAAGCACAGAAAACAGAATATAGTCCGGCTCCAAAGATTATGGAAAGGAGCTTGTCTGGAGTAGGTATCGAATGACAAACTAGCTCTGTTAAAGAGTGTGGTAATCCAGGATTTGCCACCATGAAGTCAGCCAAGCTGCAATCCAAATATAGAAGGAAATTCTTACCTAAACCATACACACTCATAAAATGGTCAAAGATCCTATTTGAGGTGGCATAAAGTTGATGGCTCAATAAGTGCCTGAGCATTGTTTGATTAGAGGTTTGTCATAAACTCTGGTGTGTGAACAATGTCACCAGAGAGAAGTAGCTGGTAAGTATGAAGTAGTCTCTTTACTTGACGAAATGAATGAAGCACAGCAGGCATCATATAGAGACCCTTTTGGAGGAAGAGGCCTGCTCGGCCGAACAACATAATGACATTTTATATGCTAAAGATTAAAGGGCAATTCTATATTTACAATGTATCTACAATGCTTTCCTTTGAATTATGTATAACTTTCATACCTCCTTTTTCGTATCCACACTATAGACACCAAATGAATTTTAAGGTACAGTCGACGTTTCGGGCTGAGACCCTTCATCAGGACCCTTCGTATAGGCCTGCTGCGTTCACCAGCAAATTTGATGTGTGTTGCTTGAATTTCCAGCATCTGCAGAATTCCTTGTCTAAATGAATTTTAAATCAGCATTGTATGCTCTTCCAATTAATTGTGGTTCACGGCTCTTAGAAACTCATTGTCCAGAGCTGCATTTTAAATTTAATCTACAGTCCACATTTGGATCTGAAGTTTGGTGACTGAAGTTAATATTTTGCTATGTACAGAATATGCTCTAACAAAATCCTCAATTAACTTGTATCTATGATTTTTTTTTTCTCTCTCGCTGCCTCTTTCCTTTGGTTGAATATATTGTTCTAGGTATTGTGGACTAATAGAACAATGGATTTATATTCGCACTCACACTATATTCCAGTGTTGGCATTATGAAGATATGGATGGCATGAAAATCCATAAAACTACAGATGTTAGAAATCTAAAATAAGAACACAAAATGCTGGAGAAACATAACATGTCAAACAGTATCTATGAAAAGAGAAACAGAGCCAAATGTTTCAGGTTGAAGTTCCTTTGTCAGAAGTAGGAATGAATAAATATAAGCAACAGACACAAAATGCTGGAGGAACTCAGCGGGCCAGGCAGCATCTATGGAAAAGAGTATAGTTGATGTGTTGGGCCAAGACCCTTCATCAGGACTGGGATAAAAAGATGAGGAGTCAGTGTAAGAAAGTGGGGAGGGGGAGGTGAGGGAGAAGCACAAGATAATAGGTGGGGGGAGGGGTGAAGTAAAGATCTGGAAAGTTGATTGGTGAAAGAGATACAGGGCTGGAGAAGGGGGAACCTGATAGGAGAAGACAGAAGGCCATGGAAGAAAGAAAAGGAAGAGGATCACCAGAGTGAGGCTGGTAATAGGCTGGTAAGGAGATAAGGTGAGAGGGAAATGGGAACGGAGAATGGTGAAGTGGGTCTGGGGCATTACCAGAAGAATAAAAATAAGTTGGTTTTAGGTTTCAAAGGTGGAGAAGAGATGGATAGTCAATGGTGAAGCATGGGTTGCCATGGAGATCAGTTGGATGATGGATTAATGGGGCCATTCAGTGAACAGTGGGGGGGGGAGGGAAAGGAAAAAATGAAGATAGCGAGACAAGGAGGACAGTTATAAAGCGAGTATAGAGGAAAAGGTATCTGAAACAGTGAGATCATGCTGTGCCAGTGGAGAGAGGAAAAGCTGAATCAATATCAACACATACAAAATGCTGGAGGAACTTAGTAGGTCAGGCAGCATCCATGGCAGAAAATGAGCAGCCGAAGATTCAGGCTGAGACTCCTGAAAGACAATAAACTTGAACTGCATAAGACTGCTTAAGCTCCTGCTCCGAAATGCAAGCAGTTCATTCTTCTTCGTAGATGTGGTCTGATACCTTGAGTTCCTCCAGCATTTTGCCTGTGTTCATCTAGTATTGCAGAGAAAGTGAGTTCAGAATATTCTACAAACTTAAGTTGTAGAATTTGATTATTGACTCCAGAACACTGGAACATACCCCAGACAGAAGATGAGATTTTGTTCTTAGTTTGCTTTGAGTATCATTTACAACAGTAAAAGAGGTTACGGTTTGAGAATGTGAGCGACAATGGAAGTGACAGGCAACAGAACATTCCCCTATAGACTGAAACACTGGTATTCTGAAAAGAATCAGAATCAGGTTTATTATCACAGGCGTGTGACGTGAAATTTGTTAACTTTGCAGCAGCAGTTCAATGCAATACATAATATTGAAGGAAAAAACAAAATAATAATAAATAAATAAATTACAGTATACGTATATTGAATAGATTAAAAATTGTGCACAAAACAGAAAAAACATATATTAAAAAAAGTGAGGTAGTGTTCACGGGTTCAATGTCCATTTAGGAATTGGATGGCAGAGGGGAAGAAGCTGTTCCTGAATCGCTGAGTGTGTGCCTTCAGGCTTCTGTACCTCCTACCTGATGGTAACAGTGAGAAAAGGGTATGCCCTGGGTGCTGGAGGTCCTTGATAATTGACGCTGCCTTTCTGAGACATTGATCCTTGAAGATGTCCTGGGTACTTTATAGGCTAGTACCCAAGATGGAGCCGACTAAATTTTGGGCCAAGAACTTAAGCAGTCTTGATGTAGTTGAAGTTCAAGTTTATTGTCTTTCGGGAGTCTCAATCTGAAGCTTCGACTGTTCATTTTCCACCATGGATGCTGCCTGACCCACTAAGTTCTTCCAGCATTTTGTATGTATTGATATTGATATTGATTCAGCTTTTCCTCTCTCCACTGCCACGGCATGATCAGGCAAACTGTTTCTATATTCATCAAGTCTGTGGGGCCGAGGCAGTTCAACACAAGCATGAAGTGGAAAAATCAAACCATGAAATCCCTATTTTTCTCACAGCCTCAGTGCAAGTTTGACCCTGTGAACATTTTAAATAACAACATTTCTTTTAATTCATGTTGCCATACTAAAAGCTAGAGTAGCTTTATGCAAAAGAAAAAATACAAGTTGAAATTGAAACTGAATTGAGGCCATATATAAAATTAAAACATTTTATACAAATAAAACATATGAAAAATTATGAGGAGTATATTGTATATAGAGTAAATGCAAGCAGGGTTTTTTCCCCACTGAGGTTGAGAGAGACTAGAAATAGAGATCATAGGTTAAGGGTGAAAGGTGAAGTATATAAGGGGAACCTGAGGGGCAGCTTCACTGAAAAGGTGGTGAGAGTGGAATGAGCTGCCAATGGAAGTGGTGGATGCAAGTTTAATTTCAACATTTCAGAGACATTTGGGTAAGTACATGGATAGGAGAGGTATGGAGAACTATGGTAAACACAAAATACTCTGCAGATGCCGGGGGTCAAAGCAACACTCACAACACGCTGGAGGAACTCAGCAGGTCGGGCAACATCCGTGGAAACGATCAATCAACGTTTCGGGCCGGAACCCTTCGTCAGGACTGTAGAGGGAAGGGGCGGAAGCCCTATAAAGAAGGTGGGGGGAAGGTGGGAAGGAGAAGGCTGGTAGGTTCCAGGTGAAAAACCAATAAGGGGAAAGAAAACGGGGTGGGGGAGGGGAAGCAGGACTATGGTCCAGGTGCAAGGCAATGGGACTAGGCAAAACAATAGTCTGGCACAGGCTGGATGGGGTGAAGGGCCTGTTTCTGTGCTGTACCACTCTGACTCGATTTCTGAATTGTAATAGATCAGACAGGTGTTCTACTTTTAGCTGTGATTGACTGACACATTTGAAGTGTGATAGGAAAGAATGAAAGTTGTGGACAATATTTAAATTAAATATTGAAGGTCAGATGGTTGACAGCGAATTATAAGCCTGGAGAATATTAAATGATGAAATAAACCGTAGGTAAAAACTACTAGTTATTTAGTCCTCCAGCCTAATTATAGGATCTCTGGCCACTACTTATTTTAATGAAATGGAATCCATCAAAGAAAATAACGTCAGAGGAAAGCAATGGTTGAAAGTACTACCTGGTTGCCAACATGCTGTCATTGAAGGAGTACTTGTGATTCCCAGTAGTTTACAAGGGGTGACATTTTTCATTATTGCAGGTAAATTTCAAAGCTTTGTGGAGGAATTTCTTTAGCCGCAGGATGATAAGTCAGTGAAATTTATTGCCACAGATGACTGTGGAGGCTAAGTCATTGGGTATGTTGACAGTGGAGGTTGATAGGTTCTTGATTATTCAGGGTGTCAAAGTTTATGGGTTGAAGGCAGTAGAATGGGGTTCAGAGGGATAATAAATCAGCCATGATAGAATGGCAGAGCAGACCGGATTGGCCAAATGGCCTAATTCTCTTCCTATGTACCCCAACCCCACCCCCATCGGCCGATCCACAAGAATATTGTCAATATTAAACTGGGCCACGCTGCAGAAAAGGTTGGAGACCCCTGGTGTATCTGATCCAGATTGTTGCAGCTGAGCATTACAAAATGCTGAAGGATGTCAATAGGTCAATCTGTATCTATGGAGGGTGATCAACTATTTTTAGTTTTGGGCCAATACACTTCATTGGGTCTGGAAAGGACGAGGACAGAAGCCAGAATAAAAGGGGAGGGGAAGACCAGGAGCTAGTGGGTGCTAGGAGAATCCAGGCATGAACGGTGGGGTGGGAGGTGGTTGAGGAAGCAAGAATGTGAGGGAGGGCAGGAAGTAGGAATGATACTAAAGCTGAGAGATAATAATTGGAAAGGCAAAGGGCTGAAAAAGAAATGATCTGTTAAGACACTAGATCATGGAATAAAGGAAAGGGTGTGGGGAACTAGAGAGGAAAAGGTGTAGGTACTGTTTGCGAGGGTAGGGAGTGGATCAACTACTGTAGTGCATTTAATATTTGAGTAATATTGTTTGATTAAGCATTCTTTGTTTACTTAATTCATTATGAGTTATATATAAGATGTATGTGAATAACATATGTTATTACACCACCATATGTCTTATTAAAGGAAAACTAAGTAGACAAAATATATCTAGGCTCCTATGTTTTTCTTCTGACTAATTTCTGGAATTACAAACCATAACAATGGTAACAAGGAAGTTTTAAAATGAACCAGGGATGATGACATACCCATTGAAGTGCAGAACATTTTTCTTCTGCAGGATGGAGGGGCATTTTAGTTTTTTTTTAAAAGGGCAGCAAACAGACTAAATTAACACACTGAGTATGGCTACAGGTTCATAAACAGTAAGTACTGGTGGTGGTGATAATTTTTTTTAAGTAGAAAAGGCTGACTACATTGAAAAGTTATTGCACAATGGATAACTAGATGAGGTATACCGAATGAACTGAGCAGTACTTTGAAGCAAGTGAAATGGCCAATGAAAACCAATAGGTAGAAAAGCATACAGTTTGCTAGAAGTTTAACTGCTCCAACCTAACCAGCTGAAATGAGCTTTGCTGATATCGTGAATGTGATACAGGAATATTTAGAACCAAAACCACTGTTATTTGCAGAATGCTTTAGTCTCCTAAGCTAATTCAATAGAAAGGGGAGTCAATTTCACCTTATATGCTGAATTAAAGATCTTGTCTGAGCATTGTTTTTTGAATGAGATTCCTAGATGGTCTGTTACTACCCATGGGTCAGTCCAGGACATCTTGGATTGAGTCCTTGGCATTCTGAAATGGAAGGGTGAGCAGCCAGAGGACATGGTCCTTATACTGTTGGTACCAATACCACATATAGGTTAGAAGAGTGATGAGGTTCTGCAAAGTGAGTTCAGGGAGTTAGGTGCTAAGTTAAAGGACAGGTCCTTTAAGGTTGTGATTTCAGGATTGCTACCCATGCCATGTGCTAGTGATGCCAGAAATAGGAAGATCACTCAGTTTAACACATAGCTAAGGAGGGAAGGTGTCAGATTTTTTGGATCATTGAATTCTCTCAGGTGGGGCCTGTACAGAAGAAATGATTTGCACCTCAACTGGAGGAGACTAATATCCTAGTGGGAAGGTTTGTTAGTGCTGTGTGTGTGTGTGTATGGGGGGGGGGGGGTTGTTTAAAACTAGAACTGCAGGGGGATGGGAACCAGAGTCCCAGAACATATAGTGGAGTGGTTGAGGAGAAAGATGTTGTTAAGACCTGGACAAAGTCAGGAATGAAAAGGTCCAGCATGGTGTGAATAGTGTCCTGAGCTGCATATATTTCAATGCAAGAAGTATTGTAAGAAAAGTAGATAAGCTCAGGGCATGGATCAACACCTGGAATTATGGTATTATTACCACTAGTGAGATTTGTTTGCAGAAGGGGCAGGATTGGCAGCTCAGTATTCTGGGTTTCTGTTCCTTTAGAGGTGACAGAGCAGGAGGGATTAAAGGAGGGGTGGTGTTACTAGGCAGGGAAAATGTCAGGACAGACTGGAGAATTCTTCTAGTGAGGCTTTATGGTGGAACTGAGAAATAAGAAAGGTATGACCATATTAATGGGGTATATTATAGACCACCCAACAACCAGCTGGATTTAGAGCAACAAATTTGTAGAGAGACTGCAGATTGTTGCGAGAAACATAAGGTTATTATAGTAGGTGATTTTAAATTCTCACATATTGACTGGGACTCCCATACCTTAAAAGGACAAGATGGGATAGAATTTGTCAAATGTGTTCAAGAATGTTCCCTTAATCAGTATATACATGTCCCACAGAGAGAGAGTGTGTGATGCTTGAACTGCTGTTAGGGAATGAGATGGTCGGTGACAAAAGTTTGCATAGGGTGATCATAATACCGTTAGTTTCAAAGAAAATATGGAAAAAGATAGGTCCATTCTGTGGGTTGAGATTCTAAATAGGAGAAAGGCCAATTTAGATGGTATCAGAAAGGACCTGGAAAGTGGTGATTGGGATAGGCTGTTTTCTGGCAAAGGTTCATTTGTTAAGTGGAAGGTTTCCAAAAGTTAAATTTGGAGAGTATAAAGCTTGTATGAGCCTTTCAGAATAAAAGGTCAAGATAAACAGGTTTAAGGAGCTTAGTTTACAAGTGATATTGAGGCCCTAGCTAAGAAAAATAAAGGAGGGGCATAGCAGGTATAGGCAGGTAGGGACAAATAAAGTATTTATGGATTATAAGAAATGCATGAGAACACTTAACAAAGAAAGGCACGAGATTGCCTAGCAGACAAAGTGAAGGAGAATCCTAAGGAGATCAACAGATACATTAAGAACAAAAGGATTGCAAGGGACAAACTTGTTCCTCTGGAAGATCAGAATGGTAATCGATGCATGGAGCTGAAAGAGATGGGGGAGACATTCAATGGATTTTTTGTATTTGCATTCCTTCAGGAGCTGGACACAAAGTCGAGAGAAGTGAGGCAAAGCAGAATCAACTTTGTGGACCCTAAACAGGTTACAGAGCAAGAGGTGTCCCTCTTTTGTGATGATGCTGTGGAGGTAGTTGGTTTACAAACAGAAACAGTATGTAGTGAGATGCTAGCAAGGAGAGGCTGATGATAAGGCAAAATTGTTGTGAAAGGGATATATCACAATGTACAATGGGAACAAAATTGAAAAGAGTGATGAATACAGGACTGGAGGTGTTATGTTTGAATGTGCATAGTATATGGAATAAAGTAGGTGAACTTGTAGCACATTGGCATGTATGATGTTGTGGGTATCAGTAAATTGTAGCTGTAAGAAGATTATAGCTGGGAGCTTAATGTCCAAGGATACATGTTGTATCAAAAGGATGGGCAGGTAAGCTGAGGGGGTGGGGTGGCTCTCTAGGTAAAAATGAAATCAAATTATTAGATAGTGGTGGCATATGATTGGAAGGTTTAGAGTCACTGTGGGTAGAGCTGAGAAACTGCAAAAGTAAAAGACCCTGATAGGAGTTATACACAAAACTTCAAACAGTAGTAAAAATGTGGTCTACAAATTACACAGGAGATAGAAAATGGATGTCAAAAGGACAATGTTATGATAGTCATGGGGATTTCAATATGTAGGTATATTGGGAAAATCACCTTGATGCTGGATCCCAAGAATGGCAATGAGATGGACTTTTAGAGCAGCTCGTGCTTGAGCCCATAAGGGGATCGGCAATTCTGTATTGGGTGTGGTGCAATGAACTGGAACTGATTTGAGAGCTTGAGGTAAAGGAACACTTGGGGACTAGTGATCATAACATGATAGAATTCCTTCTCCAATTTGAGAAGGCAAAGCTAAAGTTAGATGTGTCGGTATTTGCAGTGGACTAAAGGGAATTACAGAGAGAGGAGCTGGCCAAAATTCATTGGCAGGGATGACAGCAGAGCTGCAATAGCTGGAATTTCTGGGAGCAATTCTGAAGGCACAGGTAGATGGATTCTAAAGAAGAAATATTCAAAAGGCAGGATGACATAACCATGGCTGACAAGAGAAGTCAAAGCCAACATAAAATCCAAAGAGAGGGCATATTATAGAGGAAAAAATTAATAGGAAGTAAGAGGATTGGGAAGCTTTTAACAGCCAACAGAAGACAAGTTAAAATAAGTTATTAAGAAAGTGAAGATAGAATACAAAGGTAAGCTAGCCAATAACATTAAAGTGGATACCAAAAGTTTCTTCAGATGCACAGTAAAAATGAGGTTAGAGTAGATATCAGACTGCTGGAAAATGATGCTGGTAGTAATAGTGAACAAGGAAATGGCAGACAAACTGAATAAGCATTTTGAATCAGTCTTCACTGTAGAAGACACTAGCAGTATGCTGGAAGTTCAAGTGTGTTGGGGGCAGAAGTATATATAGTTACCATTACTAGGGAGAAGGTTCTTTGGAAACTAAAAGGTCTGAAGGTAGATATGTCAATTGGACCAGATGGTCTACATCCCATGGTTCCGAAGGGGGGGTGGCTGAGGAGATTGTGGAGGCATTCACAGTGATCTTTCAAGAATCAATGGATGCTGACATGGTTCCAGAGGACTGGAAAATTGCAAATATCACTCAACTCTTCAAGAAGAGTGATGCAGAAAAGAGAAATTATCGAGTAGTTACTCTGACCTCTGTTGTTGGGAAGATGTTGGAGTCAATTGCCAAGGACGTAGTTTTTGGGTACTTGGAGGCGCATGATAAAATAGGCCGTACTCAGCATTGTTTCCTTAAAAGAAAATCTTGCCTGACAAACCTGTTGGAATTCTTTGAAGAAATAATAAGCAGTATAGACAAGGGAGAATCGGTGGATGGTGTGTACTTGGATTTCCAGAAGGCCTTTGACAAGGTGTCACACATACGGCTGCTTAATAACCTATGAGCCCATGGTATTACAGGAAAGATTCTAGCATGGATAGAACATTGACTATTTGGCAGAAGGCAAAGACTGGGAATAAAGGGAGCCTTTTCTGGTTGGCTGCCAGTGACTAGTGGCGTTGCACAGGGGTCTGTGTTGGGCCTGCTTTTTTTTTTGAACATTATATGTCAGTGATTTGTAAGATGGAATTGATGGCTTTGTGGCTAAGATTGTGGATAGTATGAAGATGGGTGGAGGGGTAGGTAGTTCTGACGAAGCAGAGATGCTACAGAAGGACTTGGATGGATTAAGAGAATGGGCAAAGAGATGGCAGATGGAATACAGTTTCGGACAGTGTATGGTCATGCACTTTGGTAGAAAATATCAATGCATAGACCACTTTCTAAATGGAGAAAAAAATTCAAAAATCTGAGGTGAAGAGGTAATTGGGAGTTCTCATGCAGGATTCCCTGATGGCTAATTTGTACATTGAGCAGTGGTGAGGAAGGTAACTGTGATGCTAGTATTAATTTCAAGAGAATTAGAATATAAAAGCAAGGATGCAATTTTGAGGCTTTCTAAAGCACTGCTGAAGTCTCACTAGGAGTATTATGAGCAATGTTTGACCCCTTATCTAGGAAAAGATATGTTGACATTGAAAGGAGCTCAAAGGAGGTTCATGAAAATTGTTCCAGGTTTGAAAGGCTTTTTTCTATGAGAAGTGTTTGATGTCAACAGGCCTGTACTCACTGGAATTCAGAAGAACGAGGGTGAATCTCATTGCAACCTCTCGAATGTTGAAAGGCCGCGACAGAGTGGATGTGGAGAGGATGTTTCTTATGGTGGGGGAGTCCTAGACCAGAAGACATAGCCTCAGAATAGAGGGAAGTGCATAGAATGGAGTTGAGAAGAAGTTTCTTTACCCAGAGTATTAGAGCAGATAGTGAGGTGGAGGAGGATAAAGGTCATGTGAGAACTGCAAGTATAGTGCATGAAGTAAAGCCAGATTTAACATATAAAGAGGCTTTGAGGAAAGAAAAGCAGAATAAAGGGTGTAAAGGTGTCACAGTATGTTGACAGGCCGACTAGTGGGAATGCCATACTAGATCTAGTATTAGGTAACAAACTGGGTCAGGTCACAGATCTCTCAGTGAGTGAGCATCTGGGGGACAGTGACCACCGCTCCCTGACCTTTAACATTATCATGGAAAAGGATAGAACCAGAGAGGACAGGAAAATTTTTAATTGGGGAAGGGCAAATTATGAGGCTGTAAGGCTAGAACTTGCGGGTGTGAATTGGGATGATGTTTTTGCAGGGAAATGTACTATGCACATGTGGTCGAAGTTCAGGGATCTCTTGCAGAATGTTAGGGATAAATTTGTCCCGGTGAAGAAGATAAAGAATGGTGAGGTGAAGGAACCATGGGTGACAAGTGAGGTGGAAAATCTAGTCAGGTGGAAGAAGGCAGCATACATGAGGTTTAGGAAGCAAGGATCAGATGGGTCTATTGAGGAATATAGGGAAGCAAGGAAGGAGATTAAGAAGGGGCTGAGGAGAGCAAGAAGGGGGCATGAGAAGGCCTTGGCGAGTAGGGTAAAGGAAAACCCCAAGGCATTCTTCAATTATGTGAAGAACAAAAGGATGACAGGAGTGAAGATAGGACCGATTAGAGATAAAAGTGGGAAGATGTGCGTGGAGGCTGTGGAAGTGAGCGAGGTCCTTAATGAATACTTCTCTTCGGTATTCACCAATG
The DNA here is from genome assembly GCF_030028105.1 of Mobula birostris. NCBI lineage: Eukaryota > Metazoa > Chordata > Chondrichthyes > Myliobatiformes > Myliobatidae > Mobula > Mobula birostris. Next base: position 217,809,504 of record NC_092370.1, read on the forward strand.
AGAGGGAACTTGACGAAGTTGAGGACAATATGAGTGAGGTTGATGTTCTGGAGCATGTTGATATTAAAAGAGAGGTGTTGGGGTTGTTAAAATACATTAGAACGGATAAGTTCCCGGGGCTGACGGAATATTCCCCAGGCTGCTCCACGAGGCCAGGGAAGAGATTGCTGAGCCTCTGGCTAGGATCTTTATATCCTCGTTGTCCATGGGAATGGTACTGGAATGGTACCAGAGGATTGGAGGGAGGCAAATGTTGTCCCCTTGTTCAAAAAGGTAGTAGGGATAGTCCGGGTAGTTATAGACCAGTGAGCCTTACGTCTGTGGTAGGAAAGCTGTTGGAAAAGATTCTTAGAGATAGGATCTGTGGGCATTTAGTGAATAATGGTCCGATCAGGGACAATCAGCATGGCTTTGTGAAGGGAAGATCATGTCTAACAAGCCTGATAGAGTTCTTTGAGGAGGTGACCAGGCATATAGATGAGGGTAGTGCAGTGGATATGATCTACATGGATTTTAGTAAGCCATTTGACAAGGTTTCACATGGTAGGCTTATTCAGAAAGTCAGAAGGCATGGGATCCAAGGAAGAATGGCCAGGTGGATTCAGAATTTGCTTGCCTGCAGAAAGCAGAGGGGCGTGGTGGAGAGAATACATTCAGATTGGAGGATTGTGACTCTTGGTGTCCCACAAGGATCGGTTCAGGGACCCCTACTTTTTGTAATTTCTTATTAATGACCTGGATGTTACGGTAGAAGGGTGGGTTGGCAAGTTTGCAGATGACAGAGAGGTTGGTGGTGTTGTGGATAGTGTAGAGGATTGTCGAAGATTGCAGAGAGACATTGATAGGTTGCAGAAGTGGGCTGAGAAGTGGCAGATGGAGTTCAACCCAGAGAAGTGTATGGTGGTACACTTTGGAAGGGCAAACTCCAAGGCAGAGTACAAAGTAAATGGCAGGATACTTGATAGTGTGGAGGAGCAAAGGTGATCTGGGGCTACATGTTCTCAGATCCCTGAAAGTTGCCTCACAGGTGGATAGGGTAGTTAAGAAAGCTTATGGGGTGTTAGCTTTCATAAGTAGAGGGATAGAGTTTAAGAGTCATGATGTAATGATGCAGCTCTATAAAACTCTGGTTACGCCACACTTGGAGTACTATGTCCAGTTCTGGTCACCTCACTATAGGAAGGATGTGGAAGCATTGGAAAAGGTACAGAGGAGATTTACCAGGATGCTGCCTAGTTTAGAGAGTATGGATTATGATCAGAGATTAAGGGAGCTGGGGCTTTACTCTTTGGAGAGAAGGAGGATGAGAGGAGACATGATAGAGGTATACAAGATATTAAGAAGAATAGACAGAGTGGACAGCCAGTGCGTCTTCCCAGGGCACCACTGCTCAATACAAGAGGACATGGCTTTAAGGTAAGGGGTGGGAAGTTCAAGGGGGATATTAAGGAAGGTTTTTTACTCAGAGAGTGGTTGGTGCGTGGAATGCACTGCCTGAGTCAGTGGTGGAGGCAGATACGCTAGTGAAATTTAAGAGACTACTAGACAGGTATATGGAGGAATTTAAGGTGGGGGTTATATGGGAGGCAGGAATTATGGGTCGGCACAACATTGTGGGCCAAAGGGCCTGTACTGTGCTGTATTATTCTATGTTCTATGTAAATTTGTGGATTCATTGCCATGGTTGGCTGTGGAGGCCAAGTCATTGGGTATATTTATGGCAGAGAATGATATATTCTTGAATAATCAGGGCACGAAGGGGTACGGGGAGAAGGCAGGAGTTTAGGGCTGAGAGAGAAATGGATCAGCCATGATAAAATGGCCGCGCAGTTTCAGTGGGTCAAATGACCTAATTCTGCTCCTATATCTTATGGTCTGTGGTCTTGTGGTTTTATAAACTGGATGTATGAGTATGTGTATAGACATAGACTGATGAGGTGTAGTCAGCATGGCTTTGCAGGTGGTAGGTCATGTCTAATCAGTCTGACAATTTTTTGAGTAAGTTACCAGGAAAGTTGATGAAGGCAAGGCAGTGGATGTTGTCTACATGGATTTTAGCAAGGCCTTTGACAAGGTCTCACATGGGAGGTTGGTCAGGAAGGTTCAGTCACTCGGCATTCAAGGTGAGGTAGTAATTTGGATTAGACATTGCCTTTGATGGAGAAGCCAGAGAGTAGTTGTAGATGGTTGCCTCTCTGACTGGAGGCCTGTGACTAGCGAAGTGTCGCAGTGATTGGTGCTGGGTCCAGTCTTGTTTCTCATCTATATCAGTAATCTGGATGATAATGTGGTTAACTGGATCAGCAAATTTGTGGATGACACCAGGATTGGTGGGGTGTACCAAAACTTGCAGAGGGATTTGGACCAGCTGGAAAAATGCACTGAAAAATGGCAGATAGATTTTAATACAGACAAGTGTAAGGTGTTGTACTTCAGTAGAACCAACCAGGGAAGGTCTTGCACAGTGAACAGCAGGGCACTGAGGAGTGCAGTAGAGCAAAGGGATATGGGAATATAGGTCCTTAATCATTGAAACTGGCAGGTAGATAGGATTGTAAAGAAAGCTTTTGGTACATTGGCCTTCATAAATCAAAGAATTTAGTACAAGAGATGGATCGTTATGCTGAATTTGTATAAGACGTTGGTGAAGCCTAATTTGGAGTATTATGTGCTGTTTTGGTCACCTACCTGCAACAAAGATGTAAATAAGGTTGAAAGGGTACTGATTCAACTTGCAAGGATGTTGGAGGACCTGAGTTATAAGGAAAGATTGAATATGTTATGACTTTATTCCTTGGAATGCAGAAAATTGAGTGGAGATTTGACGGGGGTATACAAAATTATGAGAGGTATGCAAGCAGGCTTTTTCCTCTGAAGTTGGGTGGGTCTACTGCTAGATGTCATGGGTGAAGGGTGAAAGGTGAAAAGTTTAAGGGGAACATGAAGAAAAGCTTCTTCACTCAGAGGGTCATGAGAGTGTGGAACGAGCGGTGAGCAGAAGTGGTGCATGCGAGCTCAATTTCAATGTTTGAGAGAAGGTTGGGTAGGTACATGGATGGTAGGGGTATGGAGAGCTGTAGCCCCAGTGCAGGTCAATGGGAATAAGCAATTTTAATGGTTGGAATGGACTAGATGGGCTGAAAGGCCTGTTTCTATGCTCTATTTTTCTATGACCCTATTGTCAACTCAGTAATGGGCTTAATGATGCACAGAGAGATCATTTTAGTTTGTGGAAACTTACAAGAAGCTCTCAAAAATGGCTCCTAACTGGAGCATAACTCACATTTAAAAGAGCAGTTGAAATTCCTGTATCAATGGAAACAGCAGACAGAGACACAATTGGATAGCAGTCAGAAATAAAAGTCAGCATGAACAAAATTGCAAATTCTAAACAGAAAACCTGCCTGGCTGAGAAAACTGTGTTCCTGTTGTGGCTGGGGCTCGCATATACCAGACTGATGCAGGTTTAAAGTCGAAACTTGCAGTAAATGTAACAATTAGGACACGTACGAAGAGAATGTTGGGCAGACAAAAATAAATGGACTACACAAGAAAGAGAAAATGATTAAAAAGTCAAGTTACAGTTTCAAAAAGAGCATTACTCTGCATGCTGTAGATAAAAAATCTGATAATGATGAGAGTGAAAAAAGATTGTGTAGCTTTGAGATTTGCATTGCAAAACCTAGCCATAGATAAGCAATATGGCTTACGCCAGAAGTGAATGGCATATTAATTAAAATGTAATTGGACACTAGCTCGGTGGTTTCGGTCACTCCACAAAATGAGTTTGAACGGCATTTCAGATACTAATCTGAAGCCTGCAGATATCCAACTAAGAACTTGTACTGGACAAAAGAGAAGTCCTGTGGGAATGACATTCATAACAGTGAAATACAACAATCAACAAGCCACATTGGGCTTGTGTTTGGTAAAACCAGGAGGACCAGCAATGTGGGGCTGTGACTGGTTGAGACAACTACAACTTGATTGGAGATCCATCTACATTCTTTTTTAATAGTCAACTGAAAGCAAATTAAGAAAGGTAGTGGATGATGCCACAATAGTGTTCGAGGATGGCATTGAAAAACTCAAATATATCAAGGATAAAATGGTGTTAAGTGAAAGTGCTACATCCAAGTTTTAGAAAGACTGTCTGGTTCCTTGTACCATCTGTGACAAAGTAGCCAATTAGCTAGATCTCATGGAGGCTGAAGAAATTCTTTCCAAGGTTGAGTTGGAGTTTATAGCTAAGCAGGGAGGAGTGTAGTATATTTAATATTTCAGGGGCAGAAAAGGAATGTGTGGGCCTTGCATCCAGATATCCCCACCCTACCTGTCCAAGGCAAAGCCAGTTCTCATTTCATGTGCTCTATATGTTTAAGCACTGACAAGTTCCTGAGAGATGAGAGCATCTTGGGTTTTGAAATCCGCATCTGACTGGTGAGCTGTCTCAATTTTTCTCCGTCTTATTTGACAATGGAGTAAAAGTCATTCATTTTGTTGCTGTTCTTCTTCAATCCATAAAGTTTCTCCCATTTCTCTTGCCACCCGCCCAGAGACTTTGTGGTTTTTGTGGAGGCTGGATAGCCTTTTTTCATCTGTTTTCACTGTCAGGGGTAATGTTTGTGGTGATGTTGTACAGAGAAGGTTCTTTTTAAATTTGTCTGTCAAGTGGCCAAGAGAAGCCACTCCTGTGTAAGGCTCAAAATAATTTTGTTCTTCAAATATTGACTCAGTTTGGGGTTTCCAGTAGAATCAAATTACAGAAGAATCAAGCTATAATATGACTTGGACAACATAATTGCACCTTGAAATGCTGTTCAATATGATTTCCTTTTATGGCATTTCTTGATGCCAAAAACCAAGAATGGGAAAAAAAGCACTTCTCTCCGGTCCCTTTGCCACGTCAAAGAGTGATTCACTCCACAGTTCACTGCACCAGGATGTGGAGCCTTAAAAAGAGAAGAAATGAGTAGGAGTGGCCAGACAGTCCCTGGAATCTATCCCATCATTCAACAAGATTATGGTTCTTCTGACTTTTGGCCATTTCCTTCCCAACATCGTAACCCTTAACTTCACTGCCATCCAAAATATTATATCGCCTTGAAGATACTTAGTCACTCATATCAATGGCTTTCTGAGAAAATAAATTGATTTTCATCGGTCTTTGGTGGATTGCCTCTCATCCTGATTCAATGCTCCAGAAATGAGCCTTCTCCATTTGGGGAACGATCCTCACCGTGTCAAGTCACCTTATTGAATCTAATGTTTCAATAAGGTCACATCTCATCCTCTTGGCTCCTAAGACTTAGACATGTTCTTTTCAAGCTTTTCTCCTATAACAACCCTCTTATTGAAAAGGAAATTCAGTGTCTCTCTAATTTCTTGCAATAATAATAAACACTTTATTAGTTTAACCTGTTGGCTTTCTCCAAACTATTAGAGAAAGATAATTAGACTTAATGGAACTATGAATTTGGAACGGTACCTGAAAATTAAGATGAAATGTAGATGGGTATTGAGGGACAGCAAGCAGTGTAGTTCAAATGTCTTCGCAATTGTGGTAGGGAATTTATTGGAAACAATTGAGGTTAATCCTTGTTGTTACAACTAAAAATTCATCAAGGATAGTTAACATACAAGAGGAATCAAAGAACTGATTGTGTTGATGTGAACAGTGTAGATGATGCATATGCAGTTCAGCAGGAAATTCGACATGACCGCACATGGATGACTAGTCCAAATAGAGTCTATAGATTGTAGAACAGTTTGACAGATTGGAGCAGAAATTAGCTCAGTGATTGGAGGCAAAGGATGATGTTCAGTGATTCTTCTTGCAATTGGAAGCCTATAACCGCAATGTATTTCATTGATCAATGCCCTTGATGTTTGTTATACACATTAACAATCTCGATAAAAAGACAGAAAGTATGATTAACGGGTTCACAGATGCAATGAAAGTTTTTTTTTACTTTTTGCAGTGAGAAGGATAACCTTTGACTACAGGATAATATTCATGATTGGTAAAGTGGGCAGATTAATCCTGAAAAACACAAAGTGATGAATTTTAGAAAAACCAATGACAACATCCTAGGAAGCACTGAGAAACAGGGGTCCTTGGTGTACATATTTGCTTCTCTGAAAGGAGCTGAACAAGTAGATAAGGAATACAAGATAATTCCCTTTATTAACCAGAGCATAGAATGTAAGAGCAGGAAAGATATAGTACAAATTACAAACACAGCTGAAAATGAACTAGTTAACTGTAATCGGGTGTGGAGCAAAATGCTTTCTTAACAGAGCTAAGGTTGTTAGAAGATAACTGAAGTTTTGCTGATTTGAAGTACCCTTGACATGTTTGGTCTACTCAGTTTTTGCATAGTATGCTTCGATGCAAAGAATGTGTTCTAGCATGTAGGGTTTGAGGAGGCGAGCTTAATTCAATTTCTTTTACAATGCCATTGGGTAGATACTGTGCAAATCAACATGCTATAGCACTAGATGAAATTCATTCAGGCCAAAGGTTGCCTTGAAGACCGAAGAGGAGTGAAGACTAACAATAACAACATTTTCACCTTTGGAGAAGGGTAAATAGGGGATGAGGTAGAACTTGGCCAGGACTGGGAGCAAGCTCCCATGGAGCAGGTGCATGGAAAGGTAGATGAAAGCTGCGATTCAAAATATCTAATAGATAGAAAATCTGAACCAGGATCCAGCTAAAGTCAAAGCAATGAAGAAAAGAGCAAAGGGGCTGAGCAACATCACTTTCTAGATCAGTGTTTCCCAACCTTTTTAGCCAAATGCCCCCCTATACACTTGCTAATACCCCTCTTAAGCACAATATACTCTCTGGTGCCCCCATTGTGTAAAAACACATCTGCTATATGCTAACATGAGAAAAATGATACTGCTTTAAATTTTTATTTGTCTTTAAGCCTAGCTTGTACAGTACCTGTGCACTGCACAGCAGCTTCGATACCAATGTGATCCCTGAGCTTGATGGTTTTTAGCAAGAGTTCAAATATTTGGTTCAAGTTGTGACAGCAAGAGCTTCAAGACTCCACGTGTAACAATGTCCAAGCTGTTTCTGTTTTTGTGAGTGTGTGGTTCACTGCACTGTAACCTCTTTCAACAAGGTAGGAGGATGCAGATGCAATGAAGTGCAGTTTGACACCTCTCCAAAGACCAGAAAACTTTCTATGACAGTGTAGCCACATAACCACAAAAGTCAACATTTTTGGAAAGCATTTTTACTTCATCGTTCTGAATTTTGATAATTTCTTCTTGCAAGCTCTCTTCCTGTTTTTCCACCTTGCAAAGAAATGGGTTAATTACCTTGTCTGAAGTTTCCAGATTGTTCAAATCCTTGAATCAATTCTGAAAATGCTTCTTCAGTGACTGCAAGTGTAAACAGTACTCTTGCAAATCACTGTCTATGAAACAGAGTGCCATACTTTCCATGCAAGGAAACGGAGAACATTTTTCTCCCAATGTTTTGCTTATATATTTCCAATTTTCCAATAAAAGTGGACACTGCATTTTTTGCCTGAAACTGTCACCCTGCAGTTTCATATTTAAAATGTTCATTTTGTCATACAGATCGGCTAGTTTTACCACACTTCCACATAGAAGTTCAATCTTATTTCCTAAGGTCTTGTCGACTTTGATTTTTTTGAGACTGTCGTTGAATTTTTGCTCAAAGGAATGTTTTAAATAGCAGCCTTTTGACAGCCAACACTTCAGTGTGAAGAAGCAATTGTTCAAACTCTTCATCATTATCTTGGCATAACTGGTGAAATATTCTGCTATTCAGCTTTTGAGCTTTAATTTTTTTGACAGCAGGTATTACAAGAGTCATGCATGGAACAAGATGCTGGCTGAGGTTTTTGGCTGCGAGATGTTGACAATGAATTACACAATGGATTGCAAACAGACTTGGAATTTCTTTTTTCATAAATGCCACCAAACCAGCATGGCAACCTGTCATATATGGTGTTCCATCGTGTTATCCAAGAAATCGTGTTCCTAATTTGAATACTTGTATCCTCAATATACATTTTGATCTCATCATAGATTGATTCTCCTTTGAAATTTGTTTTTAACTTTTTACAGAAGAGAATATCTTCATAAACTTGATAACTCATTGATATGCCATTAGCTAGTCCTGGGTATGACTCTAAACTGCAACTGGTGATGAGGCTCTGACTGTGGACTTTCAGAGCTTTGGGGAAGTCATTAATTGTTCCCAGGGCCGCTCTGACTGGGAGCAGTAGCACCTGCAAGGGTTCCTGCTCAGGATACGAGCGAAGGCCAACGGCAGATCCGGCAGGTTCAGTAACTGAACTTATGATGGAGAAGGCGGATGAGCTAGGACCTCAAATGTCACTGGCTATAGTACAGGCGGATGAACATTTGGGAAGAGAAATGGCGATTTCTTTAGTTCACCCAATGGAAGGCAATAGCAAACCACCGTTGCTAGATACTAGGTTTCCTAGAATCTATTTGCTAAGAAAACCATGATCAAACTCACAAAAGGTATCACACAACAACAGTGTCAAGAGGATCTTCAAGACAATTCTGAAGATGCTTTGCTCGGTAGGGTTGAGTCAGGGCAGCAGGAGATCCCCGACCGTCATCAAGCTACTGCTCATAAAATTGTAAACACAATCTTGATAGTCTAGGTAGTCTCTAGCCCCTTGGTATGAACATAGAATTCTCCAACTTCCGGTAATTCCCTTCCCCTCCCTTCCTCTATCCCTATTTCACATCATCTCCCTCATAGTTCCGCTTCCTTCTACTACTGCGCATTGTTCTCCTGCCAATCACCTCCCTGCTTCCCCTCCCCCACCCCTTTGTCTTTCAAATTACTGTTTTTTTCAACCACCAGCATTCTTCAAACCCTCCCCAAAGTTCTTCCTTCAGTCCTGATGAAGGGTTTCGGCCTGAAACGTCGACTAATCTTTTCAACTGATGCTGACTGACCTGCTGACTTCCTCCAGCACATTGTGAGTGCTCATAAAATTGAAGTTACACAAAAGAAAATTATTGCCACTTGGAACGTAAGAACCCTATATCAAGCAGGAAGATTGGACAACATGATAAATGAAATGGAAAGACTAAAGATTAACATCATGGGAATTAGGGAATTTCGTTGGACAGGTGCTGGAACATGTCAGAATAAGTTATTCAAAATATTACAGGAATCTAGATGTAGATTCGAAAGACCTCCGCCTAATCAGAAATCTGTACTGGGAACAAACTGCCGCTGTAAGATTAGATGGAGAAGGGAGTCAGTTTACGAAAATCAAGAGAGGCGTTAGACAAGAGTGTGTTTTCTCCCCTGATTTGTTTAATGTGTACGGTGATACAATATTACAAAAAATAAGAAACATCTTGGGAATCAAAGTTGGCAGTGAAAACATCAATAATTTTAGATATGCAGATGACACTGTTAATTGCAAGTACGGATGAAGAACTACAAAACTTAATTGATATAGTTGTTGAAGAAAGTGCAAAAATAGGTCTATCTATCAATTGCAAAAAGAGAGAATGTATGGTGATATCCAAAAAGATCTGCAGGCTGAGAATAAATGGGGAAGACATAAAACAAGTACAGAACCTTTGCTACTTTGGGTGACATCAGATGGCAGGTGCGACATGGACATCAACAGAAGAATAAGGATGGCAAAAGACACCTTTACGAGAATGAAGAGTTTACTGACCAATACTAAACTAGGCATGACAACCCGCCTCAGAGTACTGAAATGTTACGTTTAACCAGTTATATTATATGGTTCAGAATGTTGGACAATATCTGATAACATGAGGAAACTAATTGAAGCAGCAGAGATGTGGTTTTTGAGGAGGATGCAAAGAATATCATGGACGAAACAAATATCTAATGAAGATGTCATGAACAGAGCAAGCACAAAAAGAGAAATAATGTATGAGATCGTGAAAAGGCAACGTGACTTCATTGGACATGTGATTAGGAAAGAGGAGTTAGAATGCACGGCTAGAGAATATTCTAGCTAAAATTATCTGTCAGGACCAAACACTTTTGTAAAGGGCCGTTATTCCTTCTCTAAATGTTAAATGTTATATACTCATCCTTTTCTAAGACTCCCCAATGTGTTGTTTCGCTTGATACTGAAAAGGCATTTGATAGAGTTGAATGGAAATACTTATTTAACGTTTTAGAGAAATTCAACTTTGGTACTAATTTTAAAAAGTGGATTAGAATGATATATAAAAGCCCTGTTGCTACTGTTATTACTAATAATTGCAGATCTCCTTTTTTCGACTTTCGCGGGGTACAAGACAAGGATGTCCATTAAGTCGCTTTGTTATTTAATTTGGTGTTGAAACCCTTGGCCATTGCACTTCGTGAAGCTAAAGATATTCATGGAATTTCCATAAATGGGACTATTCATAAGATTTCCCTTTATGCTGTTGATCTCTTAGTTTATGTTTCGAACCCTGAAGAATCCATTCCTAGTTTATTGAAATTATTAAATGAATTTGGAAAGTTTTCGGGAGATAAACTAAACTTTCATAAAAGTGAATTATTTCCTCTAAATGATTCTGCTTCTATATATGATTATATTCCTTTTAAAGTTACGGACTCTTTTAAATATTTAGGTATTATTATCACTAAAAATTACAGAGACCTTTATAGAGCCAATTTGGTTCCTTTAGTGGATTTTATGAAGCAGTTATTTTGTAGATGGAATCCACTTACACTTTCATTAGCTGGCCAAATTCATGCAGTTAAAATGATGATTTTACCAAAATTTTTATATGTATTTCAAAATATTCCTATTTTTTTTAAACTAAGAAGTTTTTTGATCAGGTTGATTCTATTACTTCATCTTTTGTTTGGAATAATAAAAGACCAAGAATTGGAAAATATCATTTACGAAAATTAAAAAAGGATGGAGGTGTTGCTCTGCCTAATTTAAGAATGTACTATTGGGCTGTTAATATATGTTGTATGTGTTCCTGGTTATATTGGGCTGATAAGAATGAATGACCACCTTGGGTTGATTTGGAATTGAAAGCTGTGAAACAATTTTACTTAACTTTGTTGTTAGAAGCTTCTTTACCCGTACAACTGGCCAAAATTTCTAATTTAAATTTATATCCTATGATTAAGCAGTCATTACGAATTTGGTACCAGATTCATAAATTTTTAATCTCAAAAAATTTAACCTTCTTAGTTTAATTTATCAAAATTATTTATTTAATCCTTCACTAAGTGATCCTACCTTTTTTCTTCGGAGGAATAAAGGAGTCTATTCCTTCATGGATCTGTTCCAAGATGGCCGATTGATGTCTTTTGAGAAATTAGTAACTAAATACTCTCTCTCATACTCATATTTCTTGCAATATCTTAGGTCTGACATTTCTTACAAGAATATTTAAGTAATTTTCCATATATACAGGATTCTGACCTGTTCGACATTACTTTAAAAATGAATCCTTTAGTGAAAGGTTTTATGGGGAAAATTTATAATTTACTATTACAACAGTACAATTATCCTTCACTTAAAATTAAGCAAGATTGGGAAAGGAAGTTTAACATGACCTTGATAACAGAGGATTGGTTGCAAATTTTGAAGTTGATTAACTCTTTTTTCGATTTGTGCCAGTCACTCTTTAATTCAATTTAAAATTATACGTCATTCCTATTTGACAGAGAGACTGTCTAAAATATTTCCTAATGTTGATAGTCAGTGTGATAGATGTACAACTGAGCCAGCTATATTGGCACATATGTTTTGGTCGTGCTCTATATTGAAACAGTTTTGGAAATCTATTTTCTCTGCAATTTCTAAAGCTTTAAAAATTAATTTACAACCTAATAAATTGACAGTTTTGTTCAGTATAATCTCTCAATATATTTATGGTATTTCTATATCAGACCAACATGTAATTGCATTTGTTACATTATTAGCCAGAAGGGCTATTTTATTGAAATGGAAAGATGCCTCTGCTCCCACTTTGATACAATGGTTCTCTCAGGTGATGCTCTGCCTTAGTTTGGAGAAAATCAGAAGTCATACTTTTGATCCTCGATTTGACTTTGAGAAAAGATGGGGTTCTTTTGCCCATTACTATCATCTGATTTGAGTTAATTAAGATGGTTTCCTTCTGATTCTTATTTAAATGGATTTGAGTTGGTGGATTGATGTTTTTCTTTTATGGAAGCTTGTATGGCGTATAACTCCGGGGTTGTGCTCCCAATGAGTTTTTTTTTTGTTAGCAGGGTTTTTTTTGCTTTAGTTAGTAGGGGTTCTTTTTCCCTTCTTTCTTTTTTCCAAAAAAAAAAATAGCTTTAACACTTCGCTTTTTCTTCTGATTATTAACCATATAAATATATAACAATTACAGCACGGAAACAGGCCATCTCGGCCCTTCTGGTCTGTGCCAAACTCTTACTCTCACCTAATCCCACCGACCTGCATTCAGCACATAACCATCCATTCCTTTCCTGTCAATATAGTTGTTCAATTTAACTTTAAACGACAACATCGAACCTGCCTCAACCACTTCTGCTGGAAGCTCGTTCCACACAGCTATCACTCTCTGAGTAAAGAAGTTCCCCCTCATGTTACCCCTAAACTTTTGCCCTTTAACTCTCAACTCATGTCCTCTTGTTTGAATCTCCCCCACTCTCAATGGAAAAAGCCTATCCATGTCAACTCTATCTATCCCCCTCATAATTTTAAATACCTCTATCAAGTCCCCCCTCAACCTTCTACATTCCAATGAATAAAGACCCAACTTGTTCAAACTTTCTCTGTAACTTAGGTGATGAAACCCATGTAACATTCTAGTAAACCTTCTCTGTACTCTCTCTATTTTGTTGACATCCATCCTATAATTCGGTGACCAAAACTGTACACAATAGTCCAAATTTAGTCTCACAAATGCCTTGTACTATTTCAGCATTACATCCCAACTCCTATACTCAATGCTCTGATTTATAAAGGCCAGCATACCAAAAGCTTTCTTCACCACCCTATCCACATGAGATTCCTAGATCCCTTTGTTCTGCTGCATTCTTCAATGCCCTACCATTTACCATGTATGTCCTATTTTGATTAGTCCTAGCAAAATGTAGCACCTCACATTTATCAGCATTAAACTCCATCTGCCATCTTTCAGCCCAGTCTTCTAATTGGCTTAAATCTCTCTGCAAGCTTTGAAAACCTACTTCATTATCCACAACTCCACTTATGTTAGTATCATCTGCATACTTACTCATCCAATCCCCATCATCTAGATCATTAATGTACATGACAAATAACATTGGACCCAGTACAGATCCCTGAGGCACACCACTAGTCACCGGCCTCCAATCTGACAAACAGTTATCCACCACCACTCTCTGGCGTTTCCCATCCAGCCACTGCTGAATCCATTTTACTACTTCAATATTAATACCTAACAATTGAACCTTCCTAACCAACCTTCCGTGTGGGACCTTGTCAAAGGCCTTACTGAAGTCCATATAGACAACATCCACCGCTTTACCCTCGTCAACTTTCTTAGTATCTTCTTCAAAAAATTCAATAAGATTTATCAAACATGACCTTCCACGCACAAATCCATGTTGACTGTTCCTAATCAGACCCTGTCTATCCAGATAATTATATATACCATCTCTAAGAATACTTTCCATCAAATTACCCACCACTGACGTCAAACTTACAGGCCAATAATTGCTAGGTTTACTCTTAGAACCCTTTTTAAACAATGGAACAACATGAGCAATACGCCAATCCTCCGGCACCATCCCTGTTTCTAATGACATTTGAAATATTTCTGTCAGAGCCCCTGCTATTTCCACACTAACTTCCCTCAAGGTCCTAGGGAATATCCTGTCAGGACCCAGAGATTTATCCACTTTTATATTCCTTAAAAGCACCAATACCTCTTCTTTAATCATCATAGTTTCCATAATTTCCCTACCTGTTTCCCTTATCTTACACAATTCAATATCCTTCTCCTTAGTGAATACCGAAGAAAAGAAATTGTTCAGAATCTTCCCCCATCTCTTTTGGCTGCACACATAGCTGTCCACTCTGATTCTCTAAGGGATCAATTTTATCCCTCACCATCCTTTTGCTATTTATATAATGGTAGAAACCCTTGGGATTTATTTTCACCTTACTTGCCAAATATCTTCTTTTAGCTTCTTTTAGCTTTTCTAATGAATTTCTTAAGATTCTTTTTACATTCTTTATATTTACTCTATGCTTTCTCTATTTATTGTAGATCTCTCTCTTTTTCCAAACCAAGTTTCCAATATCCCTTGAAAACCATGGCTCTCTCAAACTTTTAACCTTTCCTTTCAACCTAACAGGAACATAAAGATTCTGTACTCTCAGAATTTCACCATTAAATGACCTCCATTTTTCTATTACAGTACATCCTTCCCATAAAACAAATTGTTCCAATCCACTCCTTCTAAATCCTTTCGCACCTCCTCAAAGTTATCATTTCTCCAATCAAAAATCCCAACCCTGGGTCCAGACCTATCCTTCTCCACAATTACATTGAAACTAATAGCATTATGATCACTGGACCCGAAGTGCTCCCCAACACAAACCTCCGTCACCTGACCTATCTCATTCCCTAACAGGAGATCCAACACTGTCCCTTCTCTCGTTGGCACCTCTATGTATTGCTGCAAAAAACTATCTTGCACACATTTTACAAACCTCAAACCATCCAGCCCTTTTACAGTATGGGCTTCTCAGTCTATGTGTGGAAAATTAAGATCTCCCACAATCACAGCCTTGTGCTTACTACAAATATCTGCTATCTCCTTACAAATTTGCTCCTCCAATTCTCAATATATCAATATTGATATATTGTTTAGCCTTGTTAATCAGCTATTTGGTAATTTAATCCCTCATTGTACATATTAACATGTTGACTTGATTACCTTAATGTATTTTTTCTTCAATAATAATTAATAAAAAAGATTTTAAAATGAAATGAGAATGCACAGAAGTTATGGGAAAGATTCAAGGGAAGAAAGCAAGAGGAAGGCAAAGAGAAATGATGATGAAGACAGCAGCCAGAGAACTGGAAATGAATACCAGTGAATTCACTACACCCGAAACAGGAGTGTGTGGGCCATGGCAGTCGAAGCTCAAATTGGGCATGGCACCTGATGATGATGATGATGATGCCATTAGCAGTACCTCATTGTATTGCACAGTTGACTCTTCCAGTTGTATCCTAAATTCTGTTTTTTGTAGCTCTGTGCATAGTTGATACTCAATGTCTTTATAATTTTGTCAATACGACAAGCTACAGAGTTATTGCTCATGGGGATTGATTTTAAAATACTGGTATCCATTTTGAGAACAGTGGTGAGCATTTTTGACACAGCAGACATTATTAATCTTTCACTAATTGTATGAGATTTTCCATACTTTGCTATCATTTTGGCAACGTTATAAGAAGCAATGAGACCACTATCAAGGTCATTTTTAGCTTTCTTGGCAAATGTCTCAAATGTAATGCTTATCAAATG
Source organism: Mobula birostris (assembly GCF_030028105.1). Classification (NCBI taxonomy): domain Eukaryota; kingdom Metazoa; phylum Chordata; class Chondrichthyes; order Myliobatiformes; family Myliobatidae; genus Mobula; species Mobula birostris. Next base: position 217,825,057 of record NC_092370.1, read on the forward strand.
CTTCTTTCATCTTCTGGAACCGAGTAATACAAGAAGTAGCATTTTCAGAGTGTCTTTTTATGGAAGTGTTCCTGCAATATTGATGGTTGCATGGCTTCATTAGACAGTACAGTATTACAAATAATAATCCTGCTCCCTGGCTACCTAGATGCTGCTTCTTAGCAGGATTAGAACTCAATGCTTCACCACCTTCAATCTCATAGAGATCGTGCTGTCCGTATTTATCCATCATAAATGGGGCTAGAATAAATTTAAAAATTAACACAAACTGGGAATGCCTATTGGATATTGACAATGGCAGTGAGTTGACATGGATATAATGATGGTAATGGCATGCAAAGTAATGGTGAGGCAAAGATGAAGACAATCACAACAGCAAAAATTACGTTGACAAGGATTCAGACTGGAACCTGAATAGAGCTAGTGCTGAATAGAGGGTAGAGCTAGTGTTCGGCAAGCCACTTTTTTATTACTCCAGTTCAGGCAATTGACCAATCACGTAAGGTCTCTTAATCCCCAAGGATGGTTCTTGACCACACATATGAAGCCAAGTTTGCTTTGAACACCTCAAGAGGAATCCTTGGGGTTGACAAGTTCACCAACTGGCTCTATTTCACCATTTGCTTCTGGCCATCGCTCTATCGTTGCACGACTTGTTTTCTGTAGAAATGTAGAGAAAGTTGAGAGGGTGTACTTGACTTACCAATTGTTAAGTTGCATGAACTCGTTCCATGCCATGAGTCAACGAGAACTGTTGCTAATTTATGCATCCCCAGTAATGTCTGTTTGGTTGGTAAGGTCGGATGAGATTGCCGGGTTTCGGATGTGTTGTGATGACGAGTGCTCACTGCTTGCAGAGCTATGGTTCTTCCTGTATTCCAGGGCCTCATTTTTTTTATTTTTGGAAGTGCCTGCTCTACTGATTGTTGGTCAGGTCTCATGCCTCAGGTTAGGGTGCCGCATACCACCCCCCCACACCCAAAGAATCTTGAACATCCCCCCTCTTCCCCCCCCCCCCCGATTACTTCTATTTCTCGTAATGTCCCCCTTTGGGCATGTAACTGACCCTGTTGGGAACTATTGCTCTAGTTTAATTACCTAAGCAAGACCCTGTCTTATCTGAGCAAGATGTGACATAGAGGTGGACCAAGAACTGATGAGGGCAGTTTGATCAGATGCTTTAGAGCGAGTAATAAAACAAAGCCAAGAAATAGTAGATCATGTTGTAACGTTTCAAGTAGATGCGTGAAAAAGATTCTTGGATCATGTAGGAGAATTCCTCAATAGTATGCACAAGCCGATTTTAGGTGGACATGGTAATGCATTGTGAACACTGCAGAACCGTAAAAGCATAAAGTGATCAGGAAGTGCTTGAGATTAATGTTGTTCTCCTCTGTGGTGCATCAAATGGGTTACAAAGATTCAGACACCCTAGAATGGAAAGATTCAGCATTGCCTGAACAAAGATACCCATGTAGCAAGACTGCCAATGACAAGGATATTGGGCTTGAAACTATCAGAGTGGCATGATATACTTTATCCTATCAACTATTGATGCAAGAAATTGACAGATAAGATTATACGAATATGCATTAGCCTGAAATGTTTCCTCACCTTTCCACAGATGTTGCCTTGATCAAATGCTTTTATTTTGGATTTGCAGGTGATATCTTGAAGATGATATGTTGTTGTGCCGAAAGGGATGATTCATTTGGGAATGGAAAGGGACTGCATAACGATGAGGCTATCTTCAGACCATTTCTCCACAGGAGAGCTGATCTAGGTACACATGGTAACCTAATCATCAAAGGCAGAAGTGCAATTGATCCCAAGTTAAAAGGAATAATGTGATTAAAATTTATTCAGTCCTCACATCTGTGATTGAATGTCACATTCACAGTGTGTCAGGCAGCATCTACTAGTCAAAGATGAACAGGGAGCTCAGGGACCAGGTGCAGGCATATAGGAGTCACAGATATCCTTTCTCAAACTAACCAAGTTGAAGTTGATGTACTTCATCTTGATTTTAAAATATGCCTATTGTCAGTTGACACTTCTTTTCAAATTCTTTGTGAGATAGATTTTAGCCATTGAAGACATCAATGGCCCTTTGCAGACTTAGAGTGATTTACCGGAGATGATGACAAGTAACTGACCACAGTCACAGCTGTTATTTCTGAGGCTATCAAAGGATGATATCACCTCACTTTCAACCAAAATGGAAAGGAAGCCACCATCAGGGTGAGCAAAGAGCCACTTCAAACTCTTGACTGTCTTAAATTTGTCTTACTGCACGAAGCCAAGGAAAGGTGCTCAGTTCTTTTGTAAACAGATGAATTGAAACCCCATTCCCAATATCAGAAGCTCCTAATGTCAGAAAAACTAACACAGCTGTCTTTTATTTTAAAGAAAATGGCACTGGAAGCTGTCTACAAAGATGCAGGCAATAGGCACACGGTTACAACAGAGGTGTCAGGCCTACCACCACTGAGATTTGAAGATGTATGGAGAAAGAAGCCCACATCATCCTGACACCGGATATGATAGAAGGATGTGATTACTTTACACAAACCATACCCAGTTCCTATAGGGAATGTGCTATCTCAATGTTGGGATTTACTTACTGAAGCTAAAGCTAAATATTGGAGGGTGACCTGTTTAAGTTAGTACATCCAGAGCAGCACAACTTAATTATAGTCCCTGGGAAAGCTGAGACAATCAGGAACATACCAAAAAGAATAGTCTTTAGATTCTTGTTTCAAAGTCAAATACATGCAATCTAGACAGCTGATTTTAATAATCTCACTTTCATTTTTTGTCTGAGGAGGGACATGTCCTTTGTCATTTGCAATAGTGTGCCATGGACATAGTCATAGTCATACTTTATTGATCCCGAGGGAAATTGGAAATTGGACAATAATTGCTTCTACTGATGCTGTAATTTTTTTAAGGATTGTTTCCTGTAGCTAACTGCTTATTGTGTTGTAAACACAGGAGGATCCACAATACAGTAGTTGGAAAGAAATCAACTTTAAAGATGCCTTTGTATACTTTCTTGAATAAGGTACCTGTTGATAGATTAAAAGTCGGCTTTATTTGTCACAATCAGCGAGGCTTCCAGTGCCAACATAGCATGCCTACAACTTGCGAATCCTAACCCTAACCCTAACCATAGGTCTTTGGAATGTGGGAGGAAACTGGTGCACCCAGTGGAAACTCTGGTCGTCACAGGGAGAAAGTACAAACTCCTTAAACAGTGGAGGAACTGAACCCTGATCAGAGACCACCATAAATCAACTGTTCTAACCACTACACTACCATACTGCTGACTCTTTGCGGCACCCTTCTATTATGGTTGGAGGGAAAGCCAAGACGCTCCCTTCTCCTGAGAATCAAATCGTCTCTTCCTCCTCCTCCTAGCATCACGAGCTGTCCCATGTGACTACTTCTCATTCGCTCAGTCCTAAGGAGAATGCGAAGTGCGTATCTTGGAGACAGAAAGTCCTACATCACTTGCTATCCCACTGTCTGGTATCCCAACTTCAAATAACTAAAATGTCAAAGGAAGGGATCATCTAGACAGGAGTTCCCAACCTCAGGGCCATAGACCCCTTGCCTAATGGTATTGGTCCATGTAATAAAGAAGGTTGGGAACCCCTGATTCTAGTACTGAAACTTCAGGTTAGTCGCATTAAATAGTGCTATGAAGGACATTTCCTGCTGCTTGAAGTATCCTCAGGAATGCCAGGGCATTAAGCTCAGTTGGCCACACGACTATCAAAATACTGCAGACCATCATGATCTATTTCTTCTACCTACTTCCAGCAGTTGTTAAACTCATCAGCTGAAAACTTTTACCAAATCCGTCACACTTGGCCAGTCTCTTAAAATGCAATACTCAATTTAGCTTTCACTTCTGATGCTAATGCAGTCCAAAGCACAAGACATTCTGCAGATCCCTCCATAGATGCAGCCTGACCTGAGTTCCTTCAACGGGTCAGACACCATGTATGGAGAGGAATAAATGGCCTACGTTTCAGACAGAGACCTTTCACCAGTCCGAACCCCACACTGAGGGTGGAGTGACTGGAACATCTCACTGACATATGGGCCTTGGCATTTGGCAAAATACACCTGCTGCACCATATAGGTGAACTTCGGAAATGACTGTGCATCTAATCGTGTTGGGTGAGCTAATACCCCACCTCCCCCTTGTACCCCATCCATTACTTATTTATATACACACATTCTTTTTCTCTCTCTCCTTTTTCTCCCTCTGTCCCTCTTACTATACCCCTTGCCCATCCTCTGGGTTTCCCCCCCTCCCCCTTTTCCTTCTCCCTAGGCCTCCTGTCCCATGATCCTCTCATATCCCTTTTGCTAATCACCTGTCCAGCTCTTGGCACTATCCCTCTCCCTCCTGTCTTCTCCTATCATTTTAGATCTCCCCCTCCCCCTCCCACTTTCAAATCTCTTACTAGCTCTTCTTTCAGTTAGTCCTGACGAAGGGTCCTGGCCCAAAACGTCAACTGTACCTCTTCCTAGAGATGCTGCCTGGCCTGCTACATTCACCAGCAACTTCTATGTGTGTTGCTTGAAATTCCAGCATCTGCAGATTTCCTCGTGTTTGGGTGAGCCATTTCAAAGCTCTTCCAGCACCCAGAGAATTAGGTGCTGCTGAGCCCAATTCCTGCTCAGCCAGTGCATTTGGCAGCCCGGGAGCAGGAGTGTGCATAAATGAGGCCTTGCTGTTTCAATCAACAAGTTCGACACATCCATGATACTACCATGGCTTCCCCCATGTCAGCCTGCTACCTCACAACCTCTCCATCTCTCCATTCATATGAGAGTTAAAGTTTCTCCATGCGCAAGTGAGAAAACTCTTGTGTTTTTATCTGTAACAAAATCTCCAAGGGAATTAAAAGCAAAAATCAATTTTGTAGATTTGAGAGTGAAGTGCAAGAATAAATGAAGTGGAAAGGGCATTCAATGTTGCGTTTGTTATGTTATGATTGCAGTCCTCCTGGGAAACGCTGTCTCATTCTGCCCTGCAGAGCTGATGTATGGTTAGAATGACAATAAAGTTTTTTGAATCTTTGAATCTTTGAAAAGGCAATACAACTCAGATGCAACCATATGCATAAGGAATTTGAAGCAGTGGCTGAAATTGGCTCCAGGAGTTGAACCAGCCAGAAGTCAATCTTTATGCCAAGTTCCCCTTCAATTTGTAGAGTACTTGTCAGATTTTTTTTTCTGTGAGTCTTGCAGGTTGGCTGGAGCACATTGATTGATAATACAACTTTTTCTGTGTAGTGGACACAATACTTTAAAAGAGCAAACTTCCCATAAGCTGAGATGTGACTGTCAGTTTGGAAGCTGCGCTGGTACATGCTTGGCTCAGGACCTTGTTCCATTGCTCACAATAAAAAACTCTCTCATTTGTTCCCTTGTTTGCGGTGTGCTGCCGCTCTGACAGCTGTACAGTGTAAGGTCTTTTCAGAGCTGTGGTTTGCCTTTGGCTGCTCTAGCCTGTGCCTGTCTGCTGTTGCAACTGACCTATTTTCAGGACACATTCTTTCAGAACTAATAATAAAGTGTGAAACTATAAACAAATCCATGATTATAAGGCAGTCAGAGTTGCACAGTCTTGACATGGGATGTGGGGACTAATGTAGGATTAGCACAAATGGGGGTTGACGTCTGCTGGTACTCAGTAGGCCATAGGACCTTTTTCCATAGATAAGACACAGGAGTAGAATAAGGATATTTGGCCCTTCGAGTCTGCTCTGCCATTTAAACATGGCTGAACCTTTTCCCCTCCTCAGCCCCACTCCCCAGCCTTCTCCGCATTTCTTTGATGCCATGACCAATATTAGTCTTTGCCTTAAATACACCCAGCGACATGGCCTCCTCAGCTGCGTAACAAATTCCACAAATTCACCATCCTCCGGATAAGGAAATTTCTCAGCATCTCTGTTTTAAATGGATGCCCCCTCTTGTCTTAGACACCCCACCATGGGAAACATCCTTTCCACATCTACTCTGTCTAGGCCTTTCAACGTTCAAAGGTTTCAATGAGAGCTCTCACCCCATCCTTTCAAATTTCAGTGAGTATAGACCAGAACGATCAAACTCTTATCATATGATAACCCTTTCATTCTGGGAATCATCCTTGTGAACCTCCTCTGAAACCTCTCCAATGCCAGCACATCTTCTCTCAGATGAGGAGCCCAAAACTGTTCCCAATACTCAAGATGAGGCCTCACCAGTGCCTTATAAAGCCTCAGCATCACATCCCTGCTCTTGTATTCTAGACCTCTTGAAATGAATGCTAACATGGCATTTGCCTTCCTCAACCCTGACTCAACCTGTAAATTAACCTTTAGGGTGTTCTGCACAAGAACTCCCAAGTCCCTTTGCATCTCAGATTTTCTCATTTAGAAAACAATCTGCATATTTATTTCTGTACCAAAGTGCATGACCGTGCATTTTCCAACATTATATTTCATTTGCCACTTTCTTGCCCATCCTCCTTACCTGTCCTTCTGCAGCATATCTGCCTGCCCCTCCACCAATCCTTGTATCATCTGCAAACTTGGTAACAAAGCCATCTATTGCATCATTAAGTCATTATATACAGCATAAAAAGAAATGGTCCCACACCAGCCCCTGCAGAACACCACTAATCATTGGCAGCCAACCAGAAAAAGACCCTTTTATTCCCACTTGCTGCCTCCTACCAATTAGCCAATGACCTAACCATCTTAGTAACTTTCCTGCAATACCATGGGCTCAACTTTGTAAGCAGCCTCATGTGTTGCACCTTGTCAAAGGCCTTCTGAAAGTCCAAATATACAACATCCACTGCATCCCCTTTGTCTATCCTACTTATAATCTCCTCCAAGAATTCCAACAGGTTCATCAGGCAAGATTTGCCCTTAAGGAAGCCATGCTGACTTTTTCCTATCTTGTCCTGTGTCACCAAGTATTCCATAATCTCATCCTTAATAATTGACTCCAACATCTTCCCAACCACTATCGTCAGGCTAGCTGGTTTATAATTTCCTTTCTGCTGCCTTCCTCCTTTCTTAAAGGGTGGAGTGATATTTGCAATTTTCCAGTCCTCTGGCACTATGCCAGAGTCCAATGATATTTGAAAGATTATTACTAATGCCTCTACAATCTCTACCTCTACCTCTTTCAAAACCCTAGGGTGCAGTTCATCAGGTCCGGGTGACTTATGTACCCTTGGTTCTTTCAGCTTTTTGAGCCTCTTCTCTCTTGTAATAGTAACTGCACTCACTTCTCTTCTCTCACACCCTTCAACATCTGGCACACTGCTAGTGTCTTCCATGGTGAAGCCTGATGCAAAATACTCATTCAGTTCATCAGCCATCTCCTTGGCCCCTGGTATTATTTATCTGGCCTCATTTTCTAACAGTCCTATAACCACTACCATGTCTTTTTTTTACATATTGGAAATAGATTTTACTATCTAGCTTGCTAGCCTGCTTTCATATTTCATCTTTTTCCACCTTATGATTCTCTTAGTTGTAGGTTTTTAAAAGCTTCCCAATCCTCTCTCTTCTTGCTAATTTTTGCTTTATTGTATTCTCTCTCTTTTGCTTTTACATTAGCTTTGACTTCTCTTGTCAGCCATGGGTGTACTATTTTGCCATTTAAGTATTTTTTTCATTTTTGGAATACATCTATCCTGCACCTTCCTCATTTTTCCTAGAAACTCACACCTTTGCTACTCTGCTGTCATCCCTGCCAGCATCTCCTTCCAATTTACTTTGGCCAAATACTCTTCTATACCACTGTAATTTCCTTTACTCCACTGAAATACTGCTACGTCAGACTTTACTTTCTCTCTATCAAATTTCAACTTGAACTCAGTCATATTGTGATTACATGTCTCCAAGGGTTCTTTTATGTTAAGCTCTCTAATCATTTGGGCACGTGGCCAAGTGGTTAAGGCATTCGTCTAGTTACCTCAAGGATGCTCGTTTGAGCCTCGGCTGTGGCAGCATGTTCGTGCCCTTGAGCAAGGCACTTAATCACACATTGCTTTAGTCTGTGCGAGGAGTGGCGCCCCACACAGACTTCCAATCTGCGCCTTGTAAGGCATGAAAATGCCCGACGCAGGCCTCTCATGGTCTGAGTCGATGTTCCCTCCCCTCCCCCTCTAATCACCTTTGGTTCATTACACGCACCCAATCCAATATAGCTGATCCCCAGTCGGCTCAATGACAAACACTCTAAAAAGCCATCTCATAGGCATTCAACCAACTCTCTCTCTTGAGATCCATTACTAATCTGATTTTCCCAATCGACCTGCATGTAGCACTCTCCCATGACTATCATAACATTGCCCTTTAGACATGCCTTTTCTATTTTCCATTGCAATCTGTGATCCACATCCCAGCTAATGTTGGGAGGCCCATATATAACTGTCATCAGGGTCCTTTTATCCTCGCAGTTTCTTCATTCAACCTACAAGGATTCAACATCTTCCGATCCTCTGTCACATCTTTCTCTGATTTGATGCCATTCTTTTAGTATGAATCTATTTCATGCTGAAGTCACCCTCCAAAACCTCCCATGTATTTTCTATAATCATTCCAGGCAATCATGTACTCTGTTATAGTTATAGAGCTCCACATTTATGCTCTATTTTAATGGTTGACTGCTCAGAAATTAATTTCTCCCATATTCTCCCCCCCATTGTGTTTTTACTGGGATGTAGGAAAGTCAAGAAATTGGGTCTGGTATCTCCATCTTGATAGATTTTATGAATCCATTAAGCTTCTAAAGTGCATCAGTGGCACATCTTTCTGTTTAAAGTACCATTAAACATGGGCGTTTTCACAAAAATAGACCTTCTGCGTTTGACAAATCCATCATTATCTCACTGACAGAAAAGACCCACTAAATGTGACAGTGCAGTGTTGTACTGCCGAATGAAAACAGCCCTAGAGAACCCAAATGTTAATTCCAGGTTCCATGGATCTCCTTTTCATTAGGTCAGGCATGGACAGAGAAACATCTTATTAATTACCACCTCTAGCCTTTGATTAATTTGTGCTCTTTTTGTTTGAAAGCCATTTGGAAACAGTTCCATGGGGACCCATGGCAAATAATGGCCCTGGTTGGCCGGTCAATATTCTTGCCTATGAATGATTTGGTGGCACCTCAGTAGTCTGAACTTGCCATGGGTTCCACTGTACCTTGGAAAGTGTTCCTTCAGCCTCCAAACGATCTAGCTCATTGGCTACTTTATCACAGATGGTATGAGGAACTGGATGGGCTTTGCCAAACCTCAGTGTGGTATTTTCATTTAACACTTTTATCCCTGATATTTTTGAATTTTCCAATGCCATATTTGAATACTGCAGTGGCATCATCCTCTACATTTCTTAATTTGCTTTCAGTTGACTCTGTTACGGGGATGTCGTATGCAAGTGGTGTATAGGTCTCCAATCAAGTTGTCTCAACCAATCATGGCCCAACAAATGTTGGCCATTCTGTTTTTGCCATAACCAAGCCCAATGTTGGTTTTTGTATTTTACTGTTACAAATGTCATTTCCACAGGAGTTATCTTTTCTCCAATATAAGTTCTTGGGTATCTGCAGGCTTCAGTTTAGAATCATTGGAATGCTATTCAAACTAATTTTGTAGAATGACTAAAACAGCCAAGCCATAGAGCAATTCCATTTTAATCAATTTGCCATTCACTTCTGTGGTGAGCCATATTGCTTGTCCATGGTTGGTTTTCACATTAAAAATCTCAGCCCTGTGGCACTCTCATCATTATCAGAATTTTCATTCACAGCATGCTGTTCAGTGCTCTTTTTGAAACTGCAGTCTATTAATTTTTTTCTGCCAACATGCTCTTTATATGTGTCCTACTTTATTGAATTTTCTGCAAGTTTCACCTTAATACCTGCATTGATCTGGGGTATGTGAGCCCCTGTTATGATGGTAACACAATTTGTTCAGCTGGGCTGGCCTTTGTCTCAACATCACAGTTTTGTTCACGCTCACTTTCATTCCTGACTGCAACTCAATTGTGTTTCTGTCTACTGTTTCCATTGATGCGGCTATTTCAACTGCTCTTTTAAATGTAAGTTGTTCTTCAGTTAGGAACCATTTTTTGAATGTTTTCTTGTAAGATTTCACAAACCAGATGATCTTCCAGAGCATCTTTAAGCCCATTACCAAACTGACAGTACTCAGACAATCTCTTCAATTCAGCCACGTATGCTGAAATGGACTCCCCTTCTTTTTGATTCCACTTATGAAACGTAAAGTGTTCTGCACTCAACAATGGTTTTGGTTCTAAACGTTCCTGCACTACTTTCACGATATCAGCCAACCACATTTCAGCTGGGTTTTTTGGTAGCAGTCAAATTTCTATGCACCTTATATGCATTTAAACCCAATGCGCTCAGCAAAACTGGTACTCACTTCTGATTGACTATTTTATTTGCTTCAGAATGCTGCTCAATTTGCTCAGTATACATGAGCTAGTAATCCATTGAGCTATCAAACATGTCAATCTTTCCATTGTAGCCAGCCATTTCTGCTTTTAAAAAAAAATGATTATTATCACCCGGTACTTACTGTTTATGTGAATGCGTCCTTTTTTGTTTAAACTTGATTGTCTTTCCTTTAGTGAGGAAAACATGCTTTATCTGAAGATGAAAAACGTGTTTTCCCTTTTTTCTTAACTCAACCATTTCTCGCTGTGCTTTTTAAAAAAAACTCAAATGTCTCACTAAGTTTCAGGTTCATTCAAAACTTCCTCATCATCTCTGTTATGTTATATACTCTCCAAAACATTATAATAATAGAACGACAAAGATGGGATCCTGAAACGCGAGTCTAACTTAGTTTTTACTTTAAGCAAGGTATATCACATGGTGGAGCGATGACGTACCGTATGCTGTTTACATACTTTTACGTATAACCCACAAGGTTCTATGTAAACAACATGAATAATGCTTAATCAAATAATATATTTGCAATATTACTCAAATATCACTGAAATATTAAATACACAAGTGTTCTATCCACGTTGTGCTCCTGTAACATGCCAAATCTTCTTCACCGACACCATCCAAACTCACGGGTCCCCATTCTAGCAGGTAGGCTCATGGGAACATAGCCACCTACACTTTCCCCTCCCAAGCTGCCTTTCTAACCTGAGATGGAAACATAACTGCTAACTTTTCAACATCCCCAAGTCAAGATCCAAAATCTGTTTGCTACTGGCATTGAAGAAATGGGACTGCTGCAGTCCAAGCTAGGTCTCATTCATCTTTGCTAGTTTACGTACAGTAGGCATGGTTGATAAATGCATATCTTGCCAACTGTTGTCACATCCCGGAAATAAATAGACGGAGAGATAGACATCCGTACAAAGGACCTGTGGTTTGTGATACTCAAGACACCCAGTACTACTGATTATATCAGCTACTTAGAGAGCTGCAATGAATATAGAAGGCGGAACAGAACTCTACAGGCCCCTCTGCCCACCCTATTTGTGTCGACTATGATACCAATTTAACTAGTCCTATCTGCCTACATTTGATTCATATCCTTCCTTTCTCTATTTGTTCATGTGCCCATCTAACTGCCTCTTCGATGTTGGTATCTTATCTGCTTCTACCACTTCCCATGGCTGCAGGTTTCAGGCACATACCACTCTCTGAAGAGGAAGAAAGCACATGCTTCAAATATTCTTTAAACATTCTTCCTCTCACCTTAATGCCATGCCCTCTAGTACTTAGCATTTCTACCCTTGGGTAAAATGACACTATCTAACCTCTTGATGCCTCTCATAATTTTGATGCCACCAGCCTCTGACAGTTCATGAAATCAATGCCCAGTTTATCCAACCTCTCCTTGCTCTCTAATCCAGGCAAGAGCCTGGTGAAGAACTGTCCCCTCTGAAAGCCTCCACGTTCTTTCTGTAAAGCAATAATCAGAACCGCACACGATATTCGATGTGGCTGGACCGAAGTTGAACACAATTTCAACTCCAAATATTGATGGAAAACTGCTTTTATTTTTGTAGACCATTTTAAGTTCCTCTGCTTGGCAAAACGCAGGGGAAAGTTAGTTAAAATGAGGTAAGGAATGTGCTCATTCATTCTTGTTCAATCCACCTAATTCTGACTCCACAAGGATACCTGATCTTTCCTTAAACCAAGCTGATCTGCTTTTGTTCTTACTTGGTACCAAGCTACAACATTCGCAATACCATTACAAAATGCAAGCTTCGTGCCTCCATTTTATTAATAGACGTTTTAGAAATACCAGCTTGCAGGGTTTGTCTGCACACAAAGCGCTTCATGTCGATATGTGGTTAGCACGGCTTAACAACATAAGTGCAGCTGCTGAGTTGTGTCTGCAATCTTATTGAAGTAATCCATTGCAACAACTGAACTTCTGTCTAATCACCTTCAACGTAATTCAATACTATGGCCATGGCATTTTAAAAATGGTAGTTGTAATTGTTAGTTGGTAGCCTGCAGTTGTAATTCAGAGAAGAAGACTTCAGAGGAATTCAGAGCGAGACTTCTGTGCTCAAGCAGTGTATGACTCCATTTAAGATCAAAAGCAGAAGTTGGGACTTTTATTGTTTGGGCAGAGGAGTTTTAACTTAAAAGAAAGACTTTCTGTCCACAAACGTAATGCAGTCAGGTGACAGGGTCTGGTCTTGGATCTGCCTTGATTCTTGGCAGATTTAATGTGGGATGGTCATCAAAGCAGAAGGGGTAAAGAGAGAGAAGGTTTCCATAGCATCAGCTGTTGCACTCTGATTACTGTAATCTCTTGAAAGAATTTCATCACAGAATAAGGAACTCCTGCTCGTTTTTGTCATTTGTTACTCAGGGCTTGTGCACAGCTGATAACTAACCTATCGGTGCTGTTGTAAACATTGGTAAGCAAGGGAAGATGCTAGCGCTACAGCGGGATAGTTAGGGGAGAAAAGTTGTGATGTAATGCTGCTGCTCAAATTAGTAAGATGTTGATTCATAATTGCCACTTCCCACGCTAAGAGTTGGTGATGATGGCTACGCCATCAGTCCGTATCATGTAGCTTCCACAACCCATTTAATCACGAGTCAATTATTTACTCAAAGGAGGCAAGACAGAACTGCAGCAAGTCATAAACATGAGATTCTGTAGATGCTGGAAATGGAGAGCAATACACACATGCTGGAGGAACTTAGCAGGTCAGGCAACATCAATGGAAAGGAATAAAGATTCAACATTTTGGGCTAAGACTCAGTTTGGCACAAACTAGATGGGCTGAAGGGCCTGTTTCTGTGCTATATTTTTCTATGACTCTTCCTAAACTGAAGCAAAACTATCACTTGCAGTGTTTCAGGAGAAAGCGGTCTGTAATTTTGGAGGTTAACTGATAATTGCAATTGTCAAATCAAATTTAATATCATGTTTACAAGTATGCTGAGATACAGGTACAAATAAAAACTTGCAGCTGCATCACAGGCACATAAATTCAAACAACACAGAATAAGACCACACACAAATTACACCAGATGGTGAAGAGAATTAAAAGACAGTGCAAAACAAGACATTAGTGCAACAAATAAAAGTAGGTGTCAGTCTATGGTAGTGCAACAGAGGTGAAGGTGCATCGTGTTCCATTGCTGAGGTAGGGTTAGGATTGTGCATGCTGGTTCAAGAACCTGAGGTTCTTAGAAGGTAGCTGTTCCTGAAGCTCACGGCCTGGGACTTCAGGCTTCTGTACCTTCTCCCTGGTGGTTGGTAGGGAATTGGATAGTGAGCTCTTGGCATGGACGTCGATGAAAACTCCAAGGATGTAGACCATAGTATGAAGATGATGCATCTTTGAAATATTGGCCAGCGATAGAAGAGGGGGGGCGGTGTTCAACCCTGATGGGTTCCCTTTCCAACCATGTGCTTGACTAACACATTGAGCTTCATCTAATTAGCTTGGCACAACATTGTGGCCTGAAGAGCCTGCTCTTGTATTGTACTGCTCCATGTTTTAAGCAAGAGGTCCACATGACTAGGTAGATTCAATCTAGTACTCCCAGAATGGGTAGATCTGAATCTAGGGGCAAAAACCGATCTTGGGAGTCTTTGTGTGCCTTAAGAACTTGACAGCGGCTTTCTGAGGAGGTGTCAAAGGTACTTGATGAGGATGTGGCTGTGGATGTTATCTACATGGATTTCAGTAAGCCACTTAATAGTATTCATGGTAGGTTAATTCAGAAGATGCATAGGATCTAAGGTGCAAGTTTGGATTCAGAACTGGCTTGCCCATGAAAGCCACAGGTAGGTCGGACGGGTGTTATTCTGGCTGAGGGTCCATGATCAGTGACGTTCTGCAAGGATTGGTGATGGGACCTCCATTGTTCATGATTTAAATCTATGATTTGGATGGATAGGCAAGTCTACTACTGACACCAAGATTGGTGGTATTGTGAACTGCACAATGAACTATCCAGAATACAGAGGGATATAGATCAGGTACAGATATGGGCAGAGAAGTGGCAGATGGAGTTTAATGTGGGCAAATGTGAGGCGTTGCATATTGGAATTTCAAATGAAAGAAGAACATAGGAGAAAGTAATGGTAGACCCCTTGATAGCATTGATGTATAGATGCATCTTCTAGTTCAAGGTAAGTTTATTATCAAAGTACTTGTATATCACCATATACAACCCTAAAGTACATTTTCTTGTGGGTATTCACAGCAAATATAGAAATAGAATAGAATAAATGGAAGACCGCCCCCAATAGGGCAGACAAACAGTCTATGTGCAAAAAATGACAAACTGTGAAAATCCAAAAAGAAAAAATGGTGGTAATAATAATAAAAATAAGCAAAAAATATTCAGAACATGAGGTGAAGAATTCTTGAAAGTGAGTCCATAGGTTGTAGAAACAGTTCAGTTATAAGGTAAATAAAGTTGAGTGAAGTTATCCCCTGTGGCAGCGCTCTGTGGTGGGGAGGGCTTAACCCATGATGGACTGGGCTACTTTCTGTAGGCTTTTCTGTTCAAGGCCATCGGTGTTTCCATACTGGGCCGTGATACAACCAGTCAATATATTCTCCACCACGCATCTATAGAAGTTTATCAAAGTCAAATTTTTGCAAACTTCTAAGAAAGTAGAGGCACTGCCGTGCTTTCTTTGTAATGGCACTTGTGTGCTGGGCCCAGGACAGGTCCTCTGAAATGATAACACAGAGGAATTTAAAGTTAGTGACCCTCTTCAGCTCTGATCCCCTGATGAGAACCAACTCATGGACCTTCAGTTTCCTCCTCCTGAAGTTAATAATCAGCTCTTTGGTCTACTGAAGTGAATTGAGAAGTTGTTGTTGTGGTACTGCTCAGCCAGATTTTCATTCTTCCTTCTACATGCTCACTCGTCACAACTTTTGATTTGGCCAACGACTGTGGTGTCATAGAGCAGCGGTCCCCAACCACCGGGCTGCAAAGCATGTGCTACCAGGCAGTGAGGAAATGATAGGAGTCAGCTGCACCTTTCCTCATTCCCTGTCACGCACTGTTGAACTTGAACATAGGGTTGCCAACTGCCCCATATTTGCTGGGACATCCCACATATTGGGCTAAATTTGTTTGTCCCAATCGGGACCGCCCTTGTCCCTTGTCCCTGTCGTCATTGGAGACTCTGTAGTCAGGGGAGTAGACAGGAGATTTTGTGGACGTGAGAAGGACACCCGCATGGTTTGTTGCCTCCCAGGTGCCAGGGTCCAGGATGTCCCTGACCAGGTGCACGACATCCTGGTACGAGAGGGAAAGCAACCAGAAGTCGTGATACATGTTGGGACCAACAACATAGGCAGGAAGAGGGATGAGGTCCTGAAGTGTGAGTTTCGGGAACTAGGCAGAAGGCTGAAGAACAGGACCTCAAGGGTGGCGTTCTCAGGATTGCTGCTGGTGCTACGTGACAGTGATGGTAAGAATTGGAGGAGATGGCAGTTGGATGCGTGGCTGAGGAGTTGGTGCAGATGGCAGGGTTTTAGATTTTTAGATCATTGGGATCTCTTCTGGGGAAGGTGGGACCTGTACAGAGTGGATGGGTTGCACCTGAACTCGGGGGAGCAATATCCTCGCAGGTAGGTTTGTTAGCATGGTTCGGGAGGGCTTAAACTAATTTGCGAGGAGGATGGGACCCAGAGCGATAGAGCAGTGAAAGAAGTGCATGGAGTAAAGCCAGATCTAACATACAGAGGGGCTTTGAGGAAAGAGAAGCAGAATAAACGGTGTAAAGACAGTAAGGTAGAAGGGCTGAAATGTGTGTACCTCAATGCAAGAAGCATCAGGAACAAAGGTGATGAACTGAGAGCTTGGATACATACATGGAATTATGATGTAGTGGCCATTACAGAGACTTGGCTGGCACCAGGGCAGAAATGGATTCTCAATATTCCTGGATTTCAGTGCTTTAAAAGGGATAGAGAGGGCGAATAAAGGGGAGGAGGGGTGGCATTTCTAGTCAGGGATACTATTACAGCTACAGAAAGGGTGGATAATGTAGCAGGATCCTCTTTTGAGTCAATATGGGTGGAAGTCAGGAACAGGAAGGGAGCAGTTACTCTGCTGGGGGTATTCTATAGGTCCCCTGGTAGCAGCAGAGATACAGAGGAGCAGATTGGGAGGCAGATTTTGGAAAGGTGCAAAAATAACAGGGTTGTTATCATGGGTGACTTTAACTTCCCTAATATTGATTGGCACCTGATTAGTTCCAAGGGTTTAGATGGGGCAGAGTTTGTTAAGTGTGTCCAGGACGGATTCGTGTCACAGTATGTGGACAGGCCGACTAGGGGGAATGCCATACTAGATCTAGTACTAGGTAATGTACCGGGTCAGGTCACAGATCTCTCAGTGGGTGAGCATCTAGGGGACAGTGACCACTGCTCCCTGGCCTTTAGCATTATCATGGAAAAGGATAGAATCAGAGAGGACAGGAACATTTTTAATTGGGGAAGGGCAAATTATGAGGCTATAAGGCTAGAACTTGCAGGTGGGAATTGGGATGATGTCTTTGCAGGGAAATGTACTATGGACATGTGGTTAATGTTTAGAGATCTCTTGCAGAATGTTAGGGATAAATTTGTCCTGGTGAGGAAGATAAAGAATGGTAGGGTGAAGGAACCATGGGTGACAAGTGAGGTGGAAAATCTAGTCAGGTGGAAGAAGGCAGCATACATGAGGTTTAGGAAGCAAGGATCAAATGGGTCTATTGAGGAATATAGGGAAGCAAGAAAGGAGCTTAAGAAGGGGCTGAGAAGAGCAAGAAGGGGGCATGAGAAAGCTTTGGAGAGTGGGGTAAAGGAAAACCCCAAGGCATTCTTCAATTATGTGAAGAAAAAAAGGATGACAGGAGTGAAGGTAGGACCGATTAGAGATAAAGGTAGGAAGATGTGCCTGGAGGCTGTGGAAGTGAGCGAGGTCCTCAATGAATACTTCTCTTCGGTATTCACCAATGAGAGGGAACTTGATGATGGTGAGGACAATATGAGTGAGGTTGATGTTCTGGAGCATGTTGATATTAAGGGAGAGGAGGTGTTGGAGTTGTTAAAATACATTAGGACAGATAAGTCCCCAGGGCCTGACGGAATATTCCCCAGGCTGCTCCACGAGGCGAGAGAAGAGATTGCTGAGCCTCTGGCTAGGATCTTTATGTCCTCGTTGTCCACGGGAATGGTACTGGAGGATTGGAGGGAGGCGAATGTTGTCCCCTTGTTCAAAAAAGGTAGTAGGGATAGTCCGGGTAATTATAGACCAGTGAACCTTACATCTGTGGTGGGAAAGCTGTTGGAAAAGATTCTTAGAGATAGGATCTATAGGCATTTAGAGAATCATGGTCTGATCAGGGACAGTCAGCATGGCTTTGTGAAGGGCAGATCGTGTCTAACAAGCCTGATAGAGTTCTCTGAGGAGGTGACCAGGCATATAGATGAGGGTAGTGCAGTGGATGTAATCTATATGGATTTTAGTAAGGCATTTGACAAGGTTCCACACGGTAGGCTTATTCAGAAAGTTAGAAGGCATGGGATCCAGGGAAGTTTGGCCAGGTGGATTCAGAATTGGCTTGCCTGCAGAAGGCAGAGGGTCGTGGCGGAGGGAGTACATTCAGATTGGAGGATTGTGACTAGTGGTGTCCCACAAGGATCTGTTCTGGGACCTCTACTTTTCGTGATTTTTATTAATGACCTGGATGTGGGGTAGGAGGGTGGGTTGGCAAGTTTGCAGACGACACAAAGGTTGGTGGTGTTGTAGATAGTGTAGAGGATTGTCAAAGATTGTAGGGAGACATTGATAGGATGCAGAAGTGGGCTGAGAAGTGACAGATGGAGTTCAACCCGGAGAAGTGTGAGGTTGTACACTTTGGAAGGACAAACCAAGGCAGAGTACAAAGTAAATGTCAGGATACTTGGTAGTGTGGGGGAGCAGAGGAATGTCGGGGTACATGTCCACAGATCCCTGAAAGTTGCCTCACAGGTGGATAGGGTAATTAAGAAAGCTTATGGGGTGTTAGCTTTCGTAAGTCGAGGGATAGAGCTTGAGTTGCGATGTAATGATGCAGCTCTATAAAACTCTGGTTAGGCCACACTTGAAGTACTGTGTCCAGTTCTGGTCACCTCACTATAGGAAAGATGTGGAAGCATTGGAAAGGATACAGAGGATACTTACCAGGATGCTGCCTGGTTTAGAAAGTATGCATTATGATCAGAGATTAAGGGAGCTAGGGCTTTACTCTTTAGAGAGAAGGAGGATGAGAGGAGACTTGATAGAGGTGTACAAGATAATAAGAGGAATAGATAGAGTGGATAGCCAGCGCCTCTTCCCCAGGGCACCACTGCTGAATACAAGAGGACATGGTTTTAAGGTAAGGGGTGGGAAGTTCAAGGGGGATATTAGGGGAAGGTTTTTGACTCAGAGAGTGGTAGGTGTGTGGAATGCACTGCCTGAGTCAGTGGTGGAGGCAGATACACTAGTGAAGTTTAAGAGACTACTAGACAGATATATGGAGGAATTTAAGGTGGGGGCTTATATGGGAGGCAAAATTTGAGGGTCGGCACAACATTGCGGGCCGAAGGGCCTGTACTGTGCTGTACTATTCTATGTTCTATGTATTTCCCCCGCTAAGGTAGAGCATTCCTATGAAACCATTCATGCCGAAATGACGTAAAGCAAAGAAACAATTACCATTAATTTAGATGGGAAAAATATTTGAGCGTTCCAAGACCCAAAAACTAACCTACCAAATAACACATAAAACTGAAAATAACACTAACATATAGTAAAAGCAGGAATGATATGATAAATACGCAGCCTATATAAAGTACAAATAATGTATGTACAGTATAGTCAGGAAAATTAAGCCAAAACCAATTTGTGGAAAAAATCGGCACGTAGGCGCATGCGCACGTCACATATGCACACATCACGCATGTGCACACAGGTGCCCGCGCAAGGCTTCATGGTCATGGTTGTCTTTCCTGGGGTAAACACAAGTGTCCCAGGATTTGACTGCTAATTTTATCCCTTACTTGGGAGTGAGAAAGTTGGCAACCTTAACTGTAAAAAACATGTTGAGGTGAGTTTAACCCTCCTTGAACAACCCCACCTCCCTGTCAGCCGGTCCGCAAGAATACTGTCAATATTAAACCGGTCTGCGGTGCAAAAAAAGGTTGGGGACCCCTGTCATAGAGCAAATTTAAATATGGCATTGGAGTTGTGTGTAGCCTCAGTCATAAGTGTAAAGTGAGTATGCACACACCCTTGTGGTGCTTCTGTGCTGATGGAGATTGGAGGAGATGTTGCCAGTTCTGTACTGACTGGGGTTTTCAAGTGAGGAAATTGATAATCCAATTGCACAAGGAGGTATTGAGGCCAAGGTCTTGAAGCTTATTAATTATTGATTATTTTTGAGGGCATGATGGTAATTAATGCCTAGCGGCAGTCAATAAAGAGATCCTGATATATACATCTTCGCTCTCCAGATGTTCCAGGGTGAATGAAGAGCCAATGAAATGTCATCTGCTCTTGACCTGTTGTGATAGTAGACAAATTGGAATGGATCCAAATTGTTCCTCAGGCTGGAGTTGATGTGCTTTAATACCAACCTCTCAAGGTACTTCATCAGTGTGAATGTAAGTGCTACTGGACAATAGACAATGAGGCAGGTTACCACGTTCTTCTTGGACACCAATATAATTGAAGGCTGCTTGAAGCAGCTGGGTACATCAGTTTGCCAAAGCAAGAGTTTAAAGATATTGGTGAGTACTCCAGCCAGTTGATCAGCACAGAGTTTTAGTACTCAGCCAGGTAGGCATCTGGGCCGGATGCTCTCTGTGGGTTCACCCTCATAAAGGATGCTCTCATGTTGGCCTCAGACTGAAATCACAGGGTCATTGGGGGCTGTGGGAGTTCATGAAGGTGCCTCCATGTTTTGACAGTGAAAAAGGCATTGCATTGGTATGGGAGCAAAGCCTTGCTGTCACCTATGTGGCCTGGTTTCCCTTTGTTGGGCTGATAGGACTCAAGTCCTGCCACAGCTGATCAGCATTCTTCAGTGATTCATCTTCAGTACAAACATAAGATGGTTTTCCAGAGATCGTACTTAGATCTCTTCTATGTACTTGATCACCAGATCGAACCGCCACTAAAATGGCCCTCAGCAGATGATGGATCTCATGGTTCATCCATGGCTTCTGGCTGGGGAAGGTTTTGAATGATTTTGTGGGGAAACATTTATCTCGAACTGGTTGTTATTTTTGTAAAGTCGGTGACAGCTGTGGTGAATTGGTTCAAATCCTCTGATTCCTGAACAGTGCCCATTCCACCAAATCAAAGCAATCCCATAGCTTCTCCTCTCCCTCCCACGACCACCTCTTTGTTGTCCTTATCTCTGGAGCCTTGTTTTTTTTAGCCTCTGCATGTATGCAGGTAAAAGGAAGACAGCCAAGTGATCAGAATCTTTGGGTCCAGGGTCATAATTCCCGGCACCTGGCTTCACAGGTGGATGTGGTGGTATAAGAGGCTGGTACGGAATCTTTGGTAGAGGTTTTGAGTATAAAAATATGGAAGGTGTGCTGCTGGTATATAAAACTTTACTCAAGCCACACTTGGAGAATTGCTTGTCGTCCCATTATTGGAAGACTGGTGAACGTGCAGAAAAGTTCTGCCAGGATGCTGCCCAGAATGGTGGGCGTGAGTGATAAGAAAAGGTTGGGCAAACTGAGATTGTTCTTCTCAGAGCATTGAAGGCTGAGAGGAGGCAGTACAGAAAATGTTAAAGCTATGAGAGGCATTGATAAGGTACACAGTCAGAATCTTTTCCTCAGGGTAGAAATGTCAAACACCAGAGGACATGCTTCTAATGTTAGAGGAGAAGTTTAAAGGTGAAGCGAGGGGCAAGTTGTTTATTTACATAGAGGGCTAGGTGCCTGGAATGGGTTACCAGGTGTAATAGTGGAAGCAGGCAGTCTGGTGGAGTTTAAGGGTTTTCTGGAAATATACATGAAAATGGAGGGAAATGGATTATACACAGGAGGAGGAGGATATTTGGTATAAATTGACATCAAGATCAGTATAACATTGTGGGCTAACAGGCCTGTGGAGTGCTGTACTCTTCAATGTTTTATGAGTTGGTGGATTGAGATTTAAAGTACATTTATTATCAGTTTGTATACAGAGTACACTCTGAGCTCTGTCCTCCCTCAGGAAGCCGTGAAACACCATGGAGCCTGTTCTAAAGAAACATCACTGAATGCAGCAAAAAGCGAGTGAACAACACACAGAATGTCAAACATCTAACCAGGAACGCAGGGGTATTCAGGTTAGTTCAGTTCAGCCTCGTGCCAGTGGATGACCGCCGGCCGCAGAGACATTCCCCGCCGAAGTGCCTCAGCCTGCAACAATTGCCCCAATCAAACAGCTCCCAAAACAGCAAAAAAGAGTAACCAGAATCCAGATAAACATGCAGCATGAACCTCAAATTCCCCAAAAAGAGTCCACAGCCATGAGCCTCACTGATCAATCCTTGCAACATGGACACAAGACTCCTGTGCCTTCCTCCGACAGCAGCCAGCGAGAGGGAGAGGAGGACTGGTCAAACACAGACAGGCTGCCTCCACTCTGCTCATCACGGGCTCTCACCTCACTTCCAAGCCACCAGGCTGCACACTCCACTCCCAACCTCGCGGAGCTCCCTCAGAGAGAGCAATGCGCCAGATTGTTCAATCGATACAAAAACACACCAGCAAAATGCAAATCACAGGATCCAACTGCACATAGCTTGGTAGTAGAATCATATTTGGAAGAAGAAGTAAGAGTAGTTTCATGAGCTGTCTGTACGACATCGCTATTGGTCACTTGGTTCGCTGTGCAATTTTAAACAGTTGAGATTGCAGGGAGATCGGAAGCTGGGGAAGGATGCCTGATCTGTCTGGGGCACAAGCAGCACTCTAATGCCATTAACCTTCTGTCTGAAGATGTTCTTGGCTCTGCTGATATTTTGAGGCCTGAGAAACCCAGTCACTGATTATAAAACTCGCTAAGTTAGAAGGAATCAACTTCATTAAAATTATTTGACATCCCATCTCTGGGAGGCTGACTCCTGGCAAGCATCTTAGTTCATGAACGTGGGAGATTTGGGGTCAGGATTTTAAAAATTTTAGCAAGCAATTCTTGGAATACAACATAGATCTTTTGCAGTAAATTAATTTTTTTGTAGAATTGATGTTTGTATATTCATATTATTAACCAATTGCACCATCAACATTTCACCACCATCACTTGATGGTGATCATTTGCTTAAAAGACTCCAGTTAAGTTCAGACTTGGCAACAATCTGCATCCTGCAGACTCTTTTCATTTCCTCCCACAACTTGGAATTGACACGTGACTTACAGGCATCCTATTTGGAAAAGCAAAGTTCAGTCCAGTTAACTGCTAGGAAGTCGTTGATGACTTTTGAAGAGAATGATATGAATGTTCCATTAAAAACGACAGACCCATCCTTGGCTAGGTTACTGCGAAGTCTCCATCCCCTAAATCACAAAAAAAAAAGGATTATTTTTAGACTTCTGAAAGAATTAGGTTTATAGTCTGTGGAAACCGTTAACTTCTGACTCGGCTATAATTCTCAACAGATGTATGTTCTTTATGTTAACTGTATCCTTACATTGTTATAAAACATAAAGTATTCTGGTAAATATTAATTATGAAGAAATTAACTGGAGGGGGGTAATTTAACTTGTGCAAAGCTTCTGGTACAGCAGAAGCCAGCCACAGCTGTGTTACCATGGCAATTTAAGCCCATCCTCACTTTGAAAAGGATTAGGCTCCTGAACAACTTGGAGGGTCTAGGGAAGATTGCAGACATCCCACCTCTCCCGGAAGTTCCGGGAGTCTCCCGCATATGAATAGTGGCTCCCTGATGCCCGCAAATTATATGCAATATCCCGGAAATCAATTTTTTTTGAGAGTGAGCGAGCGAGAGAAAGGAAGCGAGAGCGTGAGAGAGCAAGCAAGCGAAAGCGCGAGAGAGCAAGCAAGCGAGAGAGAGAGAGAGAGCAAGAGCGCGCTGTGGCAGAGTGTTCCAGAAAAAAAAGAAAACATAAAACGTACGTCACCCCAGACTACACTAAAGTGTACCCCTTCCTAATAGGGGTCAAAAATAATGACAGTGTTGCTCGCTGCACTGTTTGCAACAGTGACTTTTCTGTTGCCCATGGTGGGTTAAGACTGTAAAAGACATGTTGTGGTGAGTTTAACAGGTGTCATTCGTTCATTAGCATAGCTAACGTTATTTAAACTAGCTGGCCGGCTGCTAGGGAGCTACTCTATTGCAGGCATCCCACCTCTCCTGGAAGTCTCCCACAGATTGTTGGTGCTACTTCCCTTAAATCAGTTTTTGCAGGGTGGGATGTCTGAGATTGGAATATTTATAACAGCCGAAGGGCAGTTCTAACTCCAACATGGATGATCCCAAGCCTACCTTCTGAAGGAAGAGGTTGAGCATGAGGCTAGCAAACCCATCCTGTTTTTAAAAACCCAGAGCTACAGGAAGGTCAACAGAAGCTCCAAAGACTTCATCCCTTGGAGAGGAAGAATCTTCATCTAGAAGACACATAGATGTGCACTGTGAAAGCAGAAACTACAGGGCAGAACAACGTTCAGCTCAGGACACCGGACTCAGCCAAGTTGCTGTTGGCGGCCATGCTACGATAGGCCTAAGAAGAGAAGGGTTGTTCTGCAAAGACTTCAATGAAGAGTCTTGACTCCATAACATTAGTAAAGTAGACAGTTGGAACTTTCTTCCCCTGCGGGTTCAAATTAACTTTGTGTATTTACTTACAGAATTTCACTTGTCCTTTCCTACAAAATTAAATTCACCGCAATGTTCATTCTCACAAATTTCCTGTCTGCTGAAAAATATAGCAAACACTGTTAGAGGGGTCGGTTTTCCCCTCCAACAGTCATTTTCAAATCAGGCTTTTGATTTTCCCCTCAGTTTTAGATTGTCAGAATGACTTTGCAATCTAGCATTTGTTTCAACCCGGGTGACTAAGAACTGCAAGAGAGCTCTCTAACTACAGTACATTGTTGTCTGCTAGTCTGCAACTCTAAAGCAACAGCTCACTACCATAAAAATTCATAAGCTGTTTCTACATCATGGCCAAGTACAAGGTCAGAGCTGAATAAGAAACCTCAAAATAGGCTCCACAATATTGGTTTCCTTCCTTTGAAACATTAATAAATATCGTAAACAGCCTCTGTTCCAGCAGTCATCCCTGGTTACACATGCCAACTGAAAGTCTCCCTTTTAACCTTGCTGCTTTCTGTTGGTTAGCCAATTCATTGTCCACGCTAATGAAAGTATTCAAGGACATCTTCATTCTCTCACTGATACAGTCAGAGGTTTCCAGCTGCTTCAAAAGGGAGCCAGTCCTACCAGTGCCCAAGAAGGCCAGGGTGAACTGCCTCAGTGACTATCACCCACTGGCACTCACTTCTACTGTGATGAAGCACTTTGAGAGGTCGATCATGTCCAGAATAGACATGATTAAATTTCAGTAACCCCTATTCAGTCCTTACAGTCTGTACGTTGACAGAGGCCACTGGAAATCTCATGTCATACCACAATGTTACCGCTTTGATCAGAACCTGGAGACTCATTCCACTGAGATGCAACACAGAGCGTCATAGGAAGTCATTCCTGCCTGTGGTCATCAAACTTTACAACTCCTCCCTTGGAGGGTCAGACACCCTGAGCAAATAGGCTGGTCCCGGACTTATTTCCTGGCATAATTTACATATTACTATTTAACTATTTATGGTTTTATTACTATTTAATTATTTATGGTGCAACTGTAATGAAAACCAATTTCCCCCAGGATCAATAAAGTATGACTATGACTATTTGAGGACCACAAGCTGCCCCTTCTCACTCCCAGGGTGCAGCTGGGTACAGTGTAAAAAAAAAAATAAACCAGAATACAACTATGTAAGCCTTGTAACAGTAGGGACAAAGTGAGTAATGGAGATTTTGCAGTAGACAGTTAAGTTTTGCCAATCTTCATTAGTCTTCATTTTGGTCAGCTTTGCAAGCTGCTGAGAGAAGTATTAAGTCAAAGCTTGAATAGGATCCACACCAAGGCTTTCAATATCACTGCTTTTCACCCACTTCTTCTGTTTCATCTTTTTGCTTGTTTTTTCACTCAGTCTTTTTCTTTTTACCCATTTGGATTCTCATTTTGTTCTTGCATTTTTTAGAATTTTACTTTTTCTTTGCAGTTCTTTTATTTGTTGTTTTGTCCTTTCTCATGTTTCTTTCTCTTACTTCAACTTTTTCACTTCTCTTTCTTTGGTCTTATTTTTTCTTTGGCTTTTCCTTCTCTATTTTTGCCTACATCTCTCTTTTTATTTTTTTTTTTCGGTCTTTTTCCCGCTGCCTATAATCTGTCCCATACCAGCAACTTTTATTATTGGATATTAAGAGCAAGTAAGTTAATCACAGTTTTGGAATTGATGTATTATTGTCAACTACAGTGGGATACTGAGAAGTTCATATGGGTCAATTCATTACACAGTGCATTGAGGTAGTGCAAGGACAGAGAAAAATGAAGTGTAACAGCTACAGAGAAAGTGCAGGTAGACAGCAAGATCATAACGAGGTAGATGGTGAGGTCAAGAGTAAATCTTATTCTAGGGAACCGTTTAATAGTCTTCTAACTGCAGAGTAGAAGCCGTGCTTGACCTGTGACATGTGCTTTCAGGCTTTTGTTTCTTCTGCCCGATGGGAGGGGAGAGAGGAGAGGCTGTCAAGGGTGGGTTGAGTCATCGATTAAGGTGGTTGCTTTACTGAGGTAGTGAGAAGTATAGACAGAGTCCATAGAGGGTGGCTGGTTCCCGTGATGTGCTGAACTTTGTCTACAGCTCAGCAGTTTCTTGTGGTCACAGGCAGAGCAGTTGCCATACTAAGCTGTCATGCTTTCAGATTGGATGCTTTCTATGGTGTATTGATAAATATTAGTAAAGGTCAATGGGGATATGCCAAATTTCTTTGGCCTCCTGAGAAAATGGAGGCATTGGTGAGCTTTCTTGACTGTGGCGTCAATGACGTTGGATCAAGGCAGGTTATGCTTATACTTACGAGCTTAAAGCTCTCAAATCTCAACCTCAGCAACCCTGATGCAGGCAGGCGCACGTGTCCCACCTCTCTCTGAATGACCAGTTCTTCTGTTCTGTCAACATTGATGGAAATGTTGATGTCAAGACAACACGTCACTAAGCTACATACATCAAAGTTGCTGGTGAACGCAGCAGGCCATCCCGCCACCCCACTAGGAATAGGGTTCCTCTGGTCCTCACCTGCCACCCCACCAGCCTCCGGGTCCAACATATTATTCTCCGTAACTTCCGCCACCTCCAACTTGATCCCGCCACTAAGCACATCTTTCCCTCCCCCCCCCCGCTTTCCGCAGGGATCGCTCCCTACGCGACTCCCTTGTCCATTCGTCCCCCCCCATCCCTCCCCACCGATCTCCCTCTTGGCACTTATCCTTGTAAGTGGAACAAGTGCTACACATCCCTTACACTTCCTCCCTTACCACCATTCAGGGCCCCAGACAGTCCTTCCAGGTGAGGCGACACTTCACCTGTGAGTCGGCTGGGGTGATAAACTGCATGCGGTGATCCCGATGCGGCCTTCTATATATTGGTGAGACCCGATGCAGACTGGGAGATCGTTTTGCTGAACACCTACGCTCTGTCCGCCGGAGAAAGCAGGATCTCCCAGTGGCCACACATTTTAATTTCACATTCTGACATGTCTATCCACGGCCTCCTCTACTGTAAAGATGAAGCCACACTCAGGTTGGAGGAACAACACCTTATATTCCGTCTGGGTAGCCTCCAACCTGATGGCATGAACATTGACTTCTCTAACTTCTGCTAATGCCCCACCTCCCCTTCGTACCCCATCAATTATTTATTTATATGCACACATTGTTTCTCTCTCTCTCCTTTGTCCCTCTGACTATACCCCTTGCCCATCCTCTGGGTTTTCCCCTCTCCCCCTTTTCCTTCTCCCTGGGCCTCCTGTCCCATGATCTTCTCATATCCCTTTTGCAAATCACCTATCCAGCTCTTGGCTCCATCCCTCCCCCTCCTGTCTTCTCCTATCATTTTGGATCTCCCCCTCCCCCTCCCACTTTCAAATCTCTTACTAGCTCTTCCTTCAGTTAGTCCTGATGAAGCGTCTTGGCCCGAAACGTCGACTGTACCTCTTCCTAGAGATGCTGCCTGGCCTGCTGCGTTCACCAGCAACTTTGATGTGTGTTGCTTGAATTTTCAGCATCTGCAGAATTCCTCGTGTTTATGTCACTAAGCTCTTGATCTCCTCCCTATACTCCAGTTCAATGTTGTTGGAGATATGGCCCACGCTGGTGGTACCATGTGCAAGCTTGTAGATAGAGATAGATCAGGATGTGGTCATGCAGACATGAGTGTACATGGAGTAGAGTAAGGGGCTGAGGACACAACCTTTGGGAGCCCGGTGTTTAGAATAATCATGGTGGAGGTGTTGTTGCCTAACCTTGCTGATTGCAGACTGTTGCTCAGCAAGTCAAGGATCCAGTTGCAGAGGTCAGGAGTTTGGTGATGTGCTAACTTTCTAAGCTCACCTTTTTTCCCTCTTTTTCAAGGCACTCGACAAGGTTGTCCTCTTAGTCCTTTATTATTTGATATTGCATTAGAACCTCTTGCAATTGCCATTCGAGAATCTCCAAATATTACTGGGATAACTCGGGTCTTAAAGTCCCATAAAATATCACTCTATGCTGATGACTTACTTTTATATATTTCTAATCCCCAAAAATCCATCCCTGCTGTTTTAGAGCTATTAGCACAACTTGGTCTTTTTTCAGGTTATAAATTAAATCTTAGTAAGAGTGAACTTTTCCCGATTAATAAACAACTTCCCTTATATCATAATTTTCCATTTAAATTAATAATTATTTTTCATATCTTGGGATTAAAATTACTTGTAAATACAAAGATTTATTTAAGATTAACTTTTTACCCTTAATTGACCATATTACTCAACTTTCATCTAAATGGTTTCCTTTATATTTAACTTTGATTGGTCGTATTAATGCAGTTAAGATGTTTTTTTTGCCAAAATTTTTATATATATTTCAGGCATTACCAATTTTTGTTCCAAAATCTTTTTTTGATAAAGTTGACTCCAAAATTTCTTCATTTATTTGGCAAAATAAAAACCCGAGACTGGGTAAAATACATTTACAGAAAGCTAAGAGAGATGGAGGCTTAGCATTACCTAACTTTAGATTTTATTATTGGGCAATTAATATTCGACATATGGAATTTTGGTTACTTGACCAGGATATACTATCCATTCCTAAATGGGTAGCATTGGAATTACAATCTGTTCAGGGTTATACACTTGGCTCTATTTTAGGTTCCTCTCTTCCTTTTGATTTGAAACGCCTTAAACAAGTGTCTAACCCAATAGTTAAATATACCTTACGTATTTGGTTTCAATTCAGAAAATTTTTTGATCTTAACCAATTTGGGCTAGCGATCCCTATTTTAGGTAACATTTTTTCCTCCCTCTTTTACGGATCGTGCTTTTCAAATTTAGAAGACTAAGGGTATTTCATGGTTTTTGGATTTATTTTTAGATGTTTCCCTTATGTCTTTTGAACAATTATCCAATAAATATAATTTATCAAGAATACATTTTTTTAGATATCTACAAGTTAGAAATTTCCTAAGTACTATACTTTCTTCCTTTCCAATGCTTCCTCCTACGTACATTTTAGATACTATAATTAATACTAACCTTAATCCATGTCAGAAAGGTGCATGGGCTATGATTTATAATATTATTATGAAACTTAGGAAAGCTCCATTTGATAAGATTAGGGTAGATTGGGAACAGGAATTGGGGTTTATCATTTCCGTGGATGACTGGGGGCAGATTTTACAATTAGTCAATACTTCCTCTATCTGTGCTAAATATTCCCTAATTCAATTTAAAGTTGTTCATAGAGCACATATGTCCAAAGATAAATTAGCTCGCTTTTATTCTCATATTAATCCTTTTTGTGATAGATGTCCGGGGCAGATAGCCTCTTTAACTCATATGTTTTGGTCTTGTCCTACTCTGGAAACTTTTTAGAGAGACATTTTTAATATTATCTCCAAGGTATTGAATATAGATATCTCTCCTCACCCTATTACTGCTATCTTTGGACTACCTAAAATTTCCAGTAATCTTTCTCCTTCAGCCCGTAGAATGATTGCATTTCTTACTTTAATGGCGAAAAGATGTATTTTACAACATTGGAAAGAGCTGAATGTTCCAACCACCTTTTTTTGGTTTTCTCAGACGATATTATGCTTGAATTTGGAGAAAATTAGAAGCAATCTTTATGACTCCTCATTTAAATTTGAACAGACCTGGAGATCTTTTATTCAATATTTTCATTTAATGTAATATATACCCTTCTTGTTTTTTTTTACTGTTTTTAATGGAGGTCGGGATTGAGGACGTGATTTTAAGTTTTTTTAACTCTGTTTGGTTCCAAGTTAGCCCATTGCTTTGCTTTGCTTTTAGTTAGTTGCACGGTGGGTTTTTTTGGGTTTTTTTTTCCTTTTCTCTATTGATATATATATATAAAAATTAGTATACTATTATGTTACCTTGGTACATTATGTTTAAATTACATTGTCTGTATCATTTTTTTGTATTAATATCTCCTGTAATTTTATTATATTCTAACAGTGTATTAGTGCCTATATGGCTTACCTTTTTGTATGCTTATTCAATAAAAAGATTTAAAAAGAAAGAAAGGAGTTTGGTGATGTGTTTGCTTGGAATTGTAGCATTGAAGGCAGAGCTGAAATCAATTTTCAAGTTTATTGTCATCTGACACAACATGTATACAACCAAACAAAACAACTTTCCTCTGGACCACAGTGCACCCACAAAACATGTTGTACGTCACACACAGCACATAAAACAAAACATTACCAGAAATAAGTAAATAAAATATAATTCAAAGTGCACGTGGTGTGCAACACAGATAAAGAGTAAGCAATAAACAGCTCGTTGTTTAGTGATGAGACCTCAGTTGTGGCAAGATATTCATTAGTCTCACAACCTGAGGGAAGAAGCTGTTGCTCAATATGGCAGTTCTAGTCCTGTTGCTTATGTACCTTCTTCCTGATGGTAATGGGGCAGAGAGTTTGTGGGATGGGTGGTAAGGATCCTCAGCAATGCTTTGGGGGTCCTTCGTATACAACGCTCCCAGTAAATGTCAGAAATAGAAGGAAGGGAGACTCCAGAGGTCCTCCTGGCCGTTTTTGCAATCCTTTGTAGGGTCTTGTGGTCCAATGCCTTGCAGCTTCTGTACCACACAATGATGCAGTCAGACAGGACACTCTCTGATGCTCCTACAGAAAGCCTTGCACACCCCAATCTCCCTAAAGTATAGGTGCTGCTGTGCCTTCTTGACTAGTGAGGAGATGTTGTGATCCAATCACAAACATAAAAAAATCTGCAGATACTGGAAATCCAAGCAACGCACAAAATGCTGGAGGAACTCAGCAGGCTAGGCAGCATCTATGAAAAAGAGTACACAGTCGATGTTTTGGGCTGAGACCCTTCACCAGGACTGGGTCCAGGTTAGATCTTCCATTATGTGCACACCAAGGGACTTAGTGCTCTTCACATTCTCCATGATAAGACCATGTGCAATGGAAAGTGGTTGACCTGCACCTTCCTGAAGACCACAATCATCTCTTTTGCCCTGTCCACATTGAGACTCAGGATGTTGTTCTCACACCATTTGACAAGCCTCTCTACCTCCTCTCTGTATTGCTGATTGTTGCTGAAGAGGCCAACCACTGATGTACCATCAACGAACCTCATACATTTTGAGCTGGATCTGGCAGTGCTGTCACAAGACAGCAGTGGACTGAGCACACAGCCCTAGGGCCACCAGTGCTCAGCGTGATGGAGCTTGAGATGTTGCTACCAACTTGGACTGACTGGGGTCTTTCTGTCAAGAAGTCCAAGCTCCAATTCCAGAGAGGAGTGTTGAGACCCAATGAGGTTAGTTAACCTACCAGCCTCGAAGGAATGATTGTGTGAGATACCAAGCTGAAGCTAATAAGCAACAACCTGGTGTAACGAGGCATAGTTTTCTAGGTAGGACAGGACAAAGTGGAGAGCTGAGGCTATAACCTCATCAGTGCACTGGTTTGAGAGGTAGGTGAACTGGAAAGGGTCCAATGTAGCTGGAAGCTGGGAGTTTATACAATCCATTACCAGCCACTCAAAGCACTTCATGATTGTTGAGGTCAGTGCCACTGGGCAGTAATCATTTCGGCCACTTACAATTGCTTTCTTGGGCACCAGTATGATGGTGGCTGCCTTGAAGCCTGCAGTGACAGTGGACTGTTGTAAAGAGATATTAAAGATGTCTGTAAAAACCTCTATTAGCTGGACCACACAATCCATCAGCAACCAATTGTCTTTATTGTTCAGATGTTCCAAGAGATGGTATCCGGGAGAAGGTATCCGCTGTAGACTTGTTTCAGCTGCAGGCAAATTGCAGGGGGTTAAGGTTGTCTGAAAAGTTGGAGCTGATGCATATCAACTCATGGTGTACCCTCAGTCATAGCGAGGACGAGGCCTCAAATTGCTGTGGTGCCTCTTTACAGCCACCCAAGAGAGAGGGTGTGGCATCCAAGCTGGAGATGGTGCTGCCCCCTAGTGTTCTCTCAGCAGAAGACGAGTTGTACTGTGGTCGACTATGGATTTCTGCAACATTCAAGGACTTGTGGTCTTGGACTCCTTTTTTTGTGACTGTATTCGGGTTTCAGATTTCAGGATCATTGGGACCTCTTCTGGGGCAGGTGGGACCTGTACAAGAGAGACGGGTTACACTTGAACCACAGGGGGACCAATATCCTTTCAGGGAGGTTTGTTAGTGCTATTGGGGAGGCTTTAAACTAGATTTGCAGGGGGATGGGAACTAGAGTGCCAGAGCTGACAGTGTAGCTGGGGTGAAAATAAATGATATTGAAAGTTTAAGCAAATCCGCTGATAGAAAGGTTGTGAGTGGTGGTAAAAATCTTCTGAGGTGTATATATTTCAATGCTAGGAGTATTGCGGGGAAGGCGGATGAGTTGAGGGCGTGGATTGACACGTGGAATTATGATGTCGTAGCAATTAGTGAAACTTGGCTACAGGAGGGGCAGGACTGGCAGCTTAATATTCCAGGGTTCCGATGTTTCAGATGTGATCGAGGCAGAGGGATGAAAGGTGGGGGAGCAGCATTGCTTGTTAGGGAAAATATTACAGCAGTGCTCAGGCAGGACAGATTAGAGGGCTTGTCTACTGAGTCCTTATGGGTGGAGCTGAGAAACAGGAAAGATATGGCCACATTAGTGGGATTGTATTACAGACCACCCAATAGTCAACGAGACTTGGAAGAGCAAATCTGCAGAGAGATAGCAGACAACTGCAGGAAACATAAAGTTGTGGTGGTAGGGGATTTTAATTTTCCATACATTGATAGGGACTCCCACACTGTTAGGGGTCTGGCTGGTTTAGAATTTGTAAAATGTGTTCAGGAAAGTTTTCTAAATCAGTATATAGAGGGACCAACTAGAGGGGATGAAATATTGGATCTCCTGTTAGGAAACGAATTAGGGCAAGTGACGGAAGTCTGTGTAGGGGAGCACTTTGGTTCCAGTGATCATAAAGCCATTAGTTTCAATTTGATCATGGACAAGGATAGATCTGGTCCTAGGGTTGAGGTTCTGAACTGGAAGAAGGCCAAATTTGAAGAAATGAGAAAGGATTTAAAAAGCATGGATTGGGACAGGTTGTTCTCTGGCAAAGATGTGATTGGTAGGTGGGAAGCCTTCAAAGGGGAAATTTTGAGAGTGCAGAGTTTGTATGTTCCTGTCAGGATTAAAGGCAAATTAAATAGGAATAAGGAACCTTGGTTCTCAAGGGATATTGCAACTCTGATAAAGAAGAAGAGGGAGTTGTATGAAATGTATAGGAAACAGGGGGTAAATCAGGTGCTTGAGGAGTATAAGAAGTGCAAGAAAAGAAAGAAATCAGGAGGGCAAAAAGAAGACATGAGGTTGCCTTGGCAGTCAAAGTGAAGGATAATCCAAAGAGCTTTTACAAGTATATTAAGAGCAAATGAATTGTAAGGGATAAAATTGGTCCTCTTGAAGATCAGAGTGGTCAGCTTTGTGTGGAACCAAAGGAAATGGGGGGGATCTTAAATAGGTTTTTTGCGTCTGTATTTACTAAGGAAGCTGGCATGAAATCTATGGAATTGAGGGAATCAAGTAGTGAGACCATGGAAACTGTACAGATTGAAAAGGAGGAGGTGCTTGCTGTCTTGAGGAAAATTAAAGTGGATAAATCCCCGGGACCTGACAGGTGTTCCCTCGGACCTTGAAGGAGACTAGTGTTGAAATTGCGGGGGCCCTGGCAGAAATATTTAAAATGTCGCTGTCTACGGGTGAAGTGCCGGAGGATTGGAGAGTGGCTCATGTTATTCCGTTGTTTAAAAAAGGATCGAAAAGTAATCGGGGAAATTATAGGCCGGTGAGTTTAACGTCAGTAGTAGGTAAGTTATTGGAGGGAGTACTAAGAGACAGAATCTACAAGCATTTGGATAGACAGGGGTTTATTAGGGAGAGTCAACATGGCTTTGTGCGTGGTAGGTCATGTTTGACCAATCTGTTGGAGTTTTTCGAGGAGGTTACCAAGAAAGTGGATGAAGGGAAGGCAGTGGATATTGTCTACATGGACTTCAGTAAGGCCTTTGACAAGGTCCCGCATGGGAGGTTAGTTAGGAAAATTAATTCGCTAGGTATACATGGAGAGGTGGTAAATTGGATTGGACATTGGCTCGATGGAAGAAGCCAGAGAGTGGTGGTAGAGAATTGCTTCTCTGAGTGGAGGCCTGTGACTAGTGGTGTGCCACAGGGATCAGTGCTGGGTCCATTGTTATTTGTCATCTATATCAATGATCTGGATGATAATGTGGTAAATTGGATCAGCAAGTTTGCTGATGATACAAAGATTGCAGGTGTAGTAGACAGTGAGGAAGGTTTTCAGGGACTTGGACCAGCTAGAAAAATGGGCTGAAAAATGGCAGATGGAGTTTAATACTGACAAGTGTGAGGTATTGCATGTTGGAAGGACAAACCAAGGTAGAACATACAGGGTTAATGGTAAGGCACTGAGGAGTGCAGTGGAACAAAGGGATCTGGGAATACTGATACAAAATTCCCTAAAAGTGTCGTCACAGGTAGATAGGGTTGTAAAGAGAGCTTTTGGTACATTGGCCTTTATTAATCAAAGTATTGAGTATAAGAGCTGGAATGTTATGATGAGGTTGTATAAGGCATTGGTGAGGCCGAATCTGGAGTATTGTGTTCAGTTTTAGTCACCAAATTATAGGAAGGATATAAATAAGGTTGAAAGAGTGCTGAGAAGGTTTACAAGGATGTTGCCGGGACTTGAGAAACTCAGTTACAGAGAAAGGTTGAATAGGTTAGGACTTTATTCCCTGGAGCGTAGAAGAATGAGGGGAGATTTGATAGAGGTATATAAAATTATGATGGGTATAGATAGAGTGAATGCAAGCAGGCTTTTTCCACTGAGGCAAAGGGAGAAAAAAACCAGAGGACATGGGTTAAGGGTGAGGGGGGAAAAGTTTAAAGGGAACATTAGGGGGGGCTTCTTCACACAGAGAGTGGTGGGAGTATGGAATGAGCTGCCAGACGAGGTGGTAAATGGGGGTTCTTTTTTAACATTTAAGAATAAATTGAACAGATACATGGATGGGAGGTGTATGGAGGGATATGGTCCGTGTGCAGGTCAGTGGGACTAGGCAGAAAATGGTTCGGCATAGCCAAGAAGGGCCAAAGGGCCTGTTTCTGTGCTGTAGTTTCTATGGTGTCTATGGTTCTATGGTATTGATAGCTTGTATGTGCTTGCTATCTTATGTGCCTTGTGTGTAACTTCTTTGCACCTTGACCCCAGAGTAACACAGTTTCATTTGGTTTTATTCATGGGTACTTGTGTATGATTGAATGACAATTAAACTTGAACATGTATCATGACCATTTGATGGTGGTGAATGTCAGAGCCGCTGGGCGATAGTTAGTAAGACATGTCACCTTGTTTCTCTTGGGTATCTGGATGATTTTAAAGCAGAAGGAATCACAGCCTGAAGCAAAGCAAGATTAAAATATCTACAAACACGCATGCTAGATGCTTTCTGCATAGTCACTCTCTGGAAGACTGACCTTGGGTCTGCAGTGGTGACTGTGGGTTCCGAGACTGTCAGGGGGAGTGGTAACATTCTGTTCTGAATGTACACAGAATGTATTGAGCTCACTGGGAAGTGACATGCTACTGTTGGTAATGTTGCCCAACTTCATTTGGATTTAATAATATTTGCAACACAGCCTCCCATTTGCAAGAAGTCAGGCGACAGTCAGAACTTCTCTTAGCTGGGAGCATGCCCAAGGACAACTACCTTTTGTGTTTAGATAGCTAGTAAACTTATGAAAGCTGGTTAATCACTAGGTAGCACCATGTCCATTGATTTATCAATGTTGTACTGCTGCAAGGTTTGTTTACTGGTCTCTGTTGCTGCTTTGTCAATAATTTCTGTGAATAATTTCAAATTGTGCCATCTAAAATTTTTTCACACATTGGTGGGTGCGTGGAATGCACTGCCGGCAGCGGTGGTGGAAGTGGATACAATAGGGTCTTTCAAAGGCTCTTAGATTGGCACATGGAGCTTGGAAAAATAGAGGGCTAAGCACTAGGGAAATTCTAGGCAGTTTCCAGAGTAAGTTACGTGGTCAGCACAG
This sequence comes from Mobula birostris, assembly GCF_030028105.1. NCBI lineage: Eukaryota > Metazoa > Chordata > Chondrichthyes > Myliobatiformes > Myliobatidae > Mobula > Mobula birostris. The sequence continues at coordinate 217,861,555 of NC_092370.1, forward strand.
CATTGTGGGCCGAAGGGCCTGTAATGTGCTGTAGATTTCTATGTTCTATATTACGTTCCATGTAAAATAGTTTGTCAATCCTAACAGAATATAACTCACGATATGAGTTCCAAAACATCCCAATGACATTGTAAACATCAAGTTGGTAAGTCGCTGGGACTGGACGAAATGTACCCCAGGCTACTGTGGGAGGTGAGGGAAGAGATTGCTGAGCCTCTGGCGATGATCTTTGCATCATCAATGCGGACGGGAGAGGTTCCTGAGGATTGGAGTGTTGCGGATGTTGTTCCTTTATTCAAAAAAGGGAAAAGAGATAGCCCAGGAAATTATAGACCAGTGGGTCTTACCTCAGTGGTTGGTAAGTTGATGGAGAAGATCCTGAGAGGCAAGATTTATGTACATTTGGAGAGGTATAGTATGATTAGAAGTAGTCAGCATGGCTTTGTCAAGGGCCTCATGAGCCTGGTTGAATTTTTTGAGGATATGACTAAACACAGTGATGAAGGAAGAGCAGTAGATGTAGTGTATATGGATTTCAGCAAGGCATTTGATAAGTTACCCCTTGCAAGGCTTATTGAGAAAGTAAGGAGGCATGGGATCCAAGGGAACATTGCTTTGTGGATCCAGAACTGGCTTGCCCACAGAAGGCAAAGAGTGGTTGCAGACATGTCATATTCTGCATGGAGGTTGGTGACCAGTGGTATGCCTCGGGGATCTGTTCTGCGACCCTTACTCTTCGTGATTTTTATAAGTGACCTGGATGAGGAAGTGGAGCGATGGGTTAGTAAGTTTGCTGATGACACAAAGGTTGGAGGTGTTGTGGATAGTGTGGGAGGGCTGTCAGAGGTTACAGTGGGACATTGATAGGATGCAAAACTGGGCTGAGAAGTGGCAGATGGAGTTCAACCCAGGTAAGTGTGAGATGGTTCATTTTGGTAAGTCAAATATGATGGCAGAATATAGTAATAATGATAAGACTCTTGGCAGTGTGGAGGATCAGAGGGATCTTTGGGTCCGAGTCCATAGGACACTCAAAGCAGTTGCACAGGTTTACTCTGTGGTTAAGAAGGCATACGGTGTATTGGCCTTCATCAATCATGGAATTGAATTTAGGAACTGAGAGGTAATGTTGCAGCTATATAGGACCCTGGTTAGACCCCACTTGGAGTACTATGCTCAGTTCTGGTCACCTCACTACAGGAAGGATGTGGAAACCATAGAAAGGGTGCAGAGGAGATTTACAAGGATGCTGCCTGGATTGGGGAGCATGTCTTATGAGAATAGGTTGAGTAAACTCAGCCTTTTCTCCTTGGAGCGACAGAGGATGAGAGGTGACCTGATAGAGGTGTATAAGATAATGAGAGGCATTGATCGTGTGGATAGTCAGAGGCTTTTTCCCAGGGCTGAAATGGTTGCCACAAGAAGGCACAGGTTTTAGGTGCTGGGGAGTAGGTACAGAGGAGATGTCAGGGATAGGTTTTTTACTCAGAGAGTGGTGAATGTGTGGAATGGGCTGCCGGCAACAGTGGTGGAGGAGGATACAATAGGGTCTTTTAAGAGGCTTTTAGATAGGTACATGGAGCTTAGTAAAATAGAGGGCTATACGTAAGCCTAGTAATTTCTAAGGTAGGGACATGTTCAGCACAACTTTGTGGGCCAAAGGGCTTGTATTGTGCTATAGGTTTTCTATGTTTCTATAACTCATTAGCTCTAATTTGCTTACTATCCTATTTCTTACAGCTGGCCTGCTTTGTTTACAAGCCTGACTCTCATAATCCTATATAATCCTAAATAAGATCACTCCAAATGAAAGTGTGCTGTTTGAAAGATGCCAAAAGCCTGCTATCATTCAGAAGAATCTGACCTAAATCATTAGCTGCTGTGTCATCTCTGTACATGGGTCACGTTATTGCAATTCCAGTATAATCCTAATTATCTACCCTACCTACTGTCTCCCATAATGTTATATCCTACTCTCAGGTCACCCCCTTGGCCTCTGACATTCAGGAGAAAACGACTTAAGTTTATAAATCCTCTGTGTATAATTAGTATCCTCCAATCTAGACAACTTGGTGTCCAATGAAAATAGCCATTTTTTGTGCTGTCATTATGTGCCGTGTCATTTAACATGGGCAATCGTGATCTGTGACCATGATTGTTCTTGGCAAACTTTTCCATGGCAGTGATTTGCCATTGCCTTCTTTTGGGCAGTACCTTTGCAAGACAGGTAACCTCAGCCATTATCGATACTCTTCTGAGATTCTCTGCCTGGTGTCAGTGGTCGCAAAGCCAGGACTTGTGATATTTATGAGCTGTTCATAGGACAGTCCACTACCTGTTCCCATGACTTCATGTGACCCTGACCAGGGGGCTATGCAGGCGCTACATCTTGCCCAAGGGTGACCTGCAGGCTACTGAAGGAAAGGAGTGCCTTGCACTTCTTTTGGGAGAGATATATCTCCACCACACCAGCTTGGGTACTCTGTCAAATTCGGTGGACACTTAATTTGCATTGCATTAGTTCCCATAATGCAATGTGTGTTTCAAAACACTTAAGACATCAGCAATAGTGCCTGTGTTTAACTGCTTGGACCAAGTGCCTTCGATGAGGCAACATTTTACAAATGACAGCAGTAAATCTCATTAGCCTAAGTAACAGCAGGGTGAGAGTAATTCCTTCACTATGATGTAACTCTGTGTGAAAGAAAACCAAAACGTAAATTTTGTGAGTTTGTGGATCTCTCCCGTTGCTGCTGGAGTACAACTGGAACTTAGACAATGATTCTTATTTCTATAAACATGATAAATAATGGTCCAACGACTCTTGCTGAAAACATCCTGAGTTTCAAACATGTCTCCTTGGATTCATAACTTACCAGCAGCTGTGCAAACTCAAAATTTGTTCCAATTTTACAATTAGCAAAAAAAATGCTGCACTTAGAAGAATGAGAGCTTTCCATTATATCATTAGAGATTTCTTCTTCCAGATCGTTCAAATTTAAAGTGGCTTTAAAAGTACTGTTAATGTATTATTGTTTAGCAATATGATTTAACCTGCAAGTAATTAAAAATCAATGATTTTTATGGCTATTTATATTTCAAATTGTGTGCAGTTCGAGTCACCCCCATTACAGGAAGGATCTAGAGGCCTTGAAAGGGCACAGGAAATGTTTACCAGGATTCAACGAATATTAGAGGGTATAAGCTATTAATTTTCTTGGGAGCATCAAAGGCTGAAGGGAGAGCTGATAGAATTTTATAAAATTCTAAGAAAGGCATAAACAGAGTAGACAGTCAGAATCTTGCCAGTCTATCCAGAGCCGACTAGCCTCTCCCCATAATTAAATTCCTCCAATCCAGCCAGCATCATGGGGAATTTCCTCTGTACTCCAGCACAATCACATTCTTCCTATATTGCCTCAACCTGAATGGGACATAATGCTCCAAGTGTGGTTAAACCAGTGCTTGGTAAATTACAGCAGAAGATCCCCACAGTTAGATTCTGTGCCGCATTTTCCATTCTCTCACTCTGCAGGAACTTTGGATTGGTTTATTTTGCTTTTCTCTGGAGTTTTGAAGATTTAAAGAAAAATTAAAAGACTTAAAAGGCTGTCTCACAGGTCCGTCGACCCAGGTTCCAACCTGACCTCCTCTACTGCTGTACGTGTGGAGTTTTCTCATTGTCTCTGTAACTGTTTGGTCTTCCTGGGTACTCTGTTTCAAACCAACCCCCCACCACATCCCAAAGACATGCAGGTTGCCGGATTAATTGGCCATTGCAAATTGCCCCCAATAAGTGATATAAACTAGGAATAATTTGTAACAAAATGAAAATGGGGTTAGTGTAAGTTAAATATAAAAATGACATTAAAAAATTAATATAAAATATTAGTGTACACTAAAGGGCTTGTTTCTGAATGATCCTGGGACTCCTGACCTCTGCTACTCTGCTCATCAGCTCCCAACTCGAACCTGTACACTTATTTCACAATTACCCAAACCTCTGATTCCAAATGGAACCCACTGGCTGCATGATTTCATCCAAGCTCTGTCCCCAGCACAACACCTCATTTCCTGCCCCTTTCTGTTCCCCATCTCTCTCATCAGACTCCTTGCCTAAAGGAGTCTGATCTCCAGCCAAGCCTTCAACCTGAGCCCCGGTCAATGAAGGAACCCCTTCCTCCTCTGTGATCATCGGCTTCAAGCCTAGATCTGGTTGACACTACTTTCACATACTCCTCGAGTATTCCTCACCAAGTTAGCTGCCTATGGTTCATTTACTAGCAGATGTTATTATGGGCCTTGGGGCACTAGTAATCATTGTTAACTCTCAAGTGTCACTGTGCACACCACCCTTCAGAATGTCTCTTCGCTTACAGGAGATCCTTTAGCTTTTTTACTCCCATGTACAGTACTGTGTAAAAGCCTTAGGCACCCTGGTTTTGCTGATTGGTTTCAGATGGTATGGTCCTGATCTCAACATCATCGAGGCTACCTGGGATTACCAGGAGAGACAGAAAGAGGCATGACAGCCAAAGCCTAGAGAAGAACTGTGGCAAGATCTCCAAGATGCTTAGAACCACCTATCAGCTGATGTTTCTTATAAAACTGCACAACAGTGTACCTCTAACAATTGATGCAGTTTTACAGGCAAAGGGTGGTCATGCCAAATATTGATTTTTACTGTTAATTGCTCTTTGTAGGATTTTTTTGATATTTAGAAACTTTTCATTTTATTATCTTTGAAAGCATCTGCACTTTACAGAATTATTTCACGTGCCTAAGGAATTTGCATCACCTCAAATATTCTCATTTACTTCCAGTGCAGACGTAATTAACTACTCTGTGCTCATGCATGACTAAGTTCAAACTAAATGTATTCACAACATGTATATCACTGTATGCTACCTAAAGATTCATTTTTTAGCAGGCACTTACAAAAAAAAGAATTTGTGAAAAACTGTACATAAACAAAGACTGATAAAAAACCAATGTGAAAAACAAGATAAACTATACAAATAAAAAAAGATACTGAGAACACAAGTTGTAAGAGTCCTGGATAGATGAGACTTTACTGATCCCGAAGGAAATAAGTGTCACTGTAGCATTGCAAGTCCACAGATATAAATATTAGAAGAGAAGTAGAAAGAATAAAAATAGATTACCACTAACAGTCTAACAGGAGGGGGGGGGGGGGTCAACATTTCCCTGGCTATAGATTGACTCATTATGGAGCCTAATGGCCGAGGGTAGGAATGACCTTGTATAGCGCTCTTTGGAGCAGTGCAATTGTCTTAGTCTTCAACACTCTTAAGGAGTGTGTGAAAGTGCTCTTTTGTTCAGCCAAAGTGGCATGCAGAAGGTGAGAAACATTGTCCAGAATTGCCAGGATTTCACATTGGGTCCTTTGTTCTACCACAGCCTCCAGTGTGTCCAGTTTGAATCCTACAACAGAGCCAGCTTTTCTAATCAGTTTATTGAGCTTGTTGGCATCACCCGTGTTCATGCCATTGCCCCAGCACTCAAGAAGTAGAGGCGACTCTGGCCCTTCTTGTATATGACCTCTGTGTTAGTGCTCCACTCAAGTCTGTCATCCAGGTCCACCCCCAGATACTTGTAGGTCTTCACCATCAATAGTAACAGGGAGCAATATAGGCTTAGTCTTCCTAAAGTCCATCACTATCTCCTTTGTCTTACTAATGTTGAGCTGCAGATGATACAGCTTGCATTTGACAAAGTCCTCCACCAGGGCCCTGAACTCATCCTCCCATCCTCCCGTTATTGTCCCAACTATTGCTGAGCAATCGGAGAATTTCTGCAGATGAAGTGACTCAGTGCAGTGTCTAAAGTCCGAGGTATACAGTGTAATCAGGAAGCGAGTGGGGCCTCAGTGCTGCTTATAGCCATGTCTGACACACAGCTCTGAAGCTGCACATCTGCCAGTCAGGTAATACATTATCCAGAATATAATGGAAGTGCCAATTTTCATTGAACAGAGCTCAATGCAGAGTCTGTAAGTTGTAATATCAGTTCAGAGTACTGGTGATTGAAATTTTCCATGCTAGTTTGGGAGCCTGATGGTTGATGAGTAATAACTGTTCCTGAACTTGGTGGTGTTGGATCTAAGGCTCCTGTAGTGCCTGCCTGGTGGTAGTGGAGAGAACAGGGTTTGACCTGGATGGTGGAGGTCTTTGATGATGGATGATGTTGTCTTGTGGTAATGGTGTTCAGCAATGGGGAGGGCTTATCCTGTGATAGACTGGGCCATTCCACTGCTTTCTGCAGTCTTTTCCATTCCTGGGCGTTGGTGTTTCCATGCCAGGCCATAATGAAACCAGTGAGGATGCTCTCCACTATGCGTCTACAGAAGTTTGTCAAAGTTTTGGATGACGTGCTGAATCTGTGTAAGCCTCAAAGAAAGTAGAGAGACCATTGTGCCACCTTTGCATGTTGATCTCAGGAGAGATACTCTTGTATGTTAACTCTAAAGAACCTAAAGCTACTGATGCTTTTCATCTCCGATCACCTAATGAGGACTGGCTCATGGACCTCCAGCTTCTACCTCCTGTAGATGATAATCAGCTGTTAGGTTTCGCTGACGTTAGGTGAGACTTGTTATTGGGGCACCATTCAACCAGATTTTCGGTCTCCCTCCTAGATAGGCTCATTTATCACCAGCTTTGATTCAGCCAATCACAGTGGTGTCGTCAGCAAACTTAAATATAGCATTGAGGCTGTACTTAGCCACTTAATCATAAGAACAAAGTGAGCACAGACACTTGTGTTCAGTTGCTCTTGGCAAAGGCAGACTGTGGAAGAGCAGGATATTAGTTATAGCGATTTGTAGGTCACTGTATTTGAACTAAAAGTGACACACCCACAACAGGAAAAACCCATAACCCAATGTTCGTGCAGGTTTCTCAGGGTCGAATTACTTTATAGTAATTCAATCCTCTTTAATTTTTGAGACCATTTGTTCACACAAAACACGTTGTTCAGTTTTTGGCATCACTGTTCCACAGTTAAGAAGTGCATTAGGACACCAACCCAGTGTAAACTCATGCAATTCACCTGAGGTTACTTACTTTCAAATTTGCAGCAACTTTGGAATGTCACTCTTACATAGTTACACCACTGAAAATGCATCTCGCAAAAAGAGCAGTAAACACTGTTTCTCTAAACCAATGATAACCAGCTGTGTGGTTAGTGCAATGCCTTACAGCACGGGGTTCAATTCCTGAGGCTGTCTGTAAGGTGTTTACAGTACACACTTTCCCAATGACTGCTGTCATGTTTTGTAACTCCAAAACATAAAACTAATTGAAAGAGAAAACACGGGAGCCAGGGATAACTCGTGTATGTTTTCCTTCCGTGAGGCACACATATATAACATATGCTATTCACATACTTTTACATATAACCCATGATAAAATGTGTAAACAATATACTAAAAATATTTAAATATATTTACAATATTACTCAAGTATTACTATAGTATGAAATACACACTTCTCTCTGCTTTAAGTAACCTGAGCACCTTTAGGCTCTTGTCCATGCTTTGTCGAACCTTGCATCTCTCCAACAGTCTTCAGTACAGTCTCACATGATCTTTTGTGTCCACCTCTGAATATGGCTGGTTTAAATCTGATCTGAAAGGTGGCCTCTCTGGCAGTGTAGCATTCCATTGGGACTGCATTGAGGTGACAGCTAAGATGTTACAATCAAACCTCTGGAGCTGAACTTGTGCTTATCAGCTTCAGAGCAGGATAAGAGAGAAACCCATTGAATTGTGAGCATTTCTGGTAGGACTTTCTGACTACTTCATCACCATTTTTCACTGCACTCTGACTCAATCTTGTTGCGATCATAGATCAAATTCCACTACAGTAGAGCAATCAACGTTGAATGAGATGCAGCAAGCCATCCTGCCAATTGATTCAACAGTCCAGTTTGGCATAAAATTGTAGTCACATGCAGCAAACTATTTGGGCCTTAAGGAAGTTGGGTCCCTGAAGCTACTTAAGTTTTACAATGTACAAAGAAATGAACAGATTTTTCCTGTTCCACTGCCTGAATTTCCTGCTTCTGTGGCTGTAATAATAGAAGATCAGGTGTACAATGGTCTTCCAGAATTTTTTATTGATTGTCTACCAGCAAACTAATTTGACAGGATCTATTATCGGAGCACGATCTTTCCCAATGAGGTAGCCAGAGGATTCATTCGCGTTCGCTACAGGAACAGACTATCTTCTGTTGAGTGTCTAAGCACTCACACTCAATTGCTATGAACTCGCACGATAATGATACATAGAAGCCAGACCTAGCTGCATTCCTAATATAGGAAAGACAATGAAATTGAAGGTCCGTTCACCTCAAGTCACTTGAGTCAATTTTTTGAAGTTCACTTAAAATCGTACTGTAATGATTTGGTTCCTGTAAATATCTCACATATTGGAGAAAATGAGACCTATACTTTCTGATAGCTGGCAGCAAAATTGTGCTGATGTAGTTTCAGCCTGCTGGATTCACAGCTGAACTACCAGGAAAGCCATGTAAATCCAAGCCATTTTCCTCACTATAGTCAAAACTGGACTGTGCCAGATGTGGGTGCCAGTGAGTGTGGTCTGATGACAGAATGGAAATGAAAAATGCAAATATTTACTTCTTCTTTTGAGCTCACAGATCTTTTCATAATAACTCGGCCTTGCCTGAATTTTCTGAGACTATTTGTTCATCTCGAAACTCATGTTGCTCAGTTTTTGGTCTCATTATTCCACAGCTAGGGAAGCACATTAGGATGCTGACCTAATGTAAACCCATGCAATTCATCTGAGGTTATTACTTTTCAAGCTTGCAAACAAATTTGGGATGTTACTCTAATGTGGTTATGCCACTGAAATGCATCTGCTATCCACTTTCATGTAGCATGAAGCCAAATCTTTCTGTAAATGAGTCTAATTCTTTATTTCAATTCCTGCATTCACTTTAAAAAATCTGTGCGACATAATGGTGAATACTATATTGACATTCATACAGCTGCATATTCAGAATCAGAATCAGGTTTATTATCACCGGTATGTGACATGAAATTTGTTAACTTAGCAGCAGCAGTTCACTGCAATACTAATCTAGCAGAAAGAGTAAAAGAATAATAATAAATAAAATAAAACATAATAATAAATGAGTAAATCAATTACATATATTGAATATTTTTTTAAATGTGCAAAAACAGAAATACTGTATATTAAAAAGGTGAGGTAGTGTCCAAAGCTTCAAAGTCCATTAAGGAATGGGATGGCAGAGGGAAGAAGCTGTTCCTGAATCGTTGAGTGTGTGCCTTCAGGCTTCTGTACCGCCTACCTGATGGTAACAGTGAGAACAGGGCATGCCCTGGGTGATGGAGGTATTTAATAATGGACGCTGCCTTTCTGAGACACTGCTTCCTAAAAGTGTCCTTGGTACTTTGTAGGCTAGTGCCCAAGATGGAGCTGACTAGATTTACAACCTTCTGCAGCTTCTTTCGGTCCTGTGCAGTAGCCCCTCCATACCAGACAGTGATGCAGCCTGTCAGAATGCTCTCCACGGTACAACTATAGAAGTTTTTGAGCGTAATTGTCGAAATGCCAAATCGCTTTAAACTCCTAATAAAGTATAGCCGCTGTCTTGCCTTCTTTATGACTACATCAATATGTTGGGACCAGGTTAGATCCTCAGAGATCTTGAGACCCAGGAACTCGAAGCTTCTCACTCTCTCCACTTCTGATCCCTCTATTATGTGCTCCTTTGTCTTACCCTTCCTGAAGTCCACAATCAGCTCTTTTGTCTTACTGACGTTGAGTGCCAGGTATATAAACTGAAAATGCATTGCAGGGTCAGTATAGAGAAACAGTGTTAATGTTTCATATATATAGTAATAGTGATATTTGATCCATTGATGGTTGGAGACGAGTTTTGAAATGTGCTTTAAAAGGAAGGGTAAAGAAGTGTGTGTGATGGAGTTCGAGAGTTGAGGATGTAATATGGTTTCAATAAAATTTATCTGGTATTGCATGACTGACATATCATCCAGGTGTTTTGTATGAATATAGGACTAGAATGAATGTATGACAAAAAAATGAGAGTGTATCATGCCAGCATATCTCCTGGCCCCGTTTTAATTCTGGCTGTGAATATTTTGGGAGTATTGAATTGGTGAATGAAGGGAAGCCGAATACTGTTGTCTCCATCTGTTAACTCAGTCACTGTTTTCACCCTTTTCTAACTCCATCTGCCAATCACCCTTCATCACCTGCATCCAACTAACATTTACCAGCTTTTGTTCCACCCCTCCCCCTCACTTCTTAACACTAGCTATCACCGCCCGCCCCCACCCTTTCAATCCGGATTAAGAGTCTCGCCTGCCGATTTCCCTCCACGCATGCTGCCTGACCTGTTGAGTTCCCGCTGCGGTTTGCCTGTTGTACAGACCGTCACAAGTCCTTGTTCACTTTTGAACTGCAGTGGTCAGCCAATCATGTGGGAAATGACCATCCACCCACATTCTCCGCGTGTACTTGGCAGGTTCCCAGACCCATTGAAAGCAGGAATGTACCCTTTAAGGCAATGTTACTTTGAAATTTTATGTCAATCAGTTGTTAAGCGGCTGACCAGTGTTAAAACAGTTGGAGTATGTGGAAAGGATTAATGGCTATTTTGAGCAAAGATCTGGATGTCTCATTTATGATAACAGAATAGCTGCCTAAAATGACAGTGGTATAGCCAGCCAAGTGGAAATGACGGAGTAATTCTTATAAACACACTGCTATACAGTACTGTACAAAAGTTTTAGGCACATGTAGATAGCTAGGGGTGCCTAAGACTTTTGCACAGTACTGTATTATTGTAATTTATGGTTTGTAATTTGTGGAGGAAACCAGAAGTCCATGAGCCAGACCTCTATGGAGGATCAGAGGCAGAGAGAGTCAGAAGCTTTTAATTCCTTGGTGGTATCATTGCAGGGGACCTCTCCTGGGCCACTGCGAAGAGTGCTGCTGTGCATTTTACTTTCTTAGAAGTTTACGAAGATTCAGCATGTCATCCAAAGTTCTGACAAACCTCTATAGATGTGTAGTGGAGAGCATATTGATTGCTATATCACAGCCTGGTACAGAAACACCAATGCCCTTGCATGAAAAATTCTACAAAAAATGGGGGATACAGCCCAGTCCACCACAGGTAACGCCCTCCCCAACATTGAGCACATCTACACAAAGGAAAGCAGCATCCATCATCGGGGACCCCCACCACTCAGATCATGCTCTCTTCTTGCTGTTGCCATCAAGAAGATGGTACAGGAGCCTCAGACTCTCACCTCCAGTTTCAGGAACAATTATTACTCCTCAACCATCAGGCTCTTGAAGTAAAGGGAATAACTTGACTCAACTTGACTTGCCCTGTCACTGAAATTTTCCCATCACCTATGCACCCATTTTCAAGGACTCTTCAGCTCATATTCTCAATATTTATTACTTATTTATTATTATTATTTATATCTTTCTTTTCCATTTGCTATTTGTTGTCTTTTGCACTCTGGTGGAATATCCAAACTGATGTGGTGTTTCAGTGATTCCATTATGGTTGTTATTCTATTATGGATTTATTGAGTATGCCCTCAAGAAAATGAATCCCAGCATTGTATATGTACTTTGACAATAAATTTACTTTAAATTTTGAACTTTATAGTATATTTTATATATTGCATTGGACTGCTGCCACAAAACAACAAAATTCATGATGTATATAAACCTGATTCAGATTGTGATTTAAAAAAAAATGAATTGATGGTGTGCGGGGTATTACTCTATAGCCTAAGGGTCGCCAACCCGTCGATCACGATTGACCAGTCGATCTATGAGACTTTCCCAGTCGATCCCAAAAAAAATGAAAAATAAATACAAAAATACTGTTGTAATGTGAGCATTATAAAAATAAGTAATACTGATTAGGATAATGGCACTATAGCAATATTTTCGCTATTGAAAACTATTTGTAAAGAGAGATTGTTTCCGGGTTGCGGGGTTTTAGTTCCGTTATTTCTGTCCAGTGAGCATGTGTGTAGCTGCCCTGCCATGCACCGCGTTTTCAGTGTAGCTTGTGCTGCATCAAAGTGACCAATTAGATTAGAGTATAGACTGTCGTAAACATCAATATACAGCACTCGCTCGTGATATCCTGATAGCATGGCGGAGGCTCTACGAAAGAAGGCGGAAACATACAAATTCCATCCAGAATGGGAAGAAGAATTTCTGTTTACCTTGGTGAAAGACAAGTGTGTATGTATGTTGTGCCACCAAACACAAGCACTGACTGAAAGAGGGAATCTGGAGCGGCACCAACCACCAAAAATTTAAAGACACCTACCCCCCCCCCCCCAAAGAGCGCAATTCGTGCCAGGAAAGTTGAGGAGCTGAAATCGGGGTTGAAGGCCCAGCAATCCTTTTTCACAAAACATCCTGCTCAAAATAAGGCTGCTATTGAAGCATCATTTCGTGTAAACATGAGAAACCTTTTACAGATGGCGATTTATTCAAGGAAGCAATGGCCATTACCACACAGACTGTTTTTAATGGCTTTAAAAACAAAAACGACATCACAACCACAATACATAATATATTGCTTGGCCCTGCAACAGTAACAAGGAAGGTGGAGTCACTGTCAGAGGATGTGGATCGACAAGTGTTAAAGGACATGCATTTTCACAGACCGCAGTTCGATGAATCCCTGGATGTAATGTTAACAGCTCAGCTTGTTGTATTTGTCAGAATGGCTTTCCAGGATTTTACAACAAAGGAGGACTTCCTCACTCTTTTGCAATTAAAGGAGAGAACGAGAGACGAGGATATTTACAATGAGTTTAAAAAATATATCCGTGAAAATGACATCCCCATTCATAAACTGGTGGCAATTACTACTGATGGGGCTCCAGCAATGTGCAGTGTGTGCGTTGGTTTTATAGCATTGTGCTATAATGACCCTGATTTTCCCAGCTTCCTGGATTATCACTGTGTGATTCATCAGCAGGCCTTGGCTGGGAAGGTCGTGGACTTTTCTCATGTAATGACACTGGTGGTCAAACTGATAAACTTGATTCGAGCAAAAGCGCTTCAGCACTGCTTATTCAAGGCGTTATTGGATGAGCTCGATGCCGCTTACGGAGACATAATTCTTCATGCTGATGTTCAGTCGTTGCGTCGCGGCAAAGCGCTGCAACAATTTCTTGACTTGCTGCCTGAGATAAAGACTTCCCTGTCAACAAGAAGCGAGGAGCATGAGGAGCTGTCAGATGATACCTGGCTGCTGGATTTAGGGTTTCTGACAGACATAACGGCTAAATTAAACACACGTAACAATGAGCTCATGGGAAAAGACCAACACCTAACCCACATGATAAGGGCAGTAAATGCGTTTAAGGCCAAGCTCGGTGTTTGGATTTCAAATTTAAAGAATGGGAAGCTAACACACTTTCCCAACTTGGAAAAAATGTTACCGGCCATCACGGGAAAAAAGTGCTTTTCGCCCTGAGCAGTACTGTGCTCACCTAGACAAACTGGCAATAGAGTTCAATCAGCATTTTGGGAAGTTAAACATCATGAAAGATATTGCTGCATTTATTTCAAACCCATTTCTGCTGATCAATATAGAACAGATAGCAGTCAAACTCCAGCAAGTACCTGGTGTGCCAAGTGATTCTGAAATGGAAATAATTGATTTGCAAAATGACATTATGCTTAAAGCAAGATCAAGGGACAGTGACTTTTGGGGGCTTGTCAGCAGGGAGAAGTTTCCTTATCTCACCGCATGTGCACTAAAAGTTAGTGCCTACTTCAGGTCAACTTATCTATGTGAAATTGCATTTTCACAGATGAAAATTATTAAATCTAAGTACAGGAGCTCTCTTACTGACAGACACCTCACAGATTGTCTCAGACTGGCTGCCTGTAGTTATGAGCCAAATTTCAGGGAACTAGCAGAAAATATTCAGCCGCAGTCATCATACTGAGTGCAACAGTCAATTTTTATTCATTTATTTTTCGTGTCGAAATAAAACTAAATAATGAAACTTAGAATTAAAGGTGTGAAGTATTGTAATATTCTTAAAGAAAGATAGCTATGGCCTGTTTGATATGCTAGTTACAGTGTTTTCTTGTTTGAACTAATTTGAAAGTTTGACAAAAGTATTTTGTGTAATTCAAATACATTTAGCCCAAATAAAAGGCCTCAAATTGGAAGTACAATCTGAGCTGTGTTTTCTCTAAATGATTTAGTAGGTAGATCTTGCCTTTCACTGAGGTCGAGGTAGGGGATCTTGGGCTTAAAAAGGTTGGTGACCACTACTATAGTCCAATTTAGAATAATGTTTTTTATAACACCCAATAGTCCAGAAAATCTGCTTATCCAGCATCAATAGTGTACCAAATTTGTTGGATTATTGGAGTTTAAGTAATTTCCAGACTTCTCTTCCCCCGCATCCAATTACCATTGAATGATTGATAGGAATCATTCTCCTCTGAATTAACCTTGTTATAAACTTTAATTTGATTATGTGCAGTGGAAGTAATAATGAAAATCATCTAAAGTATCTATAGAACATTTCTGAAATTTAGATTTGTTATATTCAAAGGTCTCTTACTTAAATAAGTGTCAGTGTCCTAAACCAAAACCTTTGAAATTGTTTGATATGTGAATTAAGTTATCAAAGCAGCACTCTCTTGCTTGGTTCTCACAGAAGAGTCAATATCAGTTGTAGAAAGAGGGACAGCAATTGGAAGGCATTCTGCAAGTTTAGTGGAATGTTCTGAAAGTAAGTCCTAAACTAAATTACATTTAGACTTCATAGAATCTGGAACAAGACAGAAGGTATGAATGAAGAATCATAATCTACCTGTGAACAATGGGCACCTCAAGAGATGTGGGAGAAGAGATTTGTCCTCAGTGATGTGAAAGTTTGTTAAACCTTGCTCTGGGAGATTTTTTGGTGTGTTTTATTTACACATGGCTTGGAATGTGCCAAAGGAGTAGGAGTGCAGCTGAGCTACACAGGCACCACATGTTTTTTTAAAAAGGGAAGGATGCATATTATTTTTAAAGGTTTTTGATCCTTATCATAAAAGTTTAAAAACTACTCGTCTGTCAGATTAAAGATCTTGTATGTAATTTATTCTTACATAATATTGTGCAGTATGCCTCTGATTAATAAGCATCATACAACAAATCAATTTTTAAAGTTTAGAGATGTCATCTTGCTGTAATTAAACTAATGACTCACAATGATCAATACTGCAGGATATTTTTTCACACATTAAATTTTCTATCGAGAATGCTTGTCACCAAGCAATCTCAAAAATGTTCTCTTTTTCATTTAAAGAGAAAGTGGATTTACTTGATCTTTCTTTTCTGACTAGGATCCTGAAACTTGCTGTCAGTTGACCTTAAGCTGTGACTGATACCAAGCAATTTTGCAAGCTGTGACATGACTTCATTTTTCAGAAACAGTTGTGGACATGGGTGTTAAGACACAAGTCAGATTAGTTGCTTGATTATGATAGTCAATGTACCCATAAGTAATGGGAAAGCAAAGAAGAGTAATATGTAATGAGCATGCAAGGTTCTATCATACTCTACATTTCACACTGATAATGCATACAATCACTTTGTACAACACCCAATTCATTGTACACACACCTCATTGTGTTGTTTACCGTGCAGATGCATCACAGTGCATATGTCTATGCTGTGCTCTTAACTTTATAATGAAAGACTACTGTATACTGTCCCTCCAGCTCCCTTCGGGCATTGAGATCTGTAACACTGGCTTTGGTTTGAAAGGGAATAACGATATTAAAAGCAGCTCTATAAATCTCCTCTCTTTTTAATCTGCTGATGTCACTTCATTTAGAAATTTGCCCCAGAAATAGATCGACTTAATGAACAGGCTGAGTGCTAAGCTGATCAGGCCATCTGTGTGTTTACCCCATTAGCAATATAAAGTTACTTCTCCTACTACTCTACTGGCACCTTGTTACATTCCACCCACCCTATCCACACGCCCTCCTTTACATTTCAAGCAGAAATGTTCAAGAAATACACTGGATCAAAATATTAAGTTGCCAGTTTTGGGTGGGTACATCCACTCAGTGACTTGTTTATTAGGTATACCTCTCGTTAATTTCATTATTTTATTTATTTGGTAATACAGAGCAGAAAAGGCCTTCAAGCTGCACTGTCCATCAACCCTTGACAGCCCTGACTTAAACACAGGACAATTTGCAATGACCACTTAACCTAGCCCGCATGTCTTTGTAATGTGGGAGGGAGCTGGAGGACCCGGAGAATACCCATGTATTGACTAAATGGAGTCAAGTTAGGAAAAGGGGAAGCACAATGAGATCGCGGTGATCTTGTACATCAGTCACTGAAAGCAAGTATGTAAGTACAGCAGGCAGTGAAAAAAGCTAATGGCATACTGGCCTTCATAACAAGGGGAATTGAGTATAAGAGCAAAGAGATCCTTCTGCAGCTGTACAGGACCCTGGTGAGACCACACCTGGAGTACTGTGTGCAGTTTTGGTCTCTAAATTTGAGGAAGGACATTCTTGCTATTGAGGGAGTGCAGCATAGGTTCACAAGGTTAATTCCTGGGATGGCGGGACTGTCATATGTCGAAAGATTGGAGCGACTGGGCTTGTATACACTAGAATTTAGAAGGCTGAGAGGGGATCTTATTGAAATATATAAGATAATTAAGGGATTGGACACGCTGGAGGCAGGAAGCATGTCCCCGCTGATGGGTGAGTCCAGAACCAGAGGCCACAGTTTAAGACTTAGGGGTAGGCCATTTAGAACGGAGTTGAGGAAAAGTTTTATCACCCAGAGAGTGGTGGATATATGGAATGCTCTGTCCCAGAAGGCTGTGGAGGCCAAGTCTCTGGATGCTTTCAAAAAAGAGATGGATAGAGCTCTTAAAGATAGCGGAATCAAAGGTTATGGGGATAAGGCAGGAACTGGATACTGAGAGTAGATGATCAGCCATGATCACAGTGAATGGCGGTGCTGGCTCGAAGGACCGAATGGCCTACTCCTGCACCTATTGCCTATTGTCTCTTGTCTATTGTCATTCCACAGTGAGGATGCAGAGAGATTCCATACAGAGGATGCTGGGACTGAACTCTGAACTCCAACACTCTGAGCTGTAATATCATTGTGCCAACCGCCACGCTACTGTGGCATCCCCCCTGTAAATATCTAATCAGCCAATCATATGGCAGCAACTCGATGCATAAAAGCAAGCAGACATGGTTAAAAGCTCCAGTTTGTTGTTCAGACCAAGCATCAGTCTCAGGAAGAAATGTGATCTCAGGAATTTTTACTGTGGCATAACTGTTGGCGCCAGCCAGGGTGGTTCGAGTATCTCAAAACTGCTGGTCTCCTGGGATTTTTCTGCTCAACAGTCTCTAGAGTTTGACGAGAATGGTGTGAAAAATGGAAAAAACATCCAATGAGTGGCAGTTCTGTCAATGAAACACCATGTTAATGAGAGAGGTTGGGGGAGAATGGGCAAACTGTTTCAAGACAACAGAAAGGTGACAGTAACTCAAGTAGCCACACGTCATAAGAGAGGTGTGCAGAAGAGCGTTTCTGAATGCAGAACATAATGAAGCCTGAAGTGGATGGGCAACAGCAGCAGAAGACCATGAACAGACAGTGGCCACTTTATTAGGGTACAAGGGGTACCTAATAAAGTGGCCACTGGTTAAACGTGGGACTTTATAACTTTATAGGGTTAGTGTTGCATGGGTTCATTTGAGACGATTATTTTGGGTGAGGGCTGTGTACTTTACACCTTCCTTGTGTAATCGACATGACTTGTTTCGATGATTTCTAAACTTTACTGGTTTATGTCAGATTTCCAACATAGATAGTTCCTGCATTTAAACAATCTGATTGAGGCTTACCATCATTTGAAGAAATTATTTACGTGTACTCTCTTGTTACATGTTATGTTGTTATGAAATATTCAGATTCTTCTTGCAAACCATAAATATTGCGCAATTTTTCTAGCAAGCAATGCTTTGCCTCCTGGCAATAATTTCCACATCAGCTTTCTTCTGTTCCACAAGACTGGCAGCATTCATCTTCAACAGTGCTGTCAACATTATAATTATCATGTATAACAAGAATTCATCAGTGTTTGTTGCCCTCAAAGCTCAAAATAAATTTATTATCAGAGTTACCATATACAGCCTCGAGATGCATTTACTGGGGAGATAAACAAATACAATAGAACCTACATAGAAGTGTTTATAAGCAGACAAACACTAACAAACAACCAATGTGCAAAAGAAGCCAAGCTGTGCAAATAAATAAATAAATAAATAAATAGTAATTCAGAGATCATGAGCTGTAAAGAGTCCTTGAAAATGAGACTGTAGGTCATAGAATCAGTTCAGAGTAACAGTGAGTGAAGTTATCCATGCCTGATGGTTGTCGGGTACTAACTGTTCCTGAACCTGGTGGTGTCGGACCTAATGCTTCACTACCTCCTGCCTCACGGTAGCAACAAGAAGAGCACGTGGCCTGGAGAATGGATAGACGCCACTTTCTTGTGGTAGCTCTTCATATAAATGCTCTCAACGCTGGGAGGGCTTTGCATGTGGTGAACTGATCTATGTCCACCACTTTCTGACGCCTCTTCCATTCCTGGGCATTGGTGTTTCCATACCAGGCCATGATGCACTCAGTTGGGATTCTCTCCCCATCTATAAATATTTCTCAAATATTTTGTTTTGAATGACATGCCAAATCTACACAAACTCCTGAGAAAGTACAGGCACTGTCACGCCTCCTCGTGATGGCATGTATATGCTGGATCCAGGTTAGATCCACTGATATGTTAACTCCAAGGAAAGTAATGATGTCACGGGTACAAATATTGGTTGCTCCTTCTGATTTAGATTCAAGATTCAAAGATTCAAAAAACTTTATTGTCATTCTAACCGTACATCAGCTCTGCAGGGCAAAATGAGACAGCGTTTCTCAGGAGCAGTGCAATCATGACATAACAAATGCAACACTAAATAATAAACATAACAATAAATAGTAAAACACAACAGCCACATGTCAGTTAAAATCAAGTTATAAGTGTCCAGTGCAAAGCAGAGTCAGGTAGAGCAGCTATTTAGCAGTCTGACTGCCTGTGGGAGGAAGCTGTTTAGTAGCCTTGTGGTTTTAGTTTTGATGCTCCTGTAACATTTGCCCGATGGCAGAAGAACAAACAATTCATGGAGAGGGTGTGAGGGGTCTTTAATGATGTACCGTGTCTTCTGGAGGCACCGACTCTGAAAGAGGTCTTGGACAGAAGGTAGGGAGACCCCAATAACCTTCTCTGCTCCCCTAACCACCCTCTGCAAGGCTTTTTTTGTCAACTGCACTGCAGCTGGAGTACCAGGTTGTGATGCAAAAGGCCAGCACACTCTCAACCACGCCTCTGTAGAATATAGTTAAGATGTTAGTGGGGAGTGATGCTTGTTTAAGCTTCCTTAGAAAGCGCAATCTCTGCTGGGCCCATTTCACAATCCCAGTGGTGTTCCTGGACCAGGTGAGATTGTCCGAGACTGAATTTCCTGAAAGGAGAAACAAGCCTGATTTAATTTAGTTTGGTGGTGGGAGCAGTCAGGGTTTGACACTGGTACTAATGTTTTTGTTCTTCATCCATTGTGTTTCCGTGCTGAGTACAGGCAGGTGCATGCCAATGGACATAGGTAACAAACCAAGACAAAGACCACTCACCATGAGCAGCTCAGCACTGATGTTACTTGGTGCCTACCTTTAATTTACAGTCTGTTCTAGGCTCTGGGGCAAATAAAACTCAGGTGTGTGGGTCGGCACATAAAGACCTTTTGCACACAAGAAGAGTGCTGTAACTTGCTGAAACATGCATATGGTTAAAAAAATAATAGTTACGTGTATTTGCTCTGTGAAGGTTTGTCCTCAAACCTTGGTCAGAGTATTTAGAAAGTGGTAGCAGAGGAAAAGGAAGTAACCATTTCAAAATTACATCATCCATTACATATATAAAAAAATAATTTTAGATGAACTGAAGTACTGGAAATTCATTGTAACTTCCTTTATATGCAGTGCCCCAAAGTAATCAATGTACCACAAAGTCTACTGAAATATATTCTTTTTCAAACAAAGTGTCCTTTTATCTACCATTGAGAGGATGACAAGGCCACTCGGCCCTTCAATCCAGCTTGACATTGAATAATATCATAATTGATCCTCTATCTTTGTGCCAAACCTCCCATATTCACCTGATGCCTTTTGTATCTAGTGATCTATCTACCTGCTTCTGAGAATGTATTCACAAACATTACCTTCATATGCTTCTGTGTTAAAGAATGCTGCAGGTTCACCATCTTTTGCATGAAGTAATTTCTTATCTCATTGACTGCTTACCCTGTATCCTGAGAGGAACGTGTAATAAGGGCAGTTGGCATGTGTCACAGTAGCGTCATTGTTAGCAGAATGCTTTGCAGGACCTGCGACCCTAGTTCAATTCCCACACTGCCTGTAAGGAGTTTGTACGTTCTCTCCATCACCGCGTGGGTTTCCTCCGGGTGCTCCGGTTTCCTCCCACAGTCCAGAGACGGACCAGTTGGTGCGTTAATTGGTCATTGTAATTAGGTTAGGATTGAATCAGGGGATTGCTGGGTGGTACGGTTCAAAGGGCCGAAAGGGCCTATTCCGTGTTGTATCTCAAAAAGTCAGTAAGTATTTGCTGGTGCCGTGCTGTGGCATTAGTGCTTGGTAACCTGTAAATCAGATTTCACTTGCTTTACATGTTAATGGTGGAGTTCCTGTTCCAAGAGGATGCTCCCAGACCTGTCAAGTATTTCCAGCATTCATTCCCTGTTTTACTTCAAATTTCCAGGACAGTGATTTATATCCCAAAATTCCATCCTTGTTTATCTTTCTCCCTCCTCTGTGCTCATTCACCTTGTTATATTTGTGCTCCATCCAGTCAGAGCAGCTGCAATTAACAAACCTTTATTAACCCATCCTTGTTGGCACCCCCACCATTTATTTCATTCACTCTCTCTTGGTCTCCATCATCGACATAACTTCATATTCTCCCTCTGTCAACCTCCTCTGAAATGTAAAGACTGTTTGACTTCCTGCCCTTTCTAGTACAGATGAAAGGGCATTAAACTGAAATATTAACACCATTTCCTGCTACACTGTGAGTATCTTAATTGTGAAGTGTTCTCGCTTCCTTCACAATTCAGATTTATTGGTTTATTAGAATATGTATGACGTTTTTTTCTGCACTCTTTTATCTTCTATTTTACAGGATGAATTAAACCCATTCATTGTAAATCTTAACCGTACAAGAGATTGTCTAGATGCTGGAAATTGCCCCGGGTGGCTGTGCAGGCCAAGTTATTGGGTGTACAGTATTTAAGGCGGAGGCTGATAAGTTTTTGATTAATCAGGGTGTCAAAAGTTATAGGGAGAAGGCAGGAGAATGGGGTCACGAGGAATAATAAATCAGCCATGGTGTAATGGCAAAGTGGACTCAATGGATCGAATGGCCTAATTCTGCTCCTATGTCTTATGGAAATCCAGAGTAAAATGCTGGAGGAACTCAGCAAGTCAGGCAGCATCTATGGAGGGGAATAAACAATCGATGTTTCAGGCTGAGACACTTCATCAGGACTGGTCTCCACTGAATTGTCAACAGTTCACCCCCACCCCCCACCCCGCGATTGTTGTTACCTGACCTGCTGGGTTTCTTCAGCATTTTATGCATCACATCTAATCAGAAGAATGTTATTCAAGTACTAAAGGACTATTCTGCTATGATTCACAACAATATTATATAGCTTCCCTGAAAACCTTAAAAGGGGCCTGCTAAGTTAATAGCAGTTCAAAGCAAACCGATGGTTGGGACGTCCATTCACGAGGACCGTTTTCACTATCTGAAATAAGCATCTTTCATTACTACGCGGCACTGGGTAGGAAAAGGGAGAGACAAAAATCATAAACAAAATGAAGTGACGGTCAGAGTTGCTACTTTATGTAATCCTGCACTGACCTCCATTTATGTGGAGTCAAGAACAGGCAGATTTATCATTGGGTTAGATTTGGACAGTACTCTGCAGCTTGAGGTACCATTTTGTGCATGTTGTACATCGAATACATTAATTATCAGTGAGCACATTGTTCAGCGCCTTATCGTACATCTGACTGATTCCTGCAAATTGTATTCTAGACAGCAGAAAGAGATTAATTTTCATATCTGAAGTGTTGCTTTATTACTTTTGGCCCAGAACTGTGGTTGCTTCTGGCCTCCTTTCAATAATAAAACTCATGTTTCTGACATTTTCCTGAAGCAACTTATCATTTCCATAAAGATCATTCTTAGCAGTAAGGCCACGGTCAGTCTGTGTGCATAGCAACGCCTCTCATCCCATTACGCTGAGAACTGGCACTCCCCAAGGCCCTGTGCTCAGCCCGCTGTGCTCACACTGCTGACATATGACTGCGTTGCAGGATCCAGCTCAAACCGGGTCAGCAAGTTTGCGGATGACACAACAGTGGTTGGCCTTATCGAGAACGATGACGAGATCGAGTATGGAGAGGAAGTGGATGGGTGTGCGTAGAACAACCAAAGCCTGAAAATGGAGACGACAAAGGAAATCATCATAGGCTTGAAGAAGGGGCAGATAAACCATCCCCCTCTGTGAATGCATTGCTCCTCTATAGAGAGAGTTAAGTGCACCAAGTTCCTGGGAGTTCACATCACAGATGACTTCACCTGGTCCCTTAATATCACCTCCCTGAGCAAGAAGGCATAGCAGCGCCTCCTCTTCCTAAGAAAATTGAGGCAAACAAGGTTCCACCCCCCCCATCTTAACTGTATTAAAATGGAGGGGAGGTGAAAGCACCATTGAGAGCGAACATGTCTCTGACAACAGCTGAGGCAAACATAGGGTCTCCATCCCATCCACAGGGGACTTTTATCAGTGCCCTCACTATTACTAAGGATCCCACCCATCTATCCTGCAGCTCTTTCACTTTCTCCCATCAGGCAGGAGACAACGATGCATAAAAACAGGAACAGTCAAGATGAGAAACAGTTTCTTCCCCAGGGCATTCAGTTTCCGAACTCTCTGCCGCATCGTATTCGAAGTGTCACTGGTTAATCTGTTCTGTACTTTACAATATTTAATATTAACACACATTAGTTTGTTATTTATGTGTGATTCACCTGTAGAATTTATCCTTACCTCCATAAGTTATCGAGTGCTATGCATGCCACGTGTACTATTGTGCTTTACATCCTGATTTGGGGAAACGTCTCATTTCTATATACATTATATGATTATATACATTATATACATGTATGTTGTTAAACGACAATAAACTTGGTTTGATTCTTCGATACAGTATTAGTGACATTTTTTTTCCTTTGCCTTGAGAAGTCTGCTATAGGTGGTCAAGGTGGTCACCTACCTGCAGGAGAATTTAATTTCCCAGACTGGTTTCATTAGTCCATCAGTCTCACCTCCAAGGGACTGGCTAAGAAGATAAAGAAGAAGGGAGAATTCACATGCATTGCAAACAGGCCTTCTATTCTTGGCAGCATTACTTCTGCAATTTTCCATGACCCACCAATTCATCTGAATTCTTCTTTAGAGATAACATCATTGTGATCTGCCCTGTCAGGAACTGTGCATTGTTATCAAACTAGGGAAAAGTAAGCTCTTTCTGATTGTTTTTTCAGGGAGCCAACAATTTGGAAAAGTGATTAAAGTTTAGGAATAGAGTTTCTTTACAAAATACTTTCCCCTGAAGATTCATAGGATGTTTGAAGGACAAATATAAAATAACCTTTTCATTGCTATTATTCATGTGGACAGGAATTCGAAAGAGGTTATTCTCTCACTACCCATGGCCAAGAAATGAGATTGTTTCCTCTTATGGTTCTGACAGCAGTAAATTTGCAAATCCAGACAAGCTCAACAATTGAACAGGTCATTTTTTTTTTTGAGTATTCCATTTCTTGCTGGTAAAGTGTAACTTCCTGATGCCACTATCCAAGGGCGGAATTTTCCGCTGTGGCAAAGTGTAAATCTGACCATTGTAGATAAAGTGATTGTCTTACACCTCAAACACGAGGAAATCTGCAGATGCTGGAAATTCAAGCAACACACGCAAAAAATGCTGGTGAATGCAGCAGGCCAGGCATTCATACTGGGGTCCTGAAAACCCTTGAAACAAAACTCCAAACCAGTATTCAAAGTTAGAATCTATTATAAAAGAGGTAATGACAGAACATTTGAAAACTAGTGAAAGAAATGGATAATATCAACATGGGTTTATGAAAGAGAAACAAGGCTTTACAAATCTTCTCGAGTTAGGTTCAGGATGAAATGAGTAGAAAAAGAAACAGTGGATGTGGTGTATTTGGACTTTACAAAGCCACATGAAGAGGTTTCAGATAAGTGGTCACTGCACTTGAGATTTGGGGTTCATATTGTTACCATCAAGAAGGAAACACAGAAGCCCGAAGGCACACACACAGTGATTTAGAAACAGGTTCTTACCCTCTGACATCAATTTCTCAGAATCAGAATCAGGTTTATTATCACTGGCATGTGACGTGAAATTTGTTAACTTAGCAGCAGCAGTTCAATGCAATACATAATATAGAAGAGAAACAATAATAATAATAAATAAGTAAATCAATCACAGTATACGTATGTTGAATAGATTAAAAATCATGCAAAAAAGCAGAAAGAATGTATATTTAAAAAGTGAGGTTTTTATATAGGGTTCAACATCCATTTAGGAATCAGATGGCAGAGGGGAAGAAGCTGTTCCTGAATCGCTGAGTGTGCGCCTTCAGGTTTCTGTACCTCCTACCTGATGGTAACCGTGAGAAAAGGGCATGCCCTGGGTGCTGGAGGTCCTTAATAATGGATGCTGCCTTTCTGAGACACCGCTCCTTGAAGATGTTCTGGGTACTTTGTAGGCTAGTAACCAAGATGGAGCCGACTAAATTTACAACCCTCTGCAGCTTCTCTCAGTCCTGTGCAGTAGACCCTCATACCAAACAATGATGCAGCCTGTCAGAATGCTCTCCACGGTACATCTATAGAAGTTTTTGAGTGTATTTGTTGACAGACCAAATCTCTTCAAACTCCTAATGAAGTATAGTCGCTCGCATCAATATGTCAAGACCAGGCTAGGTCCTCAGAGATCTTGACACCCAGGAACTTGAAACTGCTCACTCTCTCCACTCCTGATCCCTCTATGAGGATTGGTCATTGAACCCATGAACACTACCTCACTACTTTTTTATTTCTATTTTTGCATGACTTGTTTAACTTATTTAACGCAAGCATAAGGAACAGGTGAGACATGGTAAAGGCAGAAGTACGGATCCGTGAGGAAAAGAAGCGGATGTCAAAGGCAGTGGAACAAGGGTCCCAGGGTGCCTGGACAAAATGGGATCTTGCCCAAGCGCAAGATCTCATGGGCAGAGTTATGGAGACTGGAGCCCTTCCGTATTTCCTTCCTCTTGCGATCTGTATATGACACCCTTCACCATTACATCTGTACACATGGGGGATGAGAGAGGACCTGAACTGTAAGCTCTGTGGTCAAAAGGGGACACTGGTTCATATACTGTCCAGGTGTAAAACAGCTCTAACTCAAGGACGGTATAGGTGGCGCCATGATAAGGTGCTTCTGGCTCTTGCTGACACACTAGAGCGGGAGAGATGCAAGAAGAGGACGGCTGGCACAGATTTGAGGAAGGCCATCACCTTCATCAAAGAGGGAGCCAGGCCTTTCGTGACCAAACAACCAAAGGCCAATCTGCGGCTAACGGCCAGGTCCTGGGAGATGAGGGTCGATGTGGGAAGGAGGTTGTAGTTCCCAGATGTGGTGTACACAACCCTACGCCCAGACATTGTACTGTGATCAACGGAAGACAAGAAAATAATTCTGGTTGAACTGACTGTGCCGTGGGAGGAGGGATGGGAAGACGCCCACGAGAGAAAGGCCTTGAATTACCAGCCCTTAGTGCAGGAGTGTAAAGACAAGGAATGGCAGGCATAGTTGTTCCCTGTGGAGATCGGCTGCAGAGGTTTCCCAGCCAAATCAGCATGGCGGTTGTTGTTAGATCTGGGCCTGGATGAAAGGAGCAAAAAACAAGCAGCTCGTAGGATGGGGGAAGAGGCAGAATGAGCCTCTTGTTAGATTTGGAGTAGATGAGAGGAGGGGAGCTGGAAGCCAGGAGCAGATGGGCAGTGATTTGGCCACCACTGCCGGCCCACCAACTGGAGAGTGTCATGGTTAAGGGTCGAAACACACTGTGAAGATTGGGAACCACCTGATGACATCTGCTCCTGGCTGAAGGCTACAGTTACCTTAAAGGTATCTGGAGTATGCACCCAAACAGGTGTATGTAACAAGCCCCACATTGGCCCAGCAGACTTTCCACCAAAAGCGTCTCCATATGATGCCTGCTGTACCTTGTCTTGTTGAATAAAGAAGCTGCTTTGTATCTACCAGTAATTTTCTCTGGCAATTTCATTCATGCAACAACACAGGTTACTCTACAGTCATAGAGAGGTTCAGCACAGAAACAGGCCCTTCAGCCCATCTAGTCCATGCCAAAATCATTTAAACTGCCTTCTCCCATCAACCTGCACTGGGACCATAGCCCTCCATATCCCCACTATCCATGTACCTATCCAAACTTCTCTTAAACATTGCAATCTAGCTCACATGTACCTGTTCTGCTGGCAACTCATTCCACACTCTCACAACCCTCTGAGTGAAGACGTTCCCCTCATGTTCCCTTTAAACTTCTCACTTTCGCTTTTCACCCATGACCTGTGTTGTCGTCCCACCTGCAGTCAGTGGAAAGAGCCTGCTTGCAATTACCCTACCTATACCCCTCATAATTTTATATACCTCTATCAAATCTCTTCTCAGTCTTCTATGTTCTCAAGAATATAATCCTAACCTATTCAATCTTTCCTTGTGACTCAGGACCCCAGACTCGGCAACGTCCTTGTAAATTTTCTCTGCACTCTTTCAACATTGTTTACATCTTTCCTGCAGGTAGGTGAGCAAAATCTGAATCAAAGTTCTAGCTAAATTTATTATGAAAGAACACTTATGTCACTATATACAACCCTGAGATTCAATTTCTTGCAGGCATTCATAGTAAATACAAGAAACACAATAGAAACAAAGAAAGACTGCACCCAACAGGGTGGGCAAACAACCAATCTGCAGAAGACAACAAACTGCAAATACAAAAAGAAAGAAAATAAGTAATAAGAATAATAATAAATAAACAATAAATATCAAGATCATGAGATAAAGAGTCCTTGAAAGTGAGTACATAGATTGTTCGGAACAGTTCAGTGATGGAGTGAGTAAAATTATCCCCTCTGGTTAAAGGGCTTGATGGTTGAGGGGTAATAATTGTTCCTGAAACTTGTGTGTTGGTCCTGAGACTTCTGTACCTCCCTCCTGATGGTAGCAGTGAGAAGAAAGCATGGTCTGGATGGAGGGGGCCCTTGATGATGGATGCTGTTTTTCTTTGATGATTCTCCATGTGAATTATCTCAATAGTGGGGAGGGCCTTACCCGTGATAGACTGGGCTGTATCCACCACTTTTTGTAGACTTATTTATTCAAAGGCATTGGGGTTTCCATAGCAGGCCATGATGCAGTCAGTCAATGGACTCTCCACCGCACATCAATAGTTTGTTAACGTTTTAGATGGCATGCTAAATCTTGGTAAACTTCCAAGAAGGTAGAGAAACTGATTGCTTTCTTCATAATGGTACTTAAGGACAGGAACCCAGGACAGACCCTCTGAAATAATAACACCAAGGAATTTAAAGTTGCTGACCCTCGCAATTCTATCATCTCCTCAAAACTAATCAATAGCTCATATGAGGACTGGCTCATGGACCATGGGTTTTCTCCTTCTGAAGTCAATAATTAGCTCCTTGGTCTTGCTGACACTGAGTGAGAGGCTATTGTTGTGACACGACTCAGCCAGGTTTTCAAGCTCCCTCCCACATGCTGATTTATTGTCACCTTTGATTTGACCAAAGCAAACTTAAAATGGCATTGGAGCTGTGCTTAGTCTCATAGACACAAGTATAAAGGGAGTAGAGCAGGCAGCTAAGCACACAGCCTTGTGGTGCACTTGTGCACATGGTGACTATGGAGGAGATGTCAATCTGAACTGAATGGGGTCTACAAGTGAGGAAAATGAGGATCTAGTTGCACAAGGAGGTATTGAGGCCAAGGTCTTGAAGCTTATCAATTAGTTTTGCAGGGATTAGTATTGAATGCTGAGCTGTAGTCAATGAAGAGCATCCTAATATTTGCATCTTCGCTGTCCACATGTTCCACCGTTGAGTGAAGAGACAATGAAATGGCATCTGCTGTTGACCTGTTGTGACAGTATGCAAACTGGAGTGGATCCAAGCCATTTCTCAGGCAGGAATTGAAAAGTTTCATCACCAACCTCTCAAAATACTTCGTCACTGTGTTAGTAAGTGCTACTGGACGGTAGACATTGGGGCAGGTTACCACTTTCCTCTTAGGCACAGTATAATCAAAGGCTGCTTTGATGCGGGTGGGACCTCAGATTGCCAAAGCAAGAGGTTAAGGGTTAGAATTAGAAGTTAGAACACTCTAGATAGTTGATCAGCCTAGGTCTGTAGTACTCAGCCAGGCAGCTGAATGGAGGTAGATTGGGAGAAAATGCGACCTGGATGGCTATAAGCAAACAAGTGTTTAGTTGGAGCAAGCAGTCAGGAAGAGAAATAATACACTGGCCTTCTTAGCAAGGAGGCTGAGTACAAGAACTAAGATATATTGCTGCAGCTGTATTGAGCCATGGTAAGACCCGATCTGAAGTTATATATGCACCTTTGTCTCTGTTTCAGGGTAGGATTATCTTGCTGTGGAGAGAGTTCATCCGAGCTTTATTACTCTGATAGTTGGAATGCAGATTTGTTGTATGAACAGAGGTTAGTTAGTTTGGACTTGTATTGGACTATAGAAGAATGAGGGGGAATCTCATATAAAGCCTATAAAGTACTAATGAGGACAACATCCAGTGCACTGGGCTATACCACTCAGGGGCTTGTGCTAATATTATTTTGTGACTGTATGAGCTATCTTAACTATATGTGCTGTGTATAACTGTATGTACTGTTGGTCTCAGAGGAATGATGTTTTGTTTAGCTGTATACATGTGTATGGTTGAATGACAATTAAGCTTGAACTTGAGATGAGACAGACTAGATATAGGGAGGTTATTCAATGCTGAGCTTATTGTCATATGCACAATGTGTGGGAAGTCCACAACCTCAGAATATAAGGTATGACTTTAAGAACCAAGAACAGAGGAAATTTCTTCACTCTCACAAGAATGTAAAAAAATAGGAGCATGAATAGGCCATCAGCCCTTTCAAACCAGCCCCTCTGTACAGTAGAATGTGATTGTGGCTTATCTATGCTGCCCTCAATTTCTCTTCTGTAGCATTTCCTCATGTTCCTCAATCCATCAACTATTTTTCCACCTTCACTTTAAATGATCCTGCTGCCATCATTCACCAGGGTGAGAAATTCCACGACTTCAGTATCCTCCAAGAGAAGAAATTTGAACACAATTCAGTTTTAAATGCAGCCTTTTATCTTGTAGTTATGCCCCCTTTTTCAAGATTCTCCCACTAGTGAGAACATCCCAACATCTACTCTTTACCTGTCACAGAAACCTTACACTCAGAAAATGATGAATCTATAAAACTATCTCCCTCTGAAGCAGATGTAACCCAGTTCATTAAATATATTCATGAAGGAGACAGATGTACTTCTCAATGAGAAAAGGATTGAAGGATTTTGGTTAAGATGGGAAAATAATGTACAGAAATGGATAAGGCACCATAATTATGTTGAATGGTGGAGCAATTCCAAAGATCCAAATGATCTCTTCTAACCATTTTCTACCTTTCTATGTTCCAATATTTTGAGGGAGCTGTATTAGGTTCCTTGACCATGCTCATCGATGCCTGTTATACCCTACAGCAACCACATCCAACAGAAATTGGGTATGCTGGGTCCCCATTGCTCAATTGCTTGAGGAGGCTGCTGATGAAAAGGAGCAGACTTTCCATTTTATGTCAACCACAGAGTTGGGTTGAAGCTCAAATAGATTTCCTGGGCTTTTGTTCTTAGAGATTTTTCTGTCCTTAAAATAAGGGAACCAGATAATGAACTGGGAGTTTGGGATTTTGTCCTGATGACACATCAAAGCTTTATCTTAGCTGACAGACTTACCGCCAGCACTTCAGTCACCCGGCTGTTTAGTCAGCTCACAAAATCTAAAGTCAATACCAGTAACTTGTCCTTCTCTTAGATGGGAACAATTTGTCGTCATTCACAGCTGGCTATTTTGTAATTGGAATATAACTCGACAAGTTAGGATTGAACATTTTCTTCTGCTCTATGCAATGAACTGTAAGGATTAAATGATGTGAAATTTTAAAAAATAGTATTTGATGTAAATTCCCAGCAGGGTCATCAATATCTATGAAGTATGTTATGTATCAAAGCATAGGACACAGGAAACTAGAATTCTAGAAATAATTTAATATTAATAACTACAAGACACAAGAGATTCTTTAGATGCTAGAAATCTTGAGCAACACACATGAAGTTCTGGAGGAATTAAACGAGTCAGGTACCATCTATTGAGGGAAATGAACAGACCATGTTTCAGGCCAAGCCCCTTCATCAGGACTGGACAGGAAGGGGGCAGAAGCCGGAATAAGAAGGTGAGGGGGAGGGGGAGGAGTACCGGGTTGCAGATCGTACTCCTACCTGTCCTCACACCTCCTTATTCTGGATTCTGCCCCCTTCCATTCCAGTCCTGATAGAGGGTCTCTGCATGAAATGTCGACTGTCTATTTCTCGGCAGAGATGCTGCCTAACCTGTAGAGTTCTTCCAGCATTCTTTGTGTGTTGCTTGATTTATTATAAATAATAATAAAAATCGTACAGCAGAGATAGATAAAAGATAAAGCTAGAAGATATATTCTTCAAGGAAGAGATTTTGAGGGCATTTGAGGGGACCACCATCATCCAGAGAGCCTTAAGTACTTGGAATGTATTACCTGAGAAAACGGTTGAAGCAGAGTCACTGACAGCATGTAAGAAGTGTCTGGAAAAGCACTTGAATTGCTTGGACATAGAAAGCTATGGAACAAGTGCTGGGAGAATGCGTATAAATTGACACTCACAACAAGCTGGAGGAACTCAGCAGGTCGGGCAGCATCCGTGGAAAAGATCGGTCGACGTTTCGGAGGAAGGGTTCCGGCCCAAAGTGTCGACCGATCTTTTCCACATATGCTGCCTGACCTGCTGAGTTCCTCCAGCTTGTTGTGAGTGTTGCTTTGGCCCCAGCGTCTGCAGATTATTTTGGGTTTACGTATAAATTGACGGTGGCCCACTAGTCAACATGAATGACATGGGTGGAATGGCCCATTCCATGCGGAACAGTTCTGTGTCTCCAGGGCATAAAGCTTCATGCAAAGGCAAAGGAAGAAGCTCAGAAAGGACACTCGAAGTAAGTTCACAGCACCGTCTGGTAAGAATCTAAGTGCTACTGTGATGGCAACAAAATTGTGTTAAAAGTGAGGATTGATCACTTTATACTCGGTGAAGCAGGAGGGTTGATGCCACTGGGCTGACCATCTCCCTGGCTGGGAGCCCTACCCCCACGTGAACCAACGTTACTCTGCCCACCTCGGGGGTGTCGGCAACTTTGTCGGATGTTTATGAGAAGAAGATTGGAAATCTGTTACAAATGGCGATATTGAAATTTGTAGAGGGATTAGTGAGGTACACAAGAAGTCTTCATTATTTAAAAGACGATCCTTCTTGGAAACAAATATCACTGGTCACCACTTAAAGTCAAATTTGAGTTTATTGTCATACACACAGGTACAGGTATGCACAGATGCTATGAAACATTATAGGCACACAGCATCAGAGACACAACAAACATTAATTATACAAGGAAGCGCACAATCGGAACCACAATGGGGTGCCATGGTAATGAGACAGTTGTCGTAATGTTACCAAAGTTCCAGCGTCCTCCATAAGCAAGTTTGTACGTTCCTTTCTGTGTGTGCATGGGTTTCCTCCAGGTGCTCTGGTTTCCTCCAACAGTGACATATTGATTAGTAGTTTAATCCATCATTGTAAGTCACCATGCCATTAGTTTAGGGTTAAATTGGTGGGTTGCTGGACGGTACGGCTTGGTGGGCAAGAGGCCTTGTTTTGCACTGTCTCTAAATTAAATAAATAAGTAGACAAAAGAAATGTCAATTGTAGTACAAAGTGGCCAAAGTGATCACAGTATTGCTATCCTGAGGTAGTGATTAGGGTTGTGCAAAGTTAGTTGAAAAACCAAATGGTTGAAGGGAAGTAGCAGTTCTTGAACTTTAGGCTTCTGTACTCCTGCCCAATGCCAACTGTAAGAAAGTAGCATGGCCCACATGGTGGGGAACTTTGACCATAGGCGCTGCCTTCTTGAGGCAGTGCTTAATGTAGATCTTTTTGACGGTGTGGACGAATGGGTCCATGATTATTTTGGCTCAATCCAATACTCCGTGCAGCCTAAAGTTCCTAAAGATCATTCCTAATAACAGAGGTCAGTAAAAGTGCATTGTCTTCTAGGCCATTTCAAAAAACAGTTAACAGTCTAATGATGCTTTCGTTATAGAATCAGGCATAGTAGAATTTCTCCACTGAAGTACTTTATAAGGATTATAATTTCATTGTTACCATCACTAGTGCGAGCCTTTTAGCCCACATAGGAATGTAAGGAGTAGAAAGAAGAAAACCATATAGCTCCTGAAGCCTGCTCCAAAATTTTCTATAATCTCCTTGACTGTAGTAATCTTTGTTATAGTAATGAAGAGGATTTCAGAGACACTTGCTATTCATCTGAATTTTATCTTCTAAAATCCCCTTGCTGGTAACCTTGTGGTAAACTAACTCTATGCAAGGATCCACGGAACCTTCGGTTAATAGTAGGGTCTATGGCATAAAAAAATTTGGAAACCCTGCTCTATGAAATTCACAATGAATTGCACAACTCAATATGTAATGCAACTCTCCCTTAGATGAAACTTTCCTGAAATGAATATACAATTTATATCTACTCTTCAACACAGATTGTAACAGGTACTAATTTTGGGATAAAGTGTTCAACCACAAAGTAATTTCAGAGAATTACTCTGCCTGCCCATAGAAGTTGCTGTCCAAGAACAGACCTCAGATGGATTTTCCATTCTAGAGGTTAATATGGTCTAGCCCACACAGTACCTGGCTCATAGTATGCTGGAGAATTTCTGGTGCAATGAAATTCCATCAGCAAGTTCATGATAACTGCACAGGCAGTAAGTGCTCATGGTGAGATAGTCCTTCAGTTATGGATCCAACTCCAACTGCTGACATACAAATGGTTAGTATACTTTACTGAAGAACCTTCTGTCTGCCAAGATAGCAAATAAATCCTCTGCATTAGAACCATAGAAACTACAGCACAGAAACAGGCCCTTTGGCCCTTCTTGGCTGCGCCGAACCATTTTCTGCCTAGTCCCACTGACCTGCACACGGACCATATCCCTCCATACACCTCCCATCCATTTATCTGTCCAATTTATTCTTAAATGTTACAAAAGAACCCGCATTTACCACCTCGTCTGGCAGCTCATTCCATACTCCCACCACTCTCTGTGTGAAGAAGCCCCCCCTAATGTTCCCTTTAAACTTTTCCCCCCTCACCCTTAACCCATGTCCTCTGGTTTTTTTCTCCTCTTGCCTCAGTGGAAAAAGCCTGCTTGCATTCACTCTAACTATACCCATCATAATTTTATATACCTCTATCAAATCTCCCCTCATTCTTCTATGCTCCAGGGAATAAAGTCCTAACCTATTCAACCTTTCTCTGTAACTGAGTTTCTCAAGTCCCGGCAACATCCTTGTAAACCTTCTCTGCACTCTTTCAACCTTATTTATATCCTTCCTGTAATTTGGAGACCAAAATTGAACACAATACTCCAGATTCAGCCTCACCAATGCCTTATACAACCTCATCATAACATTCCAGCTCTTATACTCAGTACTTCGATTAATAAAGGCCAATGTACCAAAAGCTCTCTTTACGACCCTATCTACCTGTGACGATACTTTTAGGGAATTTTGTATCTGTATTCCCAGATCCCTCTGTTCCACTGCACTCCTCAGTGCCTTACCATTAACCCTGTATGTTCTACGTTGGTTTGTCCTTCCAACGTGCAATACCTCACACTTGTCAGTATTAAACTCCATCTGCCATTTTTCAGCCCATTTTTCCAGCTGGTCCAAGTCCCCCTGCAGGCTCTGAAAACCTTCCTCACTGTCTACTACACCT
Organism: Mobula birostris; assembly: GCF_030028105.1. Taxonomy (NCBI): domain Eukaryota; kingdom Metazoa; phylum Chordata; class Chondrichthyes; order Myliobatiformes; family Myliobatidae; genus Mobula; species Mobula birostris. The sequence goes on from NC_092370.1 coordinate 217,896,125, forward strand.
CCAATCTTTGTATCATCAGCAAACTTGCTGATCCAATTTACCACATTATCATCCAGATCATTGATATAGATGACAAATAACAATGGACCCAGCACTGATCCCTGTGGCACATCACTATTCACAGGCCTCCACTCAGAGAAGCAATTCTCTACCACCACTCTCTGGCTTCTTCCATCGAGCCAATGTCTAATCCAATTTACCACCTCTCCATGTATACATAGCGACTGAATTTTCCTAACTAACCTCTCATGCGGGACCTTGTCAAAGGCCTTACTGAAGTCCATGTAGACAATATCCACTGCCTTCCCTTCATCCACTTTCCTGGTAACCTCCTCGAAAAACTCCAACAGATTGGTCAAACATGACCTACCACGCACAAAGCCATGTTGACTCTCCCTAATAAGCCCCTGTCTATCCAAATGCTTGTAGATTCTGTCTCTTAGTACTCCCTCCAATAACTTACCTACAACTGACGTTAAACTCACCGGCCTATAATTTCCCGGATTACTTTTCGATCCTCTTTTAAACAACGGAACAACATGAGCCACTCTCTAATCCTCCAGCACTTCACCCGTAGACAGCGACATTTTAAATATTTCTGCCAGGGCCCCCGCAATTTCAACACTAGTCTCCTTCAAGGTCCAAGGGAACACTCTGTCAGGTCCTGGGGATTTATCCACTTTAATTTTCCTCAAGACAGCAAGCACCTCCTCCTTTTCAATCAGTACAGTTTCCATGGTCTCACTACTTGATTCCCTCAATTCCATAGATTTCATGCCAGCTTCCTTAGTAAATACAGACGCAAAAAACTATTTAAGATCTCCCCCATTTCCTTTGGTTCCGCACAAAGCCGACCACTCTGATCTTCAAGAGGACCAATTTTATCCCTTACAATCCTTTTGCTCTTAATATACTTGTAAAAGCTCTTTGGATTATCCTTCACTTTGACTGCCAAGGCAACCTCATGTCTTCTTTTAGCCCTCCTGATTTCTTTCTTAAGTATTTTCTTGCACTTCTTATACTCCTCAAGCACCTGATCTACCCCCTGTTTCCTATACATTTCATACAACTCCCTCTTCTTCTTGATCAGAGTTGCAATATCCCTTGAGAACCAAGGTTCCTTATTCCTATTCAATTTGCCTTTAATCCTGACAGGAACATACAAACTCTGCACTCTCAAAATTTCCCCTTTGAAGGCTTCCCACCGACCAGTCACATTTTTGCCAGAGAACAACCTGTCCCAATCCACGCTTTTTAGATCCTTTCTCAATTTGGCCTTCTTCCAGTTCAGAACCTCAACCCTTGATTAACAGGTAAGTTTCAACTTCCATGCGATGGTTTATCATGACCTTGGAGTTGCCACATAACATCTCACTTTGTTTAGGTACAAAAACATAACGAAACCAGACATTCTTCTCTTTGCCTTCCCTCCCCAAATGATTCAATTCATTCTCCGCCTCACTTTAAGGCAAAGATCAAAATTTATGGAAGATGGGATTGGTTTTGATTTTCTCATGGATCTTTGCTTTGAAATCTTTTATCTTCCCTTTGCTTTCTTTAAAGACAGAGGTGTATCTATCCAACTCTTTTCCTCCATTGTAGGTCATAAAATCTTTCCTTGCTTAAGTTGAAAGTCTTTTCCCAGTTCAGTTTGGAATTGAAATCAGTTTATTATTATCACATGTACCAAGATAACAGTGAAATCTGTTGCATACTATTTGATATTACAGTTTGATATTTTCTAGCCAGTTTCATCCTAATAACTTTACTTAGGAGTCGGAGCATATTTTCCTTTATTACCGCTGGGGCAGGACCCAAATCATACTGTACCTCCACACTTTACTGAAACTTGAATCTCTCCCACAAGAGGAATTCTGCCTCCTGAAGTGAGGAGTGTATATGTGAAGACAGCAAGCGGCATGTCATAAGCTCCCCCTTGTACAAGCGATGTGGATGTCCAGCTGCATGTTTACTGAATTATCTGCCATCAGGGAATAAATTCTATTTCCACTCACAGTCAAATCCTCTTCTGACAACAGTTGTCTGTTATAAAATTGACCTTGGAGACCATAGATAAACTGATCTTGGAGGCATTATCTACGAATAGACCAGAATCACAGGAGCATGCCTGATGCTCTAGTGGACGAACGTCACAGTAACATCTCCTTCTTCCGGCTGCTGATACTGAAATGCTCTGCAGTGTGAACTGGCTGACCTTGAAATGCTTTGACAGTGCTTCAGTCAGTTCTGTGTAGAACATATCCATAAATTATTCAGTGCATCTGGGTTTTGAAAAGTCCAATCTGTAGATCTCAAAATAGCCAAGAAAATATACTGTGTACACTTTATTAGGTACACCTATACACCCTCATTAATGCAATTATTTAATCAGCCAATCACGTGGCAGCATAGCAATATATGTTGTCATGGTCAAAAGGTTCAGTTGTTGTTCAGACCAAACATCAGAGTGGGGAACCAATGTGACCTAAATGGCTTTGACTGTGGAATGATTGTTAGTTCCAGACAGGGTGGTTTGAGTATCTCAGGAACTGTTAATCCCCTGGGATTTTCATGCACAACAATCTCTGAGTTTACAGAGAATGGTGTGAAAAACGAAAAACATCCAGTGAGTGGAACTTCTGTGAGCAAACTGCCTTGTTAATAAGAGAGGTCAAAGGAGAATGGCCGGACTTGTTCTCGCTGACAAGGAGGCGACAGTAACTCAAATGGCCACTAATTACAGCACTGGCATGTGAGAAGAGCATTTCTGAACGCACAATACATGGAACCTCGAAGCAGGTGGGCTACAGTATAGAAGGCCATACTGGGTTCTACTCCTGTACCTAATAAAGTGGCTGCTGAGTGTGCTTGCCTTTTTCTCAACCACAATATCAATTGCCACTAACCACTGTACAAAATTTTTCATGTAAGAATCAAACACTTATTTTTATCTCTCAAATTGTGGCACATGCCCAATCATTTCCATTTGTTGATTTACATTTTCTGTTTGAACTGCAGTGATTCAGTTGTAATAAGAAAACTTTGTTGCTTATAGAATGTGTGTGGTATCTAGTTTTGGTCAATTTTACCTTCTCACCCCCATAACCTTGCTTATGATGATATGGGGAAGAAGGTAGAAATGTGCTGTTCATCTGTGGGCAGCCACCTTTATTTTTTATCTTTCTGATCCTTGTTAACTGCTGGCAAGTCAGCACGAAAACAGTCCTCAGCAGGTAAATGCAATGAACTGTAAAACTCTATTCCATACCACATGATCCCAAAATCCAAGTTCAAGTTTAATAGTCCTTCAACCAAACAGATGTATACGGTTAAACAAAGTAGTGTTCCTTCAGGGTCAAGGGCAAAACACAGTACATGTAGTTATGATAGCACATACAGTGACAAAAATTATATCAGCACATTTGCCTGTGTGGCATAGCTTGAAGAGTGATCGTGCATGGGATATTGTCCTGGAGCCACATTCCTGCAAGAACAAATTTGTAGCAGTTCCTTATCTCGTGCTGGTTCGGCAGATGAAGGGAAATCCTTTTCTGCTCTTAACATGCCCGAACGCGTGCTGCCATACATTGTCTTTAAAATAAACAACACAAACGGAAAATACTGCAAATGCCAGAAATTGGAAATTAAACAGAAAATGCTTTTTAGAGAGAGGGCTTCGGATTTTTGTATTATTGGGCTCTCTTCCAGGGAAGGTGGAACCTGTACAGAAAGGATGGTTTTCAGCTGAATTGGGGAGGTGCGGGTTTATATCCTAGCGGGAAGGTTTGCTCATGCTGCACAGTGGGGTTTATACTAGAGGTGCAGGGGGGATGGAACCAGAGCACCAGAACAGATAGTGGAGTGGTTGTGGACAAAGATGTTATCAAGCCTACATACAAAGCCAGGGATCAAATGCGACTAATGTTCTGAGCTGCATATATTTCAGCGCAAGGACATTGTAGAGAGGCAAATGAGCTCAGGGCATGGATCAGCATGAGGAGTTATAACATTGTAGCCATTGGTTGCAGGAGGGGCAGGACCAGTAACTCAATGTTCTGGGGTTGTCATTTTAGACATGATAGAGAGGGAGGGATTAAAGGAGGCAGGATGGCATTACTAGTCAGAGAAAATGTCACAGAACACCCAACAGTCCATTGGACTTAAAGAAATTTGAAGAGAGATCGCAGACTGTTGCAAAAAACATAAGATTGGGATAATAGGTGATTTTAGCTTTCCACATATTGACTGGGACTCCCACACTGTAAAACGGCTGGATGGGAAAGAGTTTGTCAAACGGAGAAGTAGAACTCCCAACCAGAGAACGTGAAATACTTGATCTCCTGTTAGGGAATGAGACAGAGCAAGCGTTAGAAGTTTGTGTAATTGGAAACTTTGCATCTTGTGATCATAAAGCCATTAGTTTCACGTTAATTATGGAAAAGGATACAGTGGCATGCAAAAGTTTGGGCACCCCTAGTCAAAATTTCTGTTACTATGAATAGTTTAGTGAGTAGAAGATGAACTGATCTCCAAGAGTCATAAAGTTAAAAGATGAAACAGTCTTTTCAACATTTTAAGCAAGATTAGTGTGTTATTTTTGTTTTGTACTATTTTAGAGTGGGGAAAAAAAATGAAAGGTGCGCCATGCAAAAGTTTGGGCACCACAAGAAAAATGAGGTCTCGGATAACTTTTACGAAGGTCTCAGACTTTAATTAGCTTGTTAAGGTGATGGCTTGTTCACAGTCATAGTTAGGAAAAGCCAGGTGATGCAAATTTCAAAGTTTTATAAATACCCTGACTCCTCAAACCTTATCCCAACAATCAGCAGCCATTGGCTCCTCTAAGCAGCTGCCCAGCACTCTGAAAATTAAAATAAATGATGCCCACAAAGCAGGAGAAAGCTATAAGAAGATAGCAAAGTGTTTTCATGTAGCCGTTTCCTCAGTTTGTAATGTAATTAAGAAATGGCAGTTAACAGGAATGGTGGAGGTCAAGTTGAGGTCTGGAGGACTAAAAAAACTTTCCGAGAGAACTGCTCGTAGGATTGCTAGAAAGGCAAATCAAAACCCCCATTTGACTGCAAAAGACGTTCAGGAAGATTTAGCAGATTCTGGAGTGATGGTGGCACTGTTCTACTGTGCAGCAACACCTGCACAAATATGACCTTCATGGAAGAGTCAAAAACAAAAAAAACCAAAAAAAAAATCCAGCGACTGGCTGTCCTGTGAGCGAAAACATCTTGTTAAATCCACTCGCTGGATGTTTTTTTTTGTTTTTGCCACCATTCTTTGTAAACTCTAGAGTCTATTGTGCGTAAAAATCCCAGGAGATCAGCAGTTTCTGAGATACTCAAATCACCCTGGGCAGCACCTAATTAATTAGCTTGCTTATTTCAGCTTTTTTCTTAAAGATGTGCCGGACGCGCTCCGGTGCGCTCCGACTAGCACTGCACCCCTGCAGAAGGGGGATTTTCTGGAAAACCTACAAGATGGCTTTTTAGAGCAACTCGTGGCTGAGCCCACTAGAGGATCAGCTATTCTGAATTGGGTGTTGTGCGTTGAACCAGTATTGATTAGAGAGCTTAAGGTAAAAGAAACTTTAGGGGGAAGTGATCACAATATGATCAAATTCATTCTGAAATTTGAGAAGGAGAAGCTGAAATCAGATGTATGAGTATTACAGTAGCGTAAAGGGAATTACAGAGGCATGAGGGAGGAGTTGGTTTTAAAAACAAACAGAAGGCGACTAAAAAAGTCTTTAAGAAGGCAAAGATGGAATACGAAGGTAAAGATAGCCAATAATATTAAAGATGATACCAAAAGTTTCTATAGATACATAAGGAGTAAAAGAGAGCAAACGTGGATATTGGACCGCAGGAAAATGATGCTGGAGACGCAGTAATAGGGAACAAGGAAATGGTGGACAAGCTGAATAAGTATTTTGCTTCAGTCTTCACTGTGGAAGATGCTAGCAGTATGATGGAAGTTGCAGGTGTGAGGGACCATGAAGTGTGTGAAGTTACCATAACTAGAGAGAAAGTTCTTAGGAACCTGAAAGGCCTGAAAGTCCTCGACCAGATGGCGTCTGCCCCAGAATCCTGAAGGAAATGGCTGAAGTGTTTGAGGAGGCATTAGTTAATGATCCTAGACTCTGGAATAGTTCCACATAACTGGAAAATTACAAATATCACTCTAGTCTTCAAGAATGGAGAGAGGGAGAAGAAAGGAAATTATAGGCCCGCTAGTCTGATCACAGTGGTTGGGAAGATGTTGGAGTCAATTACTAAGGATGCGGTCTCAGGCTACCTGGAGGCACATGCTAAAATAGACCGTAGTCAACATAGTTTCCTCAAGAAAAAAGCTTGCCTAACAAATCTCTTGGAATTCTTTGAAGAAGTAATAAGCAGGATAGACAAAGGAGAATTGGTTGATATATGTACTTTGATTTTCAGAAGGCCTTTGACAAGGCGCCACACATGAGGCTGCTTAACAAGCTATGAGCCCATGGTATTACAGGAAAGATTCTAGCACAGATAAAGCAGTGGCTGATTAGCAGGGGACAAAAAGCAGGAATAAAGGGAACTTTTTCTGGCTGGCTGCCGGTGACTTGTGGTGTTGCACCATGGTCTCTGTTGGGATTGATACTTTTTGCATAATACATCAATGATTTTGATGATGGAATTGATGGCTTTGTTGCAAAGTTAGCAGATGATATGTAGCTAGGTGGAGGGGCAAGTAGTTTTGAGGAAGTAGAGAGGCTACAGAAGGACTTAGACAGATTAGGAGAATGAGCAAAGAAATGGCAGATGGAATACAGTGTCAGGAAGTGTATGGTCATGCACTTTGGTAAAAGAAATGAAAGGGCTGACTAACTTTCAAATGGAGAGAAAATACTAAAAACTGAAATGCAAAGGGACTTGGGAGTCCTTGTGAAGGGTTCCCTGAAGGTTAATTTGCTGGTTGAGTCTGTGGCGAGGAAGATAAATGCAATTTTAGCATTCATTTCAAGAGGACTAGAATATAAAAGCAAGGATATGATGTTGAAACTTAAGCACTGGTAAGGCCTTACTTGGAGTATTGTGTGCAGTTTTGTCCTCATCTTAGAAAGGATGTGCTGAAACTGGAGAGGATTCAAAGGAGGTTCGCGAAACTGGTTCCAGAATTGAATGGCTTGTCATATGAAGAGTGTTTGATGGCTCTGGGCCTGTATTCATTAGAATTCGGAAGAATGAGGGATGCCTGATAAAAATCAATCGAATGGTGAAAGGCCTTGATAGAGTGGATGTGGAGGGGATGTTTCCTATGGTGGGAGAGTCTAAGACCAGAGGACACTGTTTCAGAACAGAGGGGCATCCTTTTGGAACAAAGATGAGGAGGAATTTCTTCAGCCAGGGAGTTGTGTATCTGTGGAATTCTTTGCCACAAGCAGCTGTGAAGGCCAAGTCTTTATGTATATTTGACGCAGAGGTTGAAAGATTCTTGATTGGTCAGGACATGAAGGGATACGGGGAGAAGGCAGGAGATTGGGGCTGAGAGGAAAATTGGATCAGCCATGATGAAATGGTGGAGCAGATTCTATCGGCCAAACGTATAATTCCGCTCCTATATCTTCTGGTCTTAATGTCTTGTGGACAAATACCATATACCTGGTCCCTTAGAATACCTTCTAATAACACTCCCATTACTGATATCAGGCTCACCGGCCTATAATTTGCTTGTTTAGTTTTAGGGCCTTTCTTAAATAGCAGGACAACATTGAAATCCTTCAATTTCACCTGTTGCTAAGGACAATTTAAATAATTCTGTTAGGACCCTGGTAACTTCTGCACTTGCATCCTGCAGGGTCCGAGGGAACACCTTGTCAGGCCCTGGGGATTTATCCACCCTAATTTGCCCCAACACAGCAAACACCTCCTCCTCTGTAATCTGTACAGAGTCCATGAAGTTGATGCTGTTTTGCCTCACTTCTATTGACTCCGTGTCAGTCTCCTGGAGAACTCCCTCACCTCTTTTGACTCCACGCATGGATTACCAGTCTGATATTCCAGAGGACCAATTTTGCCCCTTTCAATTCCTTTGCTCTTAACATATCTGTAGAATCCCTTAGGATTCTCCTTCGCCTTGTATGCTAAAGCAACCTCATGCCTTTTCAGCCCTCCTGATTTCTTTCTTGTTCTTTTGTATTTCTTATGCTCAATAAGCACCTCATTTGTTCTTACCTATACCTGCAAAAGTGTGGGCATGTGGCCAAGTGGTTAAGGCATTGGACTAGCTACCTGAAAGTCGTGAGTTCGAGCCCCAGCCGAGGGAACGTGTTGTGTCCTTGAGCAAGGCACCTAATCACACATTGCTCTGCAACGACACTGGTGCCAAGCTGTATGGGTCCTAATGCCCTTCCCTTGGACAACATTGGTGTCGTGGAGAGGGGAGACTTGCAGCATGGGCAACTGCTGGTCTTCCATACAACCTTGCCCAGGCCTGTGCTCTGGAGAGTGAAGACTTTCCAGGCGCAGATCCATGGTCTCACAAGACTAACGGATGCCTTTACTTTATACCTGCAAAGCACCTCCTGTTTTTCATAACCAAGACCTCAATATATCTTGAAAACCAAGGTTCCCTACACCTGTTATCTTTACCTTTTATTCTGACTGGCACATACAAGCTTTGTACTCCCAAAATTTCACTTTTGAAGGCCTCCTACTTAACCAAGTACACCTTTGCCAGGAAACAGCCTGTCCCAATCCACACTTGCCAGATCCTTTCTGATACCATCAGTGTTGGCCTTTCTCAAATTTAGAATCTCAACCTGTAGACCAGACCAATCTTCTTGCATATTTACTTCGAAACTAATGGCATTATGAATACTGGATGCAGTGTTCCCCTACACAAACTTCGCTCACCAGCCCTGTCTCATTCCCCAATGGCAGAGATCTGTGCTGGGTCCGTTGTTGTTAGTCATCTACTGTATATCAACAACCTGGATAACAACGTGGTAAACTGGATCAGCAGATTTGCAGATGACACCAAGACTGGGGGTGTAGTTCATAGAGAGGAAGAGTATCAAAGCTTGCAGTGGGGTCTTGAACATCTGAAAAAACGGGCTGAAAAATATCAGATAGAATTTAATGCAGATGTGTGAGGTGTTGTACTTTGAGAGGACCAACCAGGTAGCCCCTACATGATGAGTGGTAGGGCACTGAGGAGTGCGGTAGAATAGAAGGATCTGGGAATTCCTCAAAAATGGCATCACAGGTAGGTAAGGTAGGTAGGTAAGTAAAGCTTTTGGCACATTGGTCTTCATAAATCAATGTATTGAGTACAGTAGTTGGAATGTTATGTTGAAATTGTATATGACATTGGCGAGGCCTAATTTGGAGTATTGTGTGCATTTCTGGTTACCTGCCTGCAGGAAAGATGTAAGTAAGATTGAAAGGGTGCTAAGAAAATTTGCAAGGACATTACCGGAACTTGAGGACCTGAGTTATAGGGAAAGATTGAATAGGTTAGTCTGTTACTCCCTAGAATGTAAAAGATTGAGAAGGTGGATGAAACTAAACTAGAGTTCATGTGTTAAGCTCAAGTTCAAGTTGAACTTTGTAATTCACCCATACATGAGTGCCCATGAATACAGCCAAATGAAACAACGTTACCCTGGGGCCAAGGTGCAAACCACTGTACCACACAGGAAAAAGTTCAAAAAGTAAAATTTATTATCAGAGTACATACATGTCACCACATACAACCCTGAGATTTTTTTTCTGTGGACATACTTTGAAAATCTATAGAACCATAACTGTGAACAGGATCAATGAACGACAAACTGTGCAAGTGCAGATATATAAGAAAAGCAATAAATAGCAGACATGAAATAACAGGATAAAGAGTCTTTAAAGTGAAACCCCATCAGCTGTGGGAACACTACAAGTGTAGTTATCCCCTTTTGTTCAAGAGCCTGATCATTGAGAGGTAGTAACTGCTCTTGAACCTGGTGGTGCAAGTCCTGAGGAATTTGTACCTTCTACATGACAGCAGCAGCAAGAAAAGAGCATGGCTTGAGTGGTGAGGATCTTTGATGACAGATGCTACTTTTCTAAGGCAATGTTTCACATAGATGTGCTCACTGGTTCGGAGGGTTTTACCCATGATGTACTGGGCCGAATCCACTACCTTTCTTGGATTTTTCTGCTCAAAGGCTTTGGTGTTCCCATACACGGCCAGAATATAGCCTGTCAGCACAATTCCCACCACATATCTATAGGAGTTTGCCAAGGCTTTTGATGACATGCCAAATTTCCATAGACTCCTGAGGAAGTAGAGGCACTCACGAGGAATTCTGCAGATGCTGGAATTTCAAGCAACACACATCAAAGTTGCTGGTGAACGCAGCAGGCCGGGCAGCATCTCTAGGAAAAGGTACAGTCGACGTTTCGGGCTGAGACCCTTCATCAGGACTAACTGAAAGAAGAGCTAGTAAGAGATTTGAAAGTGGGAGGGGGAGGAGGAGATCCAAAATGATAGGAGGGGGAGGGATGGGGATGGATCTTCTCCTATCCCTTTCGCCAATCAACTGTCTAGCTCTTGGCTCCATCCCTCCCCCTCCTGTCTTCTCCTATCATTTTGGATCTCCCCCTCCCCCTCCCACTTTCAACTCTCTTACTAGCTCTTCTTTCAGTTAGTCCTGGCGAAGGGTCTCGGCCTGAAACATCGACTGTATCTCTTCCTAGAGATGCTCCCTGGCCTGCTGCGTTCACCAGCAACTTTGAAGTAGAGGCACTGTTGTGCTTTCTTTGAAATTATATTTACATGATAGCTCCAGGCCAGGTCCTCTGAGATAGTGACACCCAGGAATTTAAAGTCACTGACCCTCTCCACCTCTGATCCTCCGATAAGTACTGGCTCATGAACATTTAGTTTCCCTCACCTGGTCTACAATCAGTTCTTTGGTCTTATTGACATTGAATGAGAGGTTCCAGGGTTGTATGAAGAGCCAATAAGGTGGCATCTGCTGTAGACCTGTTGCTTCAGTAGGCAAGTTGGAGTGGATACAAGTCAGCATTCAGACAGGAACTGAAATGATTCAACACCAGTTTCACAAAACACTTCATCACTGAGGATGTAAGTGCCACTGGGCGATAGTCTTTGAGGCAGGTTACCATGCTGACTGGGGGCACCAGTATGATTGAAGCTGCTTGAAGTAGGTGGCTACCACACACTACCAAAGTGAGAGGTTGAAGATATCTGTGAAAATACCAGCCAGTTTGTCAACACAGGTCTTCAGTACTCAGCCAAGAATTCCATCCAGATTGACGCTTTCCTTGGATTCACTCTCTTGAAAATAGCCCGCACGTTATCTTCAGATACTGTGACCAAAGGATCATCAGGAGACAAGGGGGTGCGCGATTTTCCCTCCCTGCTCTGGAGGTCAAAGCAATCATAGAAAGCATTGAGCTTATCTGGAAGCTCATCTTTCCCCCATGTCACAAGATTTAACTCTGTAGGAGGTTATGGCATTCAAACCCTGCCACAGCTGTCGAGGAACCCTCATTGATAACAAAAGGCACGTATAGCACATATAAGATAACAAGCACATATAAAATATCAGTAAAACACAGTCACACACAGAAAAAATAGTCCAAGACCCTGAGTCCATGAATGCTGCATCAATCCACAATCAGACATAACACAGTTTGTCTTCTGCCAAGCGTACGCTGAGGGCAGCACCAACTCCAGCCTGGATGACGTGCCACGCTGTCTCCAACGCCTCTCTTCTGGGTGACTGTAAACAGGCCACACTGCGGCTTGAGGCCTAGTCCTTGCTACAGGCAAGGCCACGCGGCTACCCCACCATCTGCCAATAAAGCATTCGATCGGGCTTGCAGGATTCCACATTAAAAATGTCCAACAGGGTCTTGCAATCTCAAAAAAAGGCAACTAAGACAATCAGTCTAAGCTGTTAGACTGTCCACTACCTTTACGCACTGACTCCTCCAATGCCTCTCTGAGGCAGGCAGCGGCACGACCCGTACCAAGTCCAGCTCCTTCAATATCTCCACCAGTGAGCAACTCGCTGACGGGGTAGACCTGCAGTACCTCAAGTTCTTAATGTTCAGCATGATCTTATGCTCATGAAAAATACATTTAGTTGACCCCATTGAAGCCATTGCAATCAAACATGCCACCATCTTATTGGAAGGTAAGGGTGAAAAGTGAAATGTTTAAGGGGAACATGAGGGGGATTTTTTCACGCAGAGGAAGGTAAGGGTGTGGAACAAGCTGCCAGGGCAAGTAATAAATGCGGGTTCAATTTCAACATTTAAGAAAAATTTGGATAGGTACGTGGATGAGAAGGGTGCACAGGGCTGTGGTCCTGGTACAGGTTAATGGAACTAGGCAGGTCAATTGTTCAGCACAGACTGAATGGGCTGAAGGGGTTTTCTGTGCTGTAGTGCTCTATGATTCTGACTCTATGCTGGCAATGCTCAGTAGGTCAGACTGCAAGTATGGAAAGAAATATAGTTAATTTTTTTGGGTCATGAAGATCTTTCATCAGAGCCTGTAAAATGAATAGCTCATTTCTCGGGTGTTAAATCTTATGGCATTCCATTAGAATCAACCTACCAACCTGAAAATGATCCCATTCTTAGTTTTCTGTTCTTTAACTAATTGTCTATAAATGTTAATATATTTCCCCCCTACAATCCCTTCTTAATAACTTAATAACTTTTTGTGAGGTATTTTATCAAATGGCCTTCGCTCATTTTCAAAGATGTTCTCAAAGGAATGACTAGCTGAATAAGGAAGGAAGCATGACCTGATTTGACCTGGAGTAAAGTGTAGTGTAATTTTGAGGAAATGAAAACCACAATATTATGAAGAAAGAAGCATACATTTTACAAGGGAAAAGTTACAAAATAAGTCAAGAAAATGCAAGTTATTTCCACAGATTCATTTGAAGGAAAACTAGCAACCAAGACTATAATAACATTTAAACAGTAAATGGAATGGTTACAACTGATATGGATTCTAGTGAGAAATTAAGGAATATGATTAATTCTTGGATGGTCTGGATGAAAAACAAAACTATGCCAAATTTTATACTAACCAGTGGATCATTTGGCAATCATAGAATCGCTATTGCCCTGAAAAACACAGAAAAAATAGAACAGATGCAGAAGAGAATATGGTGTCTTTCAAATTGTTACAAGTAATATATTAGTCTTATGGCAAGAGGTGAGAATTGGAAAGTAAAGAAAACACAGCTGGTACACAGCAACGTTTCACAAACAGGAAAGAAACACTTTCCTATATTTTCCACCTTAAACATTAAGTTCAGTAATTCAGTTTGCAAGGATATCATAATAATTCTTCTGAGACAGACCTATTTTCAACAAATATCATCATCATCATCAGGTGCCATGCCCAGTTTGAGCTTTGACTGCCATGGCCCACACACTCCTGTTTTGGGTCAAGTGGATCAATTCATTGGTATTCATTTCCAGTTCTCTGGCTGCTGTCTCCATCATCATTTGTCTTTGTCTTCCACTTGCTTTCTTCCCTTCAATCTTTCCCATAATTACCAAGCACTCTAACTCCTCTTTCCTAATCACATGTCCAATGAGGTCACGTTGCCTTTCTGTTGTGTTTGCTCTCTTCATGACATCCTCATTAGATATTCATTTCATCCATGATATTCTTTGCATCCTCCTCAAAAACCACATCTCTGCTGCTTCAATTCGTTTCCTCATGTTACTAGATATTGTCCAACATTCTGAGCTATCTAACATAACTGAATAAACGTAACATTTCAGTACTCTGAGGCAGGTTGTCATGCCTAGTTTAGTATCGGTCAGTATATTCTTCATTCTCGTAAAGGTGAATTCAACAAATATACATCAGTCAAAAATACATTAAAAGTAGCATTGAAGGTCCCTGGTGGTATCTACACAGATTGATCCTATGATTAGGTGGAAAACCAAGATGAGTTTGTTTGAATTCTTATGTACTGAATTTAACAAAATGTCGCTAAGCACTGGTAATGAAAAAAAGATATGTTTACAAAGCATCTTGTCATATTTTCCTAAGGAATTTAAAATATTTTTTAATAATCTGTAGTTTATTCTATCAAAAAAAATGAGAATATCTATTGAGCACAGCCAGATTGATCTAACACGCCGCCTTCTTCCCACCCTCCCCCCACCTTCTTTATAGGGCCTCTGCCCCTTCCCTCTTCAGTCCTGACGAAGGGTTCCAGTCCAAAACGTTGACTAATCGTTTCCACGGATGCTGCCCGACCTGCTGAGTTCCTCCAGCATGTTGTGAGTGTTGCTGTTACCACTCCTTTCCTCTTTCTGTATATCTTATCTTTTCTCCCCCAACTTTTCCAAGTTTCCAGTTGAAAGCTCATTAATCTAAAGCCGGGGTTCTCAGTCTGGTGCCCATGGACTCCTTACTCAAAGACTGTTGGTCCATGGCATTAAAAAAAGTTGCAACCCCTGATCTAAAGCTCTGCTTCCATCCTGATGAAGGGTCTCACCCAAAACACCGACTGTTCATTTCCCTTGATAGATGCTGCCTGACCTGCTGAGATCCCCCAGGGTTTTGTGTGTATTGTTCAAGATCTTCAGCACTGCAGAATCCCTTAGGTCTCAGCTCTGCTTCCACTTTCATGGATGCTGCCCAAACAAGTGAATATTTACAGTCATTCCTGTTCTCTTGCAGATTTCCAACATCTAAGCTGTTTTGTTTTGGAAGCTCACATTTACCTAATGACTTTTCTCACAATAGAAATGAAGATAAAAGAATTCCCAGTTCCTGGCCTTCGCATGTGGCTCAGCTACTGAACCCAGCGGAACTCTTCTGCTGACAGGAGAAGGGGCAAAGGCAGATTGCCGGTGCCTAAAGACAAGTCGCTTTGGGCAGAAGGGGCTCATCATCTGTGGCTGGTAGCCCATCTAGGAGAAGGAAAACTCTGATTTCAAACCCCCACTACCTTGCAGCTATACCCACTCATGGAGAAGGCTGCGGGAGTGAACTCTGAGGAAAAATCTGAGGGAGGAGTCCCTAAGGAAGTCCTGCATTGAGATCAACTTTGACTAACATTTCCTGCGAAGCCACTGGTGCCAAACAGTATTAGTCTTTGCCATTCCTTTGGATTCATCAGATGCATGGAGAGAGGGAGCCTGCTGCATAGGCAACAGCTTGCTCTCCATATTTTCCTGCCCTCACTTGCATATCACGTAGACAGTTGGGACACAACATCCATGGTCAACCCTGTCCAACATAGCTGCCAATGTTAAGGAGGGTATGAGTGGTATGAGTTCTCCTGAGGCCAATAACTATCTCTTTTGTCTTGTTGGCATTAAGGAAGAGGTTATTTGCCTGCCACCGGGCCTCAAAAGCTTCCACTTCCTCTCTGCAGGCCATCTCATCATTGATGGTGATGCACCTCACCACAGACATGCCATCAGCAAACTTGATGGCATGATTGCTTGGGTGTTTGGTCATGCAATCATGCTTGAACAGAATGTTAAGCAACAGGTTTAGCATACAGCCCCGGATATCCCCTCAATAATAAGTATACCACTTTGGGTACTGTCTGGGGGGAATCAACATACTGGGGAAAACCGCAGCAACCAGGTCTCTAGCACTGAGTTTGCAATTTAGAAGGGAAGGGTTGAGAAGGGGACTGCAGTAATGCTAAGGGATTCCATAATAAAGGAGCAGAAAGCAGATTCTGTGGACGCGATAGAGACACCTGGATAGTATGTTACCTCTCAGGTGCCAGAGTCAGGAATGTCATGAATCGAGTTCACAGCATTCTAAAGCGGGTTGGGAGGGGGGTGGGGGTGAACAGCTGGAAGTTGTAATACGTATTGGTACCAACAACATAGATAGGAAAGAGGAGGAGGTCCTGAAGAGAGAATATAAGGAGTTAGGCAGAAAGCTGAAAAACGGGATGTCCAGGGTAGTAATCTCTGTATTGCCGTCTGGGCCATGTGCCAGTGAGATTAAGAACTGGGTGATTTAGCAGAGAAATACATGGCTGGAGAACTGGTGCTGGGTTTCAGATTTCTGGATCATTGGGATCTCCTCCAGGGAAGGTATGCACTGTACAAAAAGGACAGGTTACACCTGAACCCGATGGGAACCAATATCCTTGCAGTCAAGTTTGCTAGAGCTGTGGAGAAGGGTTTAAACTAATTTGGCAGATGGGAACTGAAGTGATAAGGCAGAGGATGGGGAAATTGGCAGATGCGGTGTGTAGTGGGACTGTGAGGAAGGATAGACAGATGACAGGGCAAAATTGCAGTCAGAGGGATGAGTTTAATGGGGCCAAAATCAAAAAGGATTATAAATAATGAACTGAAAGTGTTATATTTGAATACACACAGTTTACAGAATAAGGCAGATGATCTTGTAGCATAGTTAGAAATTGGCAGGTATGATGTTGTTGGCATCTGAGTCATGACTGAAAGATCATTATAGTTGGGAACTTAACATCCAAGGATATGTATTGTATCGAAAGGGCAGGAAAGTAGGCAGAGGGGGTGGGGTGGTTCTGTTGGTTAAAAAAATGAAATCAAATCCTTAGAAAGAGGTGACATAGGACTGGAAGATGTAGAGTCTTTGTGGGTAGAGTTATGGAGCTGCAAGTGTAAAAAGAACCCAATGGGTGTTATACAGAGACCTCCAAACAGTAGACAGGATGTGGGCACAAATTTCAATGGGAGATAGAAAAGGCAAGTAAATGGGGTAATGATGCAATAGTCATGGGAAATTTGAATATGCAACTACATTGGGAAAATCAGGTTGGTGCTGGATGCCAAAAGATGGAATTTGAAGAATGTGTACAAGATGGCATTTTTGGGCAGCTTGTGTTTGAGCCCACTAGGAGAACAATAATTGGGGGTTATGTAATGACCCAGATTTGATTAGGGAGCTTAAGATAAATGAACCTTTAGGAGCCGGTGATCATAATATGATAGAATTCACCTGTAGTTTGAGAAGGAGAAGCTAAAATTAGATGCATCATTATTACACCGGAGTAAGGGGAATTACAGAAGCATGAGAGAGGAGCTGGCCAAAGTTGATTGAAAAGGGACACTTGCAAGGATGATGGGAAAACAGCAAGCGCCGGTATGTCTGGGGAAAATCTGGAAGACACAGGAAAGATGCATCCCAAAGATGAAGAAGTATTCTAACCGGAGGATGAGGCAACCATGGCTGGGAATAGAAATCAAAGACAGCATAAAAGCAAAAGAGAGGGACTATAATATTGCAGAAATTATTGGGAAGCTTTTAAAAACCAACAGAAGGCAACTAAAAAGCCTAAAGAGAGAAAAGATGAAATATGAAGATAAGCTAGCCAATAATATAAAAGAGGATGCATCATTTTTTTCTGATTTACGAGGGGTGATTGATAAGTTCGTAGCCTAAGGTAGAAGGAGTCAATTTTAGAAACCTAGCACATTTATTTTTCAACGTAGTCCCCTCCTACATTTACATACTTAGTCCAGTGGTCGTGGAGCATACGGATCTTGGACCTCCAGAAAGTGTCCACAGCAGGGGTGATTGATAAGTTCGTAACCTAAGGTAGAGGGAGATGAGTTATACAGCTCTCGTTACATGCACATGCAGTTCAACTCTTTGAGTGATTATGCAGAAAGTTTGAAGTTAATAACCTAACCACTCAGTAGAGGTAAGGGTGACAGATGCCACACTTAATCAGAAACTGGATAGGACCAACAGTCAGGTCACGATCCCACAAAATCTTAGTGTCTGTTTGTTGACAAGATAAACTGTAAATGATTTTGACTACAAAGACTTGTTCAATATATACTGAAGGTGATAGCTGCATGTGTAATCTGTGATTTATTTCCTCGCATATAAATTCCTCAACTTTCTAAGTCAGGCCTGAGTCCAGCATGATCTGGCCCAAAGTCTCATAAATTCTTCAGCCTATCTGACAATCCAGTACACTCTGAGCATTGTGTGAAACTTTCTGGCTTCTTCAAATTCACTCCACACATCCAGGGTTTGTAATTTTGAGTTAGTTAAGCTTATTGTCATAAATTCTATTGGACCTTTGAAAAAGATTTAAAGAGAATTGTGCAACATTTCAACGGACAGTTATTGAGCAAACCTCTTGCCTTGAACCTATCGGACAAACAAAAGAGATTAGTATATTTTATCACTTCCCGTTTCACTCCACTGAATTCTAGCAACTTTCTTCAGTTATAACTTCCTTGAAAATTTTACTCTTGCATCACACACTTCTTCAATGAGTGTAGTGATGCAAGTTTTTGTACAAGGAGTGCCAACTGAACAAACTAACAATGATATAAAATAACCCACAGATATGAAGTAACCCGTGGAATACTTTTCAACCTCCTGCAGGTTGAATATATTGTAGTTCTATGCAAATTCAATGCCTCTGTGATTGTGTAATTGGCTCTCTTGCTAAGCGAATCTATCACTGAAACCCCTTCCCATGTCATCATTAGACTATAAGATCGTAAGATTTTGGAGCCAAATTAGGCTCTGGCATTTCATCATGGTTGATCCATTTACCCTCTCAGCCCAAACTCCTGCATTCTCCCCATATCCCTTTATGCCCTGACTAATCAAGAATCTATCAGCCTCTGCCTTAAATATACCCAATGATTTGGCCTTCACTGCCGCCTGTGGCAATGATTTCCACAGATTCAACACTCTCTAGTAAAAGAAATTCCTTTTCATCTTCATTCTAAAAGGATGTCCCTCTGTTCTGAGTTTGTGTCCTCTGGTCTTAGACTCCCCACCATAGGAAACACCCCTTCCACATCTGCTCAATTGATGCCTCTCAACATTTGATAGGCTTCAATGAGGTCACCCCTCATTCTTCTGAATTCCAGTGAACAGAAGCCAAGAGCTTTTAAAAATTCCTCATATGACAATCCTTTCAATCCTTGAACCATTTTCAAGAGCCTCCTTTGAACCTTTTCCATTGTCAGCACATCCCAAAACTGCTCACAATGCTCCAAATGAGGCCTCACCAGTGCCTTATAAATCCTCAACATTACATCCTTGCTTTTATATTCTAGTCCTCTCGAAATGAATGCTAACATTGCATTTACTTCCTCACCACTAACGCAAACTGCAAGTTAAGCTTTAGGGAATCCTGCACGAGGACTCCAAAGTCCCTTTGCACTGCACCTCAGATCTTTGAATTTTCTCTCCACTTAGAAAGTAGTCTATGCTTTTATTTCTTCGACCTAAGTGTATGATCACACACCTCCTGGCACTGTATTCAGTCCACCACCTCTGTCCGCATCCTCCTAATCTGTCTACGTCCCTATGTAGCCTCTCTGTTTCTGTAACACTACCTGCCCCTCCACCTATCTTTGTATCGCCTGGAAACTTGGTCACAAAGCCATAAATTCTGTCATGCAAATCATGACATAAAAACAAGCAGTTCCAGTATGAACCTCTGGGGAACATCACTAGTCACCGGCAGACAACCAAAAAAGGCTCCCTTTATTTCCACTCTTTGCCACTCAGTCACTGCTTTATCCGTACTAGAATCTTTCCTGTAATACCATGGGCTTGTAGCCTGTTAAGCAGCCTCCTGTGTGGCACCTTGTCAAGGACCTTCTGAAATTCCAAGCACAAAACATCTACCAATTCCTCTGCTTGTTATTTCTTCAAAAAATTCCTATTTTATCAAGTGCCTCCAAGTACTCCAAAACCACATCCTTAACAATCATCTCCAATATCTTCCCAACACCTATAATTCCCTTTCTTCTGCTCCCACCTTTCTTGAAGAGTGTAGTG
The DNA here is from genome assembly GCF_030028105.1 of Mobula birostris. Classification (NCBI taxonomy): domain Eukaryota; kingdom Metazoa; phylum Chordata; class Chondrichthyes; order Myliobatiformes; family Myliobatidae; genus Mobula; species Mobula birostris. The sequence goes on from NC_092370.1 coordinate 217,915,937, forward strand.
ACATTTGCAATTTTCCATTCCTCCGGAACCATGCCAGAATCAATCAGTTACTGAAAAATCATTACTGATCTCTACAATATTTTCAACCACTTCTTTCAGAGCTCTGGCATCTATACCATCTGGTCCAGATGACTTATCTACCTTCAGGCCTTTCAGTTTCCCAAGAACCTTCTCCCTAGTAATAGCAACTTCATACACCTCTGCCCCTGACACTTTTGAACTTCTGGCATACTGCTAGTGTCTTCCACAATGAAGACAGAATCAGAATCAGGTTTATTATCACTGGCATGTGACGTGAAATTTGTTAACCTAGCAGCAGCAGTTCAATGCAATACAAGGGGTGATTGATAAGTTTGTGGCCTAAGGTAGAGGGAGTCAATTTTAGAAAACCTAGCACATTTATTTTTCAACATAGTCCCCACCTACATTTACACACTTAGTCCAGTAGTCGTGGAGCATACAGATCCCTTCTTTGTAGAAGTTGGATTCTTGGACCTCCAAAAAGTGGTCCACAGCAGGGGTGATTGATACGTTCATGGCTTAAAGTAGAAGGAGATGAGTTATACAGCTCTCATTACATGCACACGCAGTTCAACACTTTGAATGATTACGAAGAAAATTTGAAGTTAATAATTCATCCCCTACTATCTTGGGCCACGAACTTATCAATCAGCCCTCGTCCATAATCTAGCGGAGAGAGAAATAATAATAATAAATAAAATAAAACATAATAAACAAGTAAATCACTTACACATATTGAATATATGTTTTGAAAATATGCAAAAACTGAAATATTGTATATTAAAAAAAAAGTGAGGTAGTGTCCAAAGCTTCAATATCCATTTAGGAATTGGATGGCAGAAGGGAAGAAGCTGTTCCTGAATCGCTGAGTGTGTGCCTTCAGGCTTCTGTATCTCCTACTTGATGGTAACAGTGAGAAAAGGGCATGCCCTGGGTGCTAGAGATCCTTAATAATGGACACTGCCTTTCTGAGACACCGCTCCCTAACGATGTCGTAGGTACTTTGTAGGCTAGTGCCCAAGATGGAGCTGACTAGATTTACAAACGTGTGCAGATTCTTTTGGTCCTGTGCAATAGCCCCTCCACACCAGACAGTGATGCAGCTTGTCAGAATGCTCTCTACAGTACAACTACGCAAGTTTTTGAGATGCAAAATATTTATTCAGTTCATCCCCCATTACCAGCTCTCCAGTATTATTTTCCAACAGTCTGATATCTACTCTCACCTCCCTTTTAAACTTTAAGAAACTAAAGAAAATTTTGGTATCCTCTTTAATATTATTGGCTAGCTTACTTCCATATTCCATCTTTAAATTTTTAATGGCTGTTTTAGTTGTCTCCTGCTGGTTTTTAAAAGCTTCCCAATCCTCGAACATCCCACTAGTTTTTGCTATATTATATGCTCTCTTTTGCTTTTATGTTGGCTTTGATTTCTCTTGTCAGCCACAGTTGTGTCATCCTCCCTTTAGAAATACTTCTTCCTCTAGACTTGATAATTCTAACATATTTCTTGCTGATCTTCTCCAATTTTGACTCCCTAAACCTGGGGTCACCAAAGTTCCATCACTAACAAAATTTCATACGTTCATTATTCGGGAACTTGTTAACCTATACTGTCTCTTGAATAGCGGTTGCCTAATTTTAAATTGTTCATTCCTGTGTTCAAATGAATCTATGGTCTAGTACCACACTGCCTATAATTGAACCATTTTAAATGGAGATTCATACCTTCAACTCCCAGGATCGGAAATTCTGGAATTAGAAACATACAAACATAGAAAACCTACAGTACAATACAGGCCCTTCGGCCCACAATGCTGTGCCAAACATGTACTTACTTTACAAATTACATAGGGTTACCCATAGCCCTCTATTTTTCTAAGCTTCATGTACCTATCCAGTACCTATCATATCCACCTCCACCACCGTCGCTGAAAGCCTATTCCACGCACTCACCACGCTCTGCGTAAAAAACTTACCCTTGCCATGTCCTCTGTACCTACCTCCAAGCACCTTAAAACTGTGCTCTCTCCTGCTAGCCATTTCAACCCCTAGGAAAAAGCGTCTGACTATCCACTTGATCAATGCCTCTCATCATCTTGTACACCTCTATCAGGTCACCTCTCATCCTCTGCCGCTCCAAGGAGGAAAGGCCATGTTCACTCAACCTATTCTCATAAGGCATGCTCCCCAAACCAGGCAACATTCTTGTAAATCTCCTCTGCACCCTTTCTAAATAGTTTCCACATCCTTCCTTTAGTGAGGTGACCAGAACTGAGCACAGTACTCCAAGCAGGGCCTGACCAGGGTCCTATATAGCAGCAACATTACCTCTTAAACCCAATCCCACGGTTGATGAAGGCCAATGCACCGTATGCCTTCTTAACCATACAGTCAACCTGCGCAGCAGCTTTGAGTCTCCTATGGACTTGGACCCCAAGATCCCTCTGATCCTCCACACTGCCAAGAGTCTTACCATTAATACTATATTCGGCCATCATATTTGACCTACCAAAATGAACCACTTCACACTTATCTGGGTTGAACTCCATCTGCCACTTCTCAGCCCAGTTTTGTATCCTATCAATGTCACGTTGTAACCTCTGACAGCCCTCCACACTATCCACAACACCTCCAACCTTTGTGTCATCAGTAAATTTACTAACCCATCCCTCCACTTCCTCAACAAGGTCATTTATAAAAATCATGAAGAGTAGAGGTGCTAGAACATTCCCTGAGGCACACCACTGGTCACTGACCTCCATGCAGAAGATGACCCATCTACAACCACTCTTTGCCTTCTGTGGGCAAGCCGATTCTGGATCCGCAAAGCAAGGTCTCCTTGGATCCCATGCCTCCTTACTTTCTCAATAAGCCTGGCATGGGGTACCTTATCAATTGCCTTGCTGAAATCCATATATAATACATCTACTGCTCTACCTTCATCAACATGTTTAGTTACATCCTCGAAAAATTCAATCAGGCTTGTAAGGCACGACCTGCCTTTGACAAAGCCATGCTGACTATTCCTAATCATATTATGCCTCTCCAAATGTTCATAAATCCTGCCTCTCAAGATGTTTTCCATCAACTTACCAACCACTGAAGTAAGACTCACTTGTCTATAATTTCCTGGGCTATCTCTACTCCCTTTCTTGAATAAGGGAACCACATCTGCAACCCTCTAATCCTCCAGAACCTCTCCCGTCCCCATTGATGATGCAAAGATCATTGCCAGATGCTGAGCAATCTCCTGTCTTGCCTCCCACATTAGCCTGGGGTACATCGCGTCTGGTCCCAGAGACTTATCCAAATGCTTTCCAAAAGCGCCAGCACATCCTCTTTCTTACTGCCTACATGCTCAAGCTTTTCAATCAGCTGTAAGTCACCCCTACATTCGCTAAGATCCTTTTTCATAGTGAATACTGAAGCAAAGTATTCATTAAGTATCTCTGCTATCTCCTCTGGTTGCATACACACTCCTCACTGTCACTCTTGATTGGTCCTATTCTCTCATGCCTTATCCTCTTGCTTTTCACATACTTGTAGAATGCCTTGGGGTTTTCTTTAATCCTGTTCACCAAGGCCTTTTCATGGCCCTTTCTGGCTCTCCTAATTTCATTCTTAAGCTCCTTCCTGCTAGCTTTATAATCTTCTAGATTTCTATCATTACCTAGTTTTTTTGAACCTTTCATAAGCTTTTCTTTTCTTCTTGACTAGATTTTCAACAGCTTTTGTACACCACGATTCCTGTACCCTACCATCCTGTCCCTGTCTCACTGGAATGTACCTATGCAAAGCGCCACTCAAATATCCCCTGAACATTTGAAACATTTCTGCCGTACATTTCCCTGAGAATATCTGTTCCCAGTTTATGCTTCCAAGTTCCTGCCTGATAGCTTCATATTTCCCCTTACTCCAATTAAACGCTTTCATAACTTGTCTGTTCCTATCTCTCTCCAATGCTATGGTAAAGAAGAAAGAGTTATAATCACTACTCCAAAATGCTCTCCCACTGAGAGACCTGACACCTGACCAGGTTCATTTCCCAATATCAGATCAAGTACAGCCTTTCCTCTTTTAAGCTTATCTACATATTGTGTCAGGAAACCTTCCTGAACACACCTAACAAATTCCACCCCATCTAAACCCTTTGCTCTAAGGAGATGTCAATCAATATTTGGGAAATTAAAATCTCCCACCACAACAACCCTGTTATTGTTACACCTTTCCAGAATCTGTCTCCCTATCTGCTCCTTGATGTCCCTGTTACTATTGGGTGGTCTATAAAAAACACCCAGTAGAGTTATTGACCCTGTTTCCAGCTTCCACCCACAGAGACCCAGTAGAAAATCCCTCCATGACTTTCTCCTTTTCTGCAGCTGTGACACTATCTCTGATCAGCAGTGCCACACCCTCACCTCTTTTATCTCCCTCCCTGTCCTTTCTGAAACATCTAAAGCCTGGCACTCTTTAACCATTCCTGCTCCTGAGCCATTCTAGTCTCTGTAATGGCCACAACATCATAGCTCCAAATATTGATCCATGTTCTAAGCTCAGCTGCTTTGTTCATGATGCTTCTTGCATTAAAATAGATACATCTCAGACCATCGGTCTAAGCATATCCCTTCTCTATCACCTGCCTATCCTCTCTCTCGCACTGTCTCCAAGCTTTCTCTATTTGTGAGCCAACTGCCCCTTCCTCCGTCTCTTCAGTTCGGTTCCCACCCCCCAGCAATTCTAGTCTAAACTCTCATCAATAGCCTTAGCAAAACCTCTCTGCCAGGATATTGGTCCCCCACGGATTCAAGTGCAACCCGTCCTTTTTATACAGATCACACCTGCCCCAAAAGAGGTTCCAATGATCCAGAAATCTGAATTCCTGCCCCCTGCTCCAATCCCTCAGCTACGCTTTTATCCTCCACCTCACTCTATTACTACTCTCACTGTCGCGTAGCACAGGCAGTAATCCTGAGATTACTACCTTTGAGGTCCTGCCTCTCAGCTTCCTTCCTTACCCCCTGTAGTCTGTTTTCAGGACCCCCTCCCTTTTCCTACCTATGTCATTGGTACCAATATGTACCATGACCTCTGGCTGTTCACCTTCCCACTTCAGGATATTGTGGACACGATCAGAAACATCCCAGACCCTGGCACCTGGGAGGCAAACTACCATCCGCGTTTCTTTCCTGCATCCACAGAATCGCCTGTCTGACCCCCTAAGTATAGTGTCCCCTACCACTGTGGCCATCGTCTTCCTTTCCCTACCCTTCTGAGCCACAGGGCCAGACTCTGTGCCAGAGCCGTGACTACTGTTGCTTCCCCCAGGTAAGCCATCCCCCCAAACAGTACTCAAATAGGTGTACTTATTGTTAAGGGGGACAGCTACAGGGGTACTCTCTAGTATCTGACTCCTGACTGTTACCCTCTTACCTGTCTCTCAAGGCCCTGATGTAACTACTTGCCTATAGCTCCTCTCTATCACCTCTTCACTTTCCCTAACCAGACAAAGGTCATCGAGCTGCAGCACCAGTTCCCTAACGGGGTCCCTAAGGAGCTGCAGCTCGACACACATGGCACAGCTGTGGCCATCTGGGAGGCTGGGAGTCACCCGGACTTCCCACATCTGACGGCCAGCATAGAACACCGGCCTCACAGACATACTTCATGTTTCTATTCCTCACAGGTAACTTACCTCGCCTCGACCTGTTATCATCGAAGCCCGAATGAGCCAAAGCCCTACCACTCTGCCTCAGATCACTCCTTTGGTGAGTACTCAGCTAGGCAGTGTTTCCCTTTACACCTGAACCTTCCCTGCTATATAACTTACAACTGGCGCTCCAGTTATAGCCGCTGATAGGCCACGTAGAATGGACAAACGCTCTCAAGGCTCCCTTTTTAAATAACCGCCACCAACCTGTGAGAAATCCCTCTTGGTAATGCTCTGTTGATGCCGCTGATAGGCCAGGTACAAGGGATTCCCTTTTAAGCTTCACCATTTCCATACTTATGTGCTGTGAAAGATTTTGGAAGGTCAAACTTGAAGGCAGAATATAATGGCAAGATTCTTAATCATGTATAAGAACAGAGGGATCTTGGGTCCATGTCCAAAGATCATATGAAGTTGCCACACAAGTTGATAGGGTTGTTAAGAAGGCACATGGTGTGTTGGCCTTCATTTGTCAAGGATTAAGTTTGAGGCAACAAGGTAGTGTTGCACCTCTATAAAACTCTGGCGAGACCACACTTGGAGCATTATGTTCATTTCTGGTCCCATCATTATATGACGGATGTGGAAGCATTGGAGAGGGTGCAGAGGAGATTTACTAGGATGCCGCTTGGATTAGAGAGTATGTCTTAAGAGAAAAGGTTGAGCAAACTAAGACTTTCTCTTTGGAGTGAAGGAAGATGAGAAGTGTCTTGATAGAGGTGGACAAGAGGATAAAAGGCATAGATAGAGTGAATAGCCAGCACCTTTTTTCCCCAAGACAGCAATGGCTAATATGAGAGGGCATAATTTTTAGGTGATTGGAGGAAAATGTAGAGGGCGGGGTGGTGTCAGAGTTAAGTTTCTTTTACACAGAGAGTGGAAAGTTCAAGGAACGCACTGCCAGGAGTGGTGCTAGAAGCAGATATATTAGGGACATTTAGGAGACTCTTAGATAGGTGAATAGATGAAAGAAAAATGGAGGGCTATGTGAGAGGACAAGGTTAAATTGATCTTAGATGAGTTTAAAAGATCAACACATCACCGTGAGCCAAAGAGTGCTGTGCTGTAGGGTTTCTATGGCCCATGTTCTATCAGCAGCTATGTCCTTGCTGATGTTTTCCTTCTGTGTTGCAATAATTTTAGCTAACATAAGATGAAGTAATTTTTGCTTGGGTGTCTTTCCAATTTGCATTTCAATTCTAGTAAATGCTGCGTATTTAAAAGAAGTTCATAATTTCACTGTGTCATGGTCCGGATCGGATTCCCTTTAAATTTACTTTGTTTGTGTTACGATCCGGACCGTTGACTCCCTGTTTCCCTTTGGTTCCCTGTTTTCCCATGTCCCTTGGGCTTGGTGATTGGAGGCAATTTACTCTCGGCTGAACCAGCAGTTTATAAGTCTCCGGCTTTCAGCCGTTCAGTGCAAGAGCGTTAACGAAGTCACCGAAGGTAGTTACGAGCCAATGTCATCTGGCCGGAGCCAACTAAGTTCTTGCCAGAGCAAGCCTAGTCTTCTCCCAGAGCAAGTGCCAGCAAGCCGCCTTTCCTTGCCAGAGCGGGTCAGTCAAAGTTAACCCACCGGGGGTGAGTCAAGAGTTCACCACTGCTTGGAGTGTACTTGGGGCCCAGTTATAGTACCGTCCATCATTGTGTGGTCTCCATATCCATGGCCTGCGTCTAAAAGGGGTCCCGGCCCTGTACCCTGGAAGGGTCCTGACCCTGTGTCAAGAAGTGTCCTGACTCCGTCGTGTGTCGAAAGAGGATTCCCGGCTCAGTGTTTTATGTTCTGTGTCTGAGTCTGTCCCGTGAATAAGAGGAGTCTCTGGCTCTGGAGATTCCAAGTATCAAGTCCCGGCCCAGGAGGTTCCAAGTGTCTAGCCCATGTCTGAGTTCCATGTCCCGTCCCTAAGCCCAAGTCTGTGTTCCTGTCCCTGCTCCTATTCTGTGTCCTGTCCATGTGCCTTGTCCTGTAGCCTAGCCACGTCTTGTCTTCGTCTGGATTTGGGGTTCGAGCCCGAGTCAAGACCCAGGTTCCGGGTCCCTGTCCAGTCTCCGGTTCGTAGTCCTTGTCCAGGTTCCTAGTTCCTGGTTCCTTGACCTGGTCCCACTTTCCTAGTCTTAGCCTTAGTACAGTCCTTGTGTCCTAGTCTTAGTCCAGGGCCTGTTCCTTGTCCATTATGCTATTTCCCATTTCTGCTTTGCTCTCCTTGCAACGAGCAATAAACTTAATTTAGTTTACCTAACATAGTGTTTTGTGCCTTGCATTTGGGTCCACTCCCAGTGCCCCCATTGTGACACACTGATAGTTCAGAAGTTCAATCCCAATGCAAATGAATTCCCAGTTAGTCATGAGTCATAGCTGATTCAGATGAAATGACATAATTATACAAACTTACTGGGCAGTCATGAGATTGACAAAGTCTTCATAAGTTATTTGACTTTAGTTGCTAAAGCAGGGCAACAAGACAAGCTTCCTCCATGGACTAAATAATATCATTGTGTGAAGGATGGATTTCAACTTCTTTAAACATATTAAACTTACACAGTGGCTGCTCCAACAACCTGGAAAAAGTTGTGAAACTCAGCAGAAATCCATTAAAAGTTCAGTGGTCTTTGCACACGGATTCATGCTCTAAGATGAGACATGTTGACCCAGAAAGTGAAGGAAAACCTGAGGAGGGGTTAACCTATTGATATACAGAACTTCAGGCAGGCTATCATCTTGCCTGATTGGCTCCCAGTCACTGTGAAGTACAAGATGTTTGAGGTAAATTACACATGGAAGTGCCTGGGCCAATTAACTATTGTGAAGTACCCAGAAGTGATTAATACCACAATATACCATGCCTAAAGCTGCTTTTATGCACAATTTTCACACCTGCATAAATGGAGTGTTTCCAGACTTGTGATCTTCTATTCACTGTCAATAACATGAAGTGATACAGAGAGACCTGAGGTAATGTTTCCTTTATTCTACTTGCTCTCTGCATGGTGAGATGTTCAGACCTTCCTCAGCTCTTCATTATATCCAAACAGTTGATTCAGAAAACTACAGGTTTGGAAATCCATATCTTACTACTATGGAGTGATCTGTTGCCAGTTCAATATGATGCATTACATACAAATGAGTGTGTGACGTGAGGGGACCTATAGATAAAAGAATGGCACATGGCTTCTGATAGCACTGTTTACATTCAATCAAAACTCATGAGAGAAGACTATGGTAGAATGTAGATGGAGAAGAGCTGTTCAAAATTGAGAAGCTTCAATAGTGTAAAGATGGAGAAACTAATTCTGCAGGGTGAATGAAAAGAGACCAGGAGCGACAGATTTTAGGGAAAAATATAGCAGAAGTTTGTGGACTATAATGACATTACTTAGAGTTTGGGTCACTGTCTCATTTTGGTGCAGAACACAAATTCAATATACCTTTCAGAGGTAATTAGATTTAAAACTGAGATGTCTGCAGAGAGAAAGCAGAAATGTGTGCCACAGTGGAAAGACCTTTGGCATATGTGATGGGTCACTTGGCCTCTTTGCATTTAATTCCATTATAATATGAATGATTGGATATATATGCATCAACCATACCAGACAAATTCAAAATCTTTCCAATCAGCTTTAGGATGACATACAAATTGACTCCCATTTACACCCATTCTCGTTTTCTCACTTGAAATATCAAGATAGAGGAAATATTTGAGAAACATTATCCCTAGCATGAATTACCATCCTCTGGGGAGAATGATCAGTGGAAAAAAATATCGTTTTAAATAAATGATGTGGAATTATTGCAAGTGACTGAACTTACTTAACAGAACAAATTGCTTGAAAGGAGTAAAATTTAATTGGTTTTACCAGAATATTTTGCCTCAATGGCACATTGGTTATTGCCCAGGGGTCCCTACCTCCACAGTGATGAAGAATTTTGAGAGGCTGGTATTAAAGCATACCATCTCCTATCTGAATGGGGACTTGGATCTGCTCCAATTCGCCTAGCAAAGCTAAAGGTCTACAGCAGATGCTATCTTGTTGGCTCTTCACACAATCTTGGAACATCTGGACAGCAAAGATGGATACCTCAGGATACTCTTTATCAATTACAGCTCAGCATTCAAAACCATCATCCTTTAAGACTAATCGGGAAACTCCAAGACCTTGGCCTCAATACCCCCTTGTGCATTTGGATCCTGGATTTCCTCATTTGCAGACCCCAGTCAGTTCGGATTGGCAAAAACATCTCCTCCACAATCTCTATCAGCATAGGAGCTCTGCAGGGATGTGTACTTAGCTCCCTGCTCTACTCACTTTACAACTATGATTGTGTGGCTAAGTACAGCTCCAGCACCATATACAAGTTTGCTGATGACACCACTGTTGTGGGCCATATCAAAGGTGGCGATGAATCAGCATACAAGAGGAAGATTGAAAATTTGACTGGGTAGTGGAATAACAATAAACTCTCACTTAATGTTGATAAGACTAAGGAAGTAATAGTAGACTTCAGGAGAGGGAAACCAAAAGTCAATGAGTCAGTAATCATCTGAGGATGAGAGGTGGAGAGAATTAGTAACCTTAAATTCCTGGGTGTCACTATCCCTGAGGATCTGTCCTGAACTCATCATATAATTGCAAAGAAAGCATGACAGTGCCTCTACTTCCTCAGGAATCCGCAGAGACTTAGCATGTCATCAAAAACTTGGCAAACTTCTACAGATGTGTGGTGGAAAGTGTGCTGACTGGCTGCATTATGGCCTGGTATGGGAACACCAATGCCCTTGAGCGGAAACTCCATGGATTTGGCCCAGTACATCATTGCTAAAATCCTCCCAACCATTGAGCACATCTACATGAAACATTGCTGTAGAAAAGCAGCATCAATCACCAAAGATCCTCACCACCAGGCCAGGCTCTTTTCTCGCTGCTGCCATCAGGTAGAAGGTACAAGTGCCTCAGGACTCACATCTCTGGGTTCAAGAGCAGTTACTACCCCTCAACCAACAGGCTCTTGAACAAAAGGGGATAGCTACACTTATTTAAGGACTCTTTTTATCTTGCTATTTCATGCTCATTAATTATTGTTATTTATTTATTATCAGCATTTACACAGTTTGTTGACAGTTTACAGTTCGTGATGTTTATAGTTTACAGGTCCTGTTTACAGTTACTGTTTTATAAATTTGCTGAGTATGCCTGCAGAAAAAGAATCTCAGGGTTGTATGTGGTGACCTGTATGCACTCTGATAATAAATTTCACTTTAAACTTTGAACTCCGAAAATTGAAGTGTGAAATTTACTTAAGGCTTTGTAATGAACTTTGTACACTATCTGAACTGAGAGCAGTAAATTCTGACTCTCTGTGTCAGCTTGGAATGAGGTTTTATCATCTGCCCTGAGCATAACTCTTGTTAATATGACAGTAGTGAGAAATCAAAGGGTATGATTTGAATTATTTTCACATTCAAGAGCTAGCCTTATACAGTAGTCCTCAAAACGCCTATGTTTCTCCACTCATCCCAACCACATTTCCTTTCAAGACTTAACTCTTTGCTAGGTATAATTTCACAGATATTAATTTCCTTCTGATACTTCATTCACTATACTTTGATGCAGTTATTTTTCACAGTGGATGTCGGCAGACTTTATAGCCACTGGAACAAATACAAACCTATTTTCATCTAACGTTCACATCCACTCAGCAAACATTGCTGGACAGTGAATGTGAAAGGGAGCTTAGGTTATTTTCCATTATTCTGGACATTAAATCAACTTGATCCAAGGTTTTCACGCAGAATCTGGCCGCTCAGTCATAGGTGTACGGGGAGTAGAGTAGCGTGCTGCGCAACATTGTGGAGTTCTGGTGTTTAGAATAATTCTGGCAGAGGTATTGCTGCCTATACTTGTTGATTGAGTTCTGTTGGTCAAGAAAACAAGGATCCAGTTGCAGAGAGTGGCCTTGACTTCCAAGGTCTGGAGGATGGTGACATGTTTGTCTGGAGTAAAAGCATTGAATGAGGAGTTGTAATCAATAAACAATTGTCTGACGTAGGTGTCTTTACTGTTTGGATGCTCCAGAAAGGAGTGTATGGTCAGGGAGATCATGGTGTTCATCGTAGAGCTGTTCCAGTGGTAGGCAAATTTCAGTGGGTTGAGGCTGTCTGGGAGGCTGGAGTTGATGCATGCCCTGACCAGCTTCTTGAAGCACATCACCACGGTAGATGTCAGATCCACTGGACTGTAGTAAAATAAAGAGGTGTTGCTAACGTTGTATAGAGCTTCGGTGTGTACATTTGAATACTGGGTGCAACTTTATTCTCTCAACTTGAGGAATGATATGTAACTATACTGCCAGTGCAGCAAGATTGATTGCTATGATTTCATATTAGAAAAGATTGAGGAAGTTTGTTATCTACTGTCTGACATTTAAAAGAATGACAGGTGCTGCTTAAACTGCAGAGTTACTTCAGCAGACAGTTACTTCAGATTCTGGTGTCTGGGGCCTCTTGTTTATCCAGCAGGGAATTGATGGATATGTTGGAGGGAAAACAAAATCACTGGAAAAACCACAGGGAAACCAATAGAAAAAGGGGACTAATGAGATACCTCTGCTGGAGTTGACATGGACCTGATGGATGCTGAAGAGTTTTGGCCCGAGACGTTGACTGTCCTTTTCTATTAATACTGCCTGACCTGCTGAGTTCCTCCAGCATTTTGTGTGCGTTGCTTGGATTTTCAGCATCTGCAGATTTTCTCTTGTTTGTGAAAAGACAGGGTGTTGGGATCAGAGGCAAGATCAGATTTCGCTTGTTCTCTGTGATGGCTATCTCCATGCTGCTAAGGCTATGAAGACTGCCCCGGCTGCTGTGCGCCATGCCTGATGAACTGATGAGTGAGGCCTTGAGCCTTCTCTGGGGTTCGGATCTGAGGCCTCAATTTTGGTTCAGAATGCTGTTGCTTGCTTCAATTGTTTGCATGCTTTGTATTTTTTTCTCTCTTGTGCATCGAGGGTTGGTCTCTCATTTTTTATTTTTATTCTTTTTTTTCTCTAAATGGGTTCTTTTGCGTTTCTTGCTTTGTGGCTATCTGTGTGCAAGCAAATCTCAAGGTTGTACAATTTTAACGTTCTTTCATAATAAATAAATCATGAATCTTGAATCTTGTACTGCTGCTGCAAAACAACAAATTTCACATCATATAAGGCTGTGAGAATAAACTTGATTATGATTAATCAATAATTAACTTATTTTTGAAGCAGCTTAACTTACTGGATTGTACAACACACCTTTATAGGAGCTGGCATCAGCACCTACAAGATTAAAACAGTAGTGCAGCATTAGTGAAACGCTATTGCAGGTCGGAGCATTCGAGAGTTGAAGTTTGGGATTGTCTGTAGGAAATTTGTGTGTTCTCCTTGTAAGGGTGTGGGTGCCTCCAAATGCTTTGGCTTCCTTCCACAGTTCAAAGACATACCAATTAGTAGGTTAATCAGTGATTGTAAATGTCCTGTGATTAGGCTAGGATTAAATATGTGGGTTGCTGGGCAGTGACCATTGGGCAACCATTATTCTGTGCTGTATCTCTAAATAAAATAGATAATATGAAATGATAAAGCGGGATCTCCCAGTGGCCACACATTTTAATTCCACGTCCCATTCCCATTCTGATATGTCTATCCACAGCTTCCTCCACTGTAAAGATGAAGCCACACTCAGGTTGGAGGAACAACACCTTATATTCCGTCTGGGTAGCCTCCAACCTGATGGCATGAACATTGACTTCTCAGACTTCCGCTAATGCCCCACCTCCCCCTCGTACCCCATCCGTTATTTATCTATATACACACATTCTTTTCCTCTCTCTCCTTTTTCTCCCTCTGTCCCTCTCACTATACCCCTTGCCCCCCTCCCCCTTTTCCTTCTCCCTGGGTCTCCTGTCCCATGATCCTCTCATATCCCTTTTGCCAATCACCTGTCCAGCTCTTGGCTCCATCCCTCCCCCTCCTATCTTCTCCTATCATTTTGGATCTCCCCCTCCCCCTCCCCCTCCCCCTCTCACTTTCAAATCTCTTACTAGCTCTTCTTTGAGTTAGTCCTGACGAAGGGTCTCAGCACAAAATGTCAACTGTACCTCTTCCTAGAGATGCTGCCTGGCCTGCTGCGTTCACCAGCAACTTTTATGTGTGTTGCTTGAAATTCCAGCATCTGCAGATTTCCTCGTGTTTGCGTAATATAAAATGATAGTGTACTGGCACTGGGGTTTCCTTGTAATTTATTTTATTTTTATTTGGAGACACAGCACAGTTACAGGCTATTCCAGCCTGATGAGACCTTGCCTCTCAACCATGTGTCTTTAGATTGTGGGAGGAAACCGGAGCACCAACAGGAAACTCACTCAATCACAGAGAGTACGTACAAACTCCCTGCAGACAGAGGCAGGAATTGAACCCATGTCCCCGGCACTGTAACGGTGTTACTCTAACTGCTGCACTACCATGCCACCCCATGGGGCAAGGGCTCCTGTTTGGGAATGTTTAGAATGTTAGCATGGGGCACCTAATGAAAAAGTGCTTACCCAGTGAAAATAATTAATTTTTAAAGTATTTTCCTCTGACATCTTATTTTTGTGCACATTCGCTGTTCAGATTGTGGCCTGTGCTAGAGTTTGTTTAACGTCAAAAATTATATCCTTATTAAGTTGTTATCGTCATACTACATATCTAAGATCTTCAGGTCAGTTTGCCTGGACTTGTACTACCTCCCAACGCACAGAATTTGGAAGACTGAGAAGCTTGTCATGTCTTCTGGGGATTGGCAAACTCAAAATGCATTTTTAGCTCCCAGTCTTCAGGCTCATCAATGAACATTCAGCATCTTATTCACCAAACAAATCCAAAAGAAAACATTGGAATAATTGTGATTGGAATTCATAAAAAAGTGCCATGTTCAACTTATATCCACACTTATTGGAAGGTACTATTTACTCTGTTGAGCCATTTCCAAATTCTACACACTGGTGCACCTCAGCCCCTTACTCTACATATGACTGTGGGACCAAATCATTAAAGAGAGGTGACATAAGGGATGGAAGGTATAGAATCAGTCTGGATAGAGTGAAGGAACTACAAGGGCAAAAAAAGGACTCTGATAGGAGATGTATACAGACCCCCAAACAGTAGTAAGGATGTGGTCTACAGATGTTTCAGTATTACAGCGGAGTAAAGGGAATTATAGAGTTATAAGAGAGCTATTGGCCAGAATTAATTGGAAAAGAACACTGACAGGGATGAGGCAGAGCAGCAATGGCTGGAATTTCTGGAAGCACCTCAGAAAACACAGGATATATACATCCCAAAGAGGAAGAAGTATTCTAAAGGTAAGATGACACAGTCATGTCTAACAAGAGAAGTCAAAGCCAACATAAAAGCCAAAGAGAGGGCATATAGAAACATAGAAAACCTACAGCACAATACAGGCCCTTTGGCCCACAAAGTTGTGCCAAACATATCCCTACCTTAGAAATTACTTGGCTTACCCGCAGCCCTCTATTTTTCTAAGCTCCATGTACCTATCTAAAAGTCTGTTAAAAGACCCTATCGATTCCAACTCCATCACCATTACCAGCAGCCCATTCCATGCACTCACCACTCTCTGAGTAAAAAACTTACCCCTGACATCTCCTCTGTTCTTACTCCCCAGCACCTTAAACCTGTGTCCTCTTGTGGCAACCATTTCAGCCCTGAGAAAAAGCCTCTGACTATCCACATAATCAATGCCTCTCATCATCTTATACACCTCTATCAGGTCACCTCTCATCCTCCGTCGCTCCAAGGAGAAAAGGTTGAGTTCACTCAACCTGTTGTCATAAGGCATGCTCCCCAATCCAGGCAACATCCTTGTAAACCTCCTCTGCACCCTTTCTATGGTTCCCACATCCTTCCTGTAGTGAGGCGAACAGAACTGAGCACAGTACTCCAATGGGGTCTGACCAGGGTCCTATATAGCTACAACATTACCTCTTGACTCCTATATTCAATTCCACAATTAATGAAGGCCAATACACCATATGCCTTCTTGACCACAGAGTAAACCTGCGCAGCTGCTTTGTGCGTCCTATGGACTCAGATCCCAAGATCCCTCTGATTCTCCACACTGCCAAGAGTCTTACCATTCATACTATATTCTGCCATCATATTTGACCTACCAAAATGAAGCACTTCACACTTATCTGGGTTGAATTCCATCTGCCACTTCTCAGCCCAGTTTTGCAACCTATCAATGTCCCGCTGTAACCTCTGACAGCCCTCCACACTATCCACAGAACCCCCAACCTTTGTGTCATCAGCAAACTTACTAACCCATCCCTCCACGTCCTCATCCAGGTCATTTATAAAAATCACGAACAGTAAGGGTCGCAGAACAGATCCCTGAGGCATACCACTGGTCACCAACCTCCATGCAGAGCATGACCTGTCTACAACCACTCTTTGCCTTCTGGGGGCAAGCCAGTGCTGGATCCACAAAGCAAGGTCTCCCTGGATCCCATGTCTCCTTACTTTCTCAATAAGCATGGCATGGGGTACCTTATCAAATGCCTTGCTGAAATCCATATACACTACAGCTACTGCTCTTCCTTCATCACATCCTCAAAAAATTCAATCGGGCTCATAAGACACGACCTGCCCTTGACAAAGCCATGCTGACTATTCCTAATCATATTATACCTCTCCAAATGTTCATGAATCCTGCCTCTCAGGATCTTCTCCATCAACTTACCAACCACTGAAGTAAGACTCACTGGTCTATAATTTCCTGGGCTATCTCTGCTCCCTTTCTTGAATGAAGGAACAATATCCGCAACCCTCCAATCCTTCGGAACCTCTCCCGTCTCCATTGATGATTCAAAGATCATTGCCAGAGACTCAGCAATCTCCTCCCTCACATCCCACAGTAGCCTGGGGTACATCTCATCCGGTCCCAGGGACTTATCCAACTTGATGCTTTCCAAAAGCTCCAGCACATCCTCTTTCTTAATACCTGCATGCTCAAGCTTTTCAGTCTGCTGCAAGTCATCACTACAATCACCAAGATACTTCTCCATTGTGAATACTGAAGTAAAGTATTCATTAAGTACCTCTGCTATTTCCTCCGGTTCTATACACACTTTCCCACTGTCACCCTTGATAGGTCTTATCCTTTTGCTCTTCACATACTTGTAGAATACCTTGGGGTCTTCCTTAATCTTGCCCGCCAAGGCCTTCTTATGGCCCCTTCTGGCTCTCCTAATTTCCTTTTCAAGCTCCTTCCTGTTAGTCTTATAATCTTCTAGATCTCTAACATTACCTAGCTCTTTGAACCTTTTGTAAGCTTTTCTTTTCTTCTTGACTAGATTTATTACAGTATTTGTACACTATGGTTCCTGTACCCTATCATAATCTCCTTGTCTCATTGGAACGTACCTATGGGGAACTCCACACAAATATCCCTTGAACATTTGCCACATTTCTTCCGTACACTTCCCTGTTAACATCTGTTCCCAATTTAAGCTTCCAATTTCCTGCCTGATAGCCTCATGATTCCCCTTACTCCGATTAAATGCTTTTCTAACTTGTCTGTTCCTCTCTCTCGCCAATGCTACTGTAAAGGAGATAGAATTATGATCACTATCTCCAAAATGCTCTCCCACTGAGAGATCTGACACCTGACCAGGTTCATTTCCCAATATCAAACCAAGTACAGTCTCTCCTCTTGTAGGCTTACCTACATATTGTGTCAAGAAACCTTCCTGAACACACCTTTCAAACTCCACCCCATCTAAACCCCTCGCTCTAGGAACATGCCAATCAATATTTGGGAAATTAAAATCTGCCATCACGACAGCTCTGTTATTATTACATCTTTCCAGGATCTGTTTCCCTATCTGCTCCTTGATATCCCTGTTACTATTGGGCAGCCTATTAAAAACACCCAGTAAAGTTATTGACCCCTTCCTGCTCCTAACCTCCACCCACAGAGACTCCGAAGACAATCCCTCCATAACGTCCACCTTTTCTGCAGCCGTGACACTATCTCTGATCAACAGTGCCACGCCCCCACCTCTTTTGCCTCCCTCCCTGTCCTTTCTGAAACATCTAAAACCCGGCAATTGAAGCAACCATTCCTGTCCCTGAGCCATCCAAGTCTCTGTAATGGCCACCACATCATAGCTCCAAGTACTGATCCACGCTCTAAGCTCATCCGCTTTGTTCACAATGACCCTTGCGTTAAAATAGACACATCTCAAACCGTCGGTCTGAGCGCGTCCCTTCTCTATCGCCTGCCTGTCCTCGCTCACACATTGTCTCCAAGCTTTCTCTATTTGTGAGCCAACCACCTCTTCCCCAATCTCTTCAGTTCAGTTCCCACCCCTCAACAATTCTAGTTTAAACTCTCCCCAGCAGCCTTAGCAAACCTCCCCACCAGGATATTGGTCCCCCTGGGATTCAAGTGCAACCCGTCACACCTGCCCCAAAAAAGGTCCCAATGATCCAGAAATCTGAACCACTGCCCCCTGCTCCATTCCCTCATGCACACAATTATCCTCCACCTCATTCTATTCCTCTTCTCACTGTCACGTGGCACAGGCAATAATTCTGAGATTACTACCTTTGCGGTCCTGCTTCTCAACTTCCTTCCTAACTCTCTGTACTCTTTTTTCAGGACCTCTTCCCCTTTCCTACCTATGTCATTGGTACCAATATGAACCACGACCTCTGGCTGTTCTCCCTCCCACTGCAGGGTATCTTGGACGCGATCGGAAACATTCTGGACTCTGGCACCTGGGAGGCAAACTACCATTCGAGTTTCTTTCCTGCGTCCACAGAATCGCCTGTCTGACCCCCTAACTATATAGCCCCCTTCCTCTTCCCTTCCCTACCCTTCTGAGCCATAGGACTGGACTCTATGCCAGAGGCATAGCCACTGTTGCTTCCCCCAGTATAATAAAGCAAAAATTAGTGGGAAGTTAGAGGATTGCAAAGCTTTTAAATACCAACAGAAGGCAACTAAAAAAGTCATTAAGAAGGTAAAGATGGAATACAAAAGCACGTTAGCCAATAATATTAAAGAGGATAGCACAAGATTCTTTAGATACAGAAAGGGTAAAAGAGAGGAGAGAGTGGATATTATATCACTAGAAAATGATGCTGGAGAGATAGTAATAGGGGACAAGGAAATGGCAGATGAACTAAATAAGTATTTTGCATCAGTCTTCACTGTGGCAGATGCGAGCAGGAGCCAGAGGTCATTAAATGTGTGAAGGTACTATAACCAGAGAGAAGGTTCTTAGGAAACTGAAAGGTCCGAAGGTTCTGGAAGACTGGAAAATTGCAAATGTCACTCCACTCTTCAAGAAAGGAGAAAGGCAAAAGAAAGGAAATTATAGGCCAATTAGTCTGACCTCAGTGATTGGGAAGATGTTGGAGTCGATTGTTAAGGTTGTGATTTTGGAATACTTGGAGGCACATGATAAAAACAGGCCATAGTCAGCATGGTTTCTCAAGGGAAAATCTTGCTTTGCAACTCTGTTGGACTTCATTGAAGAAATAACAAGCAGGATAGACAAAGGAGAATTGATTGATGTTGTGTACTTGGATTTTCAGAAGGCTTTTTACAAGATGCCACACAGGAGGCTGCTTAACAAGCTACGAGCCCATGGTATGTCAGGAAAGATTCTAGTATGGATAAAGCAGTGGCTGACTGGCAAAGAGTAGAATAAAGGGAGCCTTTTCTGGTTGGCTGCTGGTGAGTAGTGGTGTTCTGCAGGGGTCCGTGTTGGGACCGATTCTTTTAAGGGTTTGCATGATAGAATTGATGGCTTTGTTGCAAAGTTTTCAGACAATGTGATGATAGGCGGAGGGCAGGTAGTTTTCAGGATGTGGAGAGGCTACAGAAAGACTTAGACAGATTAGGAGAATGGGCAAAGAAGTGGCAGATGGAATATATTGTCAGGAAGTGTGTGGTCATGCAATTTGGCAGAAAAAAATGAAAGGTTGACTACTTTCTAAATGGAGAGAAAAATATGAAAATCTGAGGTGCAAAAAGGGACTGGGGAATCCTTGTGTAGGGTTCCTTAAAGATTAATTTGCAGGTTGAATCGGTGGTGAGGAAGGCACATGTGATGCCAGTATTCATTTGAAGAGGACTAGGATATAAAAGCAAGGATATAATTTTGAGACTTTATAAAGCACTGATTAGGCCTCACTTGGAGTATTGTGAGCAGTGTTGGGCCCCTAATCTTAAAAATGATGTGCCGAAACTGGAGAGAGTTCAAATGAGATTCACAAAAATGATTCCAGGATTGAATGACTTGTCATATGAAGAGCGTCTGATGGCTCTGGGCCTGTATTCACTAGAATTCAGAAGAATGAGGGGTGACCTCATTGAAACCTATCGAATAGTGAAAGGGTTGACAGAGTGGATGTGGAGAGGATGTTCCCTATAGAGGGAGAATCTAAGACCAGAGGACGCTGTCTCAGAATAGAGGGGCATCCTTTTAGAATAGAGATGAAGAGGAATTTCTTTAGCCAGAGAGTGGCAAATCTGTGAAATTCATTGCTCCAGGCAGCTGTGGAGGCCAAGTCTTTATGTATATTTAAGGCAGAGATTGAAAGATTCTTGATTGGTCAGGGCATGAAGGGATACGGGAGAAGGCAAAAGATTGGGGCTGAGAGGAAAAATGATGAAATAGGGCCCAATTCTGCTCTTATATTTTATGGTCATGGTCTTAAACAACAAATTTCACATCATATGTCAGTCTGTACTTTCCAAAGTTGCCATCTAACCTAGTCCCAATTGCTCACACTTGGCTCATATCCCTCCAAATCTTTCCTATCCATATACCTGTCCAATTTTCATGCTCCAATCACTTCCTCTAGCAGCTTGTTCCAGATATGCATCAACCTCTGCATGAAGAAATTGCCTGTCAGATCCCTTATAAATCTTTTCCTTCTTACCTGTAACTGATGACCTTTACTTTCTCACTCCCTTTCCCAGGAAAGATTGTGCGCATTCACTGTCCATGCCCATCCTGATTTAATTTTATACACCTCTTTAAGATCAGCCTCTGTCTCCTATCCATCAAGGAATAAAACCTTAGCATCCCAAACACCTGCCTATAATTTAGACTGTTTAGTCCTTGTAACATTCTCTATCTTAATTGCACTCTATCCCAGTTGTATCTTTCCTATAAAGGAATGGTTTAAATGATACACAGTACTTCTGGTGTGCCTCACCAAAACCTTATACAACCACAACATGACATCCCAACTCCTAATCTTAATGCCCTAACTAATGAAGCATGCATGACAAATGCTTACTTCACCACCCTGTCTACCTGAGACACCATTTTTGAAGAAAGTGACAGTGGTGCTTTGTGCTAGTCTGAAGTCACTGTCGGACTTCTTCTGCAAGAGAATAACTGATTCGATAAGATTCAAGTAAAAATGTTTCCAGTAATGGAAATAGAACAAAACCCTGACAACTGTCATTAGTTGGATTTGCCTTTATTTTTAAAACAATAAACATTGCATAGACAGATCTGTTCATGTTTAAGACCCTAATTTCAAATTAAGTTACATGACTTTCAATCTTTACATAAAATTGTATAATATTATGTCCTCCCTTGGAAAAAAGACGGTAGATGTTTTAAACCAGGAAATGCTGATATTCAGCATCTGTGTTAGGGGAGGAGTAGGAGAGAGCGAGAATGAATTAATATTTCAGTTGAACACATTTCTATCAGAATGTCTCATTGCACAACACAAATTCATCCTCCTTTGCCCTTTGCTATTTCTTAGCACCAACCAAATTGATTCTATTAGAGTTTCTTACTGGTTTCCTTCTCTCTACTTACTTATCCAGGCTGCCAGCCAACTTTTCCATTTAACTCCTTTCAACGCTAAATATCCTGTCTTCCCAAATTTGGTTATTTTACAATGACTTCTCGGACACTTCTCTCCCCTTTCTCGATGTCTCAGTCTCCATCTCTGGAGACAGACTGCCCACTGACATCTTCTACAAGCCCACTGACTCTCATAACTACCTCGACTATACCTCTTCCCACCCCACCACATGCAAAAATGCCATTTCCTATTTCCAGTTCCTCCGTCTCCACCGCATCTGTCCTGAGGATGAGGCTTTCCATTCCAGGACATCTCAAATGTCCTCTTTCTTTAAGGATCGTGGTTTCCCTTCTACCGTTATCAAAGATGCCCTCACCCGCATCTCCTTCATTTCCCGCACTTCGGCCCTCACCCCATCCTCCTGCAACCACAACAGGGACAGAGTTCCCCTTGTCCTTACCTACCACCCCACCATCCTCCGGATCCAGCACATTATCCTCCGCAACTTCCGCCACCTTCAACAGGACCCCACCACTAAGCACATCTTTCCCCCTCCACCCCTCTCCGCTTTCCGCAGGGATTGGTCCCTCCGCGACTCCCTTATCCGCATGTCCATCCCTACTGATCTCCCACCCGGCACTTATGCCTGCAAGCGTAAATGCTACACCTGTCCCTACATCTCATCTCTTGCAACCATTCAGGGCCCCAAACAGTCCTTCCAGGTGAGACAACACTTCACTTGTGAGTCTGTTGGGGTCATCTATTGCATCCGGTGCTCCCGGTGTGGCCTACTCTACATCGGTGAAACCCGACGCAGATTGGGGAACCCCTTCGTCGAGCACCTCCACTCCGTCCGCCAAGACAGACAGGATCTCCCGGTAGCCACCCACTTCAACTCTGCTTCCCATTCCCATTCAGATATGTCCATACATGGCCTCCTCTACTGCCATGATGAGGCTAAACTCAGGTTGGAGGAGCAACACCTCATATACCGTCTAGGTAGTCTCCAGCCCCTTGGTATGAACATAGAATTCTCCAACTTCCGGTAATTCCCTCCTCTCCCCTTCCCCTATCCCTATTTCATTCTACCTCCTCCCCCCGCTTCCTCATGGTTCCGCCTCCTTCTTCTTCTTCTTCTACTACTACCCATTGTTTTCAGAGCTATGACGTCGATGCTTCCCCTCCCCCACCCCTTTGTCTTTCAAATTACTGGTCTTTCAACTGAAGCTACAAGCATTCTTCAAATCCTTCCCCATCTTTCATTCTTCAGTCCTGACGAAGGGTTCCGGCCCGAAACGTCGACTCATCATTTCTAACTGATGCTGCCCGACCTGCTGAGTTCATCCAGCGTACTGAAAGTGTTGCTTTGATCCCAGCATCTGCAGATTATTTTGTGTTTAGGGTGATGATGCCCTTCCTCATGGACTCTGACAGGGGACTAACATCCTTCCGGGTAGATTTGCTAATGCTGCTCTGGGGTGTTCAAACTAGACTTGCAGGGGGAGGGGAACCAGAATGTTAGAGCAGATAGTGAGATGGAGGAGGATAAAGGTCATGTGAAGACTGCATATACAGACAGAAATCAAAGGTTTGTACGTGATAGAGATGTTCTCAGGTGCATCTATTTCAATGCAAGGAGTATTGTAGGTAAAGCAGATGAGATTAGGGTGTGGATTAGCACGTGGGATTATGACATTATTGCTATTAGTGAGACTTGGCTGCAGGTGGGGTAGGACTGGCAGTTTAATGTTGTTTGAGACGTGACAGAGGGGGAGGGATGAAAGGGGGAGGAGTGGCATTATTAGTCAGGGAGAATATCACAGCTGTGCGTAGGCAGGACAGCCCGGAGGGCTCGTCTATAGAGGCCATATGGGTGGAGCTGAGGAACAGGAACGGTGTGACCACACTAATAGGGTTGTATTATAGACAAGCCCAATATTCAGAGAGAATTGGAGGAGCAAATCCGTAGAGAGATAGCAGACCGATGTAAGAAACAGAAAGTTGTAATAGTAGGGGATTTTAACTTTCCACATATTGACTGGGACTCCCACACTGTGAAAGGGTTAGATGGCTTGGAGTTTGTCAAATGTGTTCAGGAAAGTTTTCTAAATCAATATATAGAGGTACCAACGAGAGAGGATGCAATATTTGATCTCCTATTAGGGAACCAGACAGGTCAGGTGACAGAAGTATGTGTAGGCAAACATTTTAGGTCCAGTGACCATAATGTCATTAGTTTCAAGTTAATTATGGACATGGATAGGTCTGGTCCCAGAGTTGAGGTTCTAAATTGGAGAAGGGCCAACCTTGAGGAAATGAGAAAGCATCCAGGAAGAGTGGATTGGGATAAGTTGTTTTCTGGCAAGGATGTGTTCAGTATGTGAAAGGCATTCAAAGGCAAAATTTTGAGAGTGCAGAGTTTGCATGTTCCTGCCAGGATTAAAGGCAAAGTTAACAGGCATAGGGAACCTTGGTTTTCAAGGGATATTGGTGATCTGGTTAAGAAAAAGAGAGCGATGTATAGCAGGCATAGGCAACAAGGAACAAATGAGGTACTTGAAGAGTATCAGAAGTGTAAGAAAATACTAAAGAAGGAAATCAGGAAGACAAAAAGAAGACATGAGGTTGCTTTGGCAGATAATGTGAAGGTAAACCCCAAGGGTTTCTATAAGTATATTAAGAGTAAAAGGATAGTAAGGGACAAAATTGGTCCCCTAGAAGATCAAAGTGGTCATCTATGTGTGGAGCCTCACAAGATTGGGTAAATCTTAAACAATTTTTTTGCATCAGTATTTACTCAGGAAACTGGCATAGCATATATGGAAGGAAGGGAAACAAGCAGTAGCGTCATGGAATATATAGAGGTTTAAAAAGGAAGAGGTGCTTGCTGCCTTACAGCGAATAAAGGGAGACAAATCCCCCGGGCCTGACATGATATTTCCTCGGACCTTGAGAAAAACTAGTGTAAAAATTGCAGGGGCCCTGCCAGAAATATTTAAAATGTCCTTAGCCACAGGTATGGTGCCGGAGGATTGGAGGGTAGCTCATGTTGTTCTGTTGTTTAAAAAAAGGCTCCAAAAGTAAACCAGGTAATTACAGGCTGGTGAGCCTGACATCAGTAGTAGGTAAATTATTGGAAGGTGTTCTGAGAGATCGGATATACAAGTATTTGGACAGCCAAGGGCTGATTAAGGATAGTCAGCATGGCTTTGTGCGTGGTAGATCGTGTTTAATGAATCTTGTAGAGTTTTTCGAGGAGGTTACTAAGAAAGTAGATGAAGGAAAGGCTGTGGATGTTGTCTACATGGACTTTAGTAAAGCCTTTGACAAGGTCCCACGTGGGAGGTTAGTTCAGAAGGTTCAGACACTAGGTATCCATGGAGAGGTTGTAAACTGGATTCAAAATTGGCTGTGTGGGAGAAGACAGAGAGTGGTAGTGGATGATTGCATCTCAGACTGGAGGCCTGTGACTAGTGGTGTGCTTCAAGGATCTGTGCTAGGACCATTGTTGTTTGTTGTCTATATCAATGATCTAGATAATAATGCGGTAAATTGCATCAGCGAGTTTGCTGATGGCACTAAGTTTGGAGGCGTTTGGAGGCAAAGAAGGCTTTCAAAACTTGCAGAGGGATCTGGACCAACTGAAAAATTGGGCCAGAAAATGGCAGATGGAATTTAATGCAGACAAGTGTAAAATACTAAAATAGTATTACTATTTTATTAATAAATAGTATTACTAATAAATTGTGGCATAGCTAAAATACTATCTACAAATTTGCTGACGATACAACCATTGTTGGTAGAATCTCAGGCGGTGACGAGAGGGCATACAGGAGTGAGATATGCCAACTAGTGGAGTGGTGCCGCAGCAACAACCTGGCACTCAACGACAGTAAGACGAAAGAGCTGATTGTGGACTTCAGGAAGGGTAAGACGAAGGAACACATACCAATCCTCAGAAAGATCAGAATTGGAGAGAGTGAACAGTTCCAAGTTCCTGGGTGTCAAGATCTCTGAGGACCTAGCCTGGTCTCAACATATCGATGCAGCTAGAAAGAAGGCAAGACAACGTCTATACTTTATTAGGAGTTTGAAGAGATTTCGTATGTCAACAAAAACACTCAAACTTCTCTAGATGTACCGTGGAGACTATTCTGACAGACTACATCACTATCTGCTATTGGGGGGGGGGGGGCTACTGCACAGGACCGAAAGAAACTGCAGAGGGTCATTAAGTTTAGTCGGCTCCATCTTGGGTACTAGTCTACAGAGTACCCAGGCCATCTTCAGGGAGCGGTGTCTCAGAAAGGCAGTGTCCATTATTAAGGACCTCCAGCACCCAGGGCATGCCCTTTTCTCACTGTTACCATCAGGTAGGAGGTACAGAAGCCTGAAGGCACACACTCAGCGATTCAGGAACAGCTTCTTCCCCTCTGCCATCCCATTCCTGTGAACATTGATCCCGTGAACACTACCTCACTCTTTTAATGCATATTATTTCTGTTTTTGCACGGTTTTTAATCAATTCATTATACGTATAATGTAATTGATTTATTTATTTAGGTTTTCTTCTTCTACATTATATATTGGATTGAACTGCTGCTGCTAAGTTAACACATCTCACAACACATGGCGGTGATAATAAACCTGATTCTGAAATAACATTTAAGTCAGCATTTCCTTCACTGCTGAAATAAACGCAGAAGTTGCTGGTCAGGTAGCATCGAGGGAGCGAGAAAGAGAAATCAACACGAGTGAAACACTGCGAGTCAGGAACCCCGTGACCGCAAGCACTCGAGTGCAACCGGCTCGCAAATGGGGCTCCCGGCACGCGGAGTGACGTAACTGGCGGGCGAGGGGGGCGGTGACGCCAGGCTGTCGCGCGAGTGGCTGCGCAATGGTGATGTCAGCGGGTGGCGTGGAGGGTGTGTGTGTGTCCGCGGGAGCGAGCCCGTGCGCGCGCACGTAGAGCGAGCGAAAGAAAAGTTGGTGCTGGTTGTAACTTGGGAGCCGCCATTCTGTGTTGTGTCTGGAGGAAGACATCCGGTTTGACGTACCACCGGTAACGTGTGAGACCACTTTCCGGCAGCGAGTGAGAGCGTTGGAGGTCGATCAGCCGGCTGGAGCCTTTATCCGGCGTTCCCGTGCCCGGCCGCGGTAGAAGGGATCAAGGAGGGAGCTGCGAGGACAATAACGCGATGCAAGTCGGCGGCGAGAAGAAGGGGTGAGTGTGCCCGTGATCGGCGGAATGTGGTGGAGCTGACCGTGACCGGCCGGCCGGCTGGTTGGCTGCTACCTGTGGATGGATCGGTGAGCCGTCCGCAGCCAGCGTCTCCTCCGATTGCCAGCAGTGAGAGTTGCAGCTGGAACTCGCCTCAGGCCCCACGTCGCCATTTTGTGAAGTCGAGTCTGAGCGGAGCTGGACTGCGGCCTGGACTGGGCGCCAGGGGATGGGGGTAGGGGTGTGCTGGAGGATTCTGTGCGGCCGCCACTGCCTGGTTCTCTCTCGGTTGACCTTGGACCGCTTCGATTAAAGGATTAGCTCGATGTTGTCTTTGCAATGTGCTTTTGGTCGGGCCCGGGATAATAGGTCACCTTCACTCGATCTGAAAGTTTGTGATGGAAAGCGCTGTCTCTCTCAGTTTTCAGGTTTTGCTTTCTCTTACTGTCCTGCTGAATTTTTGAGTTGTAAGCAAGTGCAATTTTGCGTTATTGTCTGATGGATTTGTCAGTGTTTGGGATACGTGCGTAAATATGTAATTTGGTCAAACATTTTTGGTGAAATGTGGTGATCACGGTGAAATTATATTTAATTACACAGGTTGCTTGTAGTGGCTTTAAAACCCACGAAGGTTTGTTTTCTGGGTAGTTGTAAATCTGATTATGCTTCCGTTCGACGTAAGAGACGATTTTGGCCCGTTGAGTCTATGCCAGTTCACAGGACAATCCCATTTTCTTGCTAATTTATTCGGTAGTCTTTTCCCGCATTCGCAACAATCTACTACACACTAACAGGCTAATTTACAGTGACCACTCAGAATGAATGGTATCAAAAATCACAGATATACCTGTGTTTCGTTCATTTGGGGAAAATGGGCTATTTGTTCTAACTGTTTCTACTGTAGTTATAACAGGGAATGATTCAGATTCTTTAATTTAGAAAATGTTGAATGGCTAGAGAAGAGATTTAGTTTTTGCTTATTTATATTCAATAAAATGAGATTATTGTTGGGTGATGCAAGTCTTAATATATTCTTAAACGCATTGCTATATTAATAGAATACATCGAATCCGGTAAACGTTACCAAAATATATATTTGATGTCAAAACTCTGGATGTGTTGTATTCTCAAGTCTGCCGTTATTCAGTTCTGAACACCCAAGTTACTGTGTGTTTTTCATTAATTGTTGGCTTGTCCAGTTTGAACCTTGAGAATCTTGGCTTCTAAAGAACTAATCAAAATGATGTATAAATCTGAAATAAGAACATACAATTTCTGAGAATTATCAGTGTCATGGAACAGAAGTTCTAAAAAATGGCATGAGTTTCTGGGGGAAATGAGGATGGTGCAGGATAGATATATTCCAAGAACAAAAATATTCAAATGACAAAGTAGTACAATTGTGGCTGACAAGGGAAGTCAAAGTTAATGTAAAGGCAAAAGAGGGGGAATACAACAGAAAAATTAGTGGGAAGACAGAGGATTGGGAAGCTTTTAAAAACCTACAGAGAACAACCAGAAGAATCAATTGGAGGGAAAAGATGAAATATGAGGCTGGAGAAATAATGAACTAAATGAGTATTTTGGATTAGTCTTCACAGTGGAAGACGCTGGCAGTGTGCCAGATGTTGAAAGGTGTGAGGGAAGAGAAGTGAGGGCAGTTAATATTACAAGGGAGAAGGTGCTCAAAAAGCTGAAAGACCTGAGGGTACATAAGTCACCCGGACCAGATGAATTGCAGTGTAGGGTTCTGAGGAGGTAGCGGTGGAGATTGTGGAGGCATTAGTAATGATCTTTCAAAAATCATTGGACTCTGGCATGATGCCAGAGCGCTGCAAAATTGCAGTTGTCACTCTTTAAGAAAGGAGGAAGGCAGCAGAAAGGAAATTAAAGACCAGTTAGCCTGGCCCCAATGGTTGGGAAGATGTTGGAGTCAATTGTTAAAGATGAGGTTATGGTATTTGGTGACAGAGGACAAGATAGGACAAAGTCAGCATGGTTTTCTTAGGAGAAAATCTTGCCTGACGAACCTCTTGGCATTCCTTGAGGAGATTATAAGTAAGATAGATAAAGGGCATGCAGTGGATATTGTATATTTGGACTTTCAGAAGGCTCTTGACAAGGTGCCACACATTAGGCTGCTTACCAAGTTAAGGGCCCATGGTATTACAGGAAAGGCGCTGGCATGGTTAGAGCATTGGCTGATTGGTAGGAGGTAGCAAGTGGGAATAAAATGATCCTTTTCTGGTTGGCTGCCAACAGCTAGTGGTGTTCCGCAGGTTTGGTGTTGGGACCGCTTTTTATGCTGTATATAAATGATTTGGATGATGGAATAGATGGCTTTGTTGCCAAAATTTGCAGATGATATGAAGATTGGTGGAGGGGCAGGTAGTGTTGAGGAAACGGGTAGGATGCAGAATGACTTAGACAGATACAGAGAGTGGGCAAAAAAGTGGCAAATGAAATACAATGTTGGAAAATGCACAATCATACACTTTGGTATAGAAATAAGTATGCAGACTGTTTTCTAAATGAGAAAATCCAAAAATCTGAGACTTGGGAGTCCTTGTGCAGAACAGCTGAAAGGTTAACTTGCAGATTGAGTTGGTGGTAAGGAAGGCATATGCAGTGTTAGCATTCATTTCAAGAGGTCCAGAATAGAAGAGCAGGGATGTGATGCTGAGGCTTTATAAGGCACCGGTAAGGCTCATCTTGAGTGTTGTGAACAGTTTTGGGCTCCTCATCTAAGAAAAGATGTGTTGGTATTGGAGAGGTTTCAGAGGAGGTTCACAAGGATGATTCTGGGAATGAAAGGATTATACAAGGAGTGCTTAATGGCCCTGGACCTGTACTCGCTGGAATTTAGAAGGTTGAGGGGGGATCTTGTTGAAACCTTTTGAATGTTGAAAGGCCTATATAGAGTAGATGTGGAAAGGATGTTTCCCACGGTGGGGGAGTCTAGGAGAAGATGGTACAGACTCAGAATAGAGGGCCGTCCATTTGAAACAGATGTGGAGAAATTGCGTTAGCCAGAGGGTGGTGAATTTGGAATTTGTTAATTACAGGCAGCTGTAGAGGCCAGATCATTGGGTGTATTTAAGGCAAGGGTTGATGGGTTCTTAATTGAACATGGCATCAAAAGTCATGGGGAGAGGCCAGGGAGTGGTCAGCCATGATTAAATGGTAGAGCAGAGTCAATGGGCCAAATGGCCTAATCCTGCTCCTGTGTCTTATGGTCTTAAGTTAACAAGAGCTGATTATAAGTTTCTCACAGATACATCACTATATTTTGGTATACACTCACTTAACCTAAGAAAAACAAATGTTTAAATGGTGTTGATTAATCATTGCACTTTGGAACTTTACTAGTTTTAGGCCTTGTAAAATTTTATTGCTTAACGTCTTAGAATTCAGATTTTCATGGATCATAATTATGTTTTCTTATGACCTTTGTTTCTGTTACCACGAATGTTTTTGTTTGAATATAGTTTGTTTTCCTGACATCTATTATCTATATGATACCACCTCAGTTATCTACTGTAATGGAAAAGACATTTTGGGAGGTGAATGTAGTGAATATTAAAGGCTTACTCTTCATGTTGGTGTATTGTTCCGTACATGGACATAATATATGCAGGCATTTAATCTGTGATGGTGGTGAGGCTGTAATGAGGTCCTCATTGGTCAGGATTGACAGTTGGATGTTGCATCCTAGCTGTCTAAACGATCCGCAAGCCCATGCAGCAGCTTCCTCTTCTCCAGGCAGCTAATAAATCCAAACGAATGGCAGAGATGGTACAGTTGGCCAGCACTGGTGTTGCAGTTGTTCCCAATAGGTGTTGAACTCAACAAATGGACTCCAGTTCTGGAATTTTCCTCGGGGTTTACTCCCAAAGCCTTTGCTAGGAGTGGGTATAACTACAGAACAGTGAATGTTTGAGATCAGTTTTCCTTCTTGATGAACTGCCAACTATGGCTGACGAGTCCCATCTGCCCGAAGCAATTGGTTTTAAGGCACCAGTCATCCACCTTTGCCTTTTTTTGTTAGAAATGGTTCCACCAGGTTTAGTAGTTATGAAGACCGGGAGCTAGACTTGGTTGTCAGAACCTATTTGAGATGCAGTCCATTGGGAACATTTAATAGGTAGTGGGAGCTTAACCCTATTATCCTCTCCATCTCCCCAGGTATGACAACCTTAAAGATCCAAACTGAATATGTTGCAGAGTTCATTTTTATATCTGTTTGTTCCATCGCTTTGAAAGTTCTAGGAGGTGAGTGCTGCTGCATTCAGAGCTTTAGTCTGAAGCTGGGATGGACATTGCAGACCCTCTTTCTTTCTTGGTCCTGTAGTTCCACTGTTTGAGGTTACGTTTGGAAGGTCCCCAAACCAGCAAGAAAATGCTTTGAAACAAAATGCTGTGACTTTACTGGTCTTCCCATTTTCCACCAAAAGTTTCACATGCATTCAGTGATATAATTTGTCTTTTATGAAAGCGGTGCTTCTTATTGTCAGTGAGCATATATAGACATTGACGTAATAGTTTGCATTTCCCTTGTATATGAAACTTAAATAAGAAATTGGAAAGAATCTTATTCATTGATGTTAACAGTGCAAGATACTTCAAACATAAACAGATAGAGAGAGACACTGATCCCAGAAAACAGTTTGTGATTATAAGATCAACTGCCTTTCTGCCAATGTGTGTCCTATTAAGCAATGTTAAAATCATAAAGTTTACTTGGTTGTACTTGCCTTTCTAACTATTAAAGGTTTTATTTGGGATCTTGCTCTTTAGAATTGATATTTGGGCATTTTTGAGTGTTAAGATATCTAATTCAAGTAAATATGCTATTGAAATGTCTTATTTTGGATGAAATTGGAAGAAATTCATCCATGCATCTGAATGAGATCAATTATGAATCACTTCAGAACTTGTTGATCACTGGAGAGCATGTATGTATTTTCCTGAGCATTTATTTTATGCTGCATTAAAGATTCTAGGACTATTGGATACATTTCTTCCCTAGCTCTTTGCTGAAGGAAGTCATTTTCTTTGTGGATGTGTGGCCAGAGCCTCGAGTTAATTGGCTATTGTATATTTGGGATGAATTGGAAATAGTAAGGTATTCTTTTCATGATCCTTAGCCTAATCTCTAGATGGCAGGTTTAGACAAAGTTCTTTGGATCAGAATCTTGGCTGATTAACTGTGAGCAAGAGAAAAATTAAATGTCCTTGGAGTTGCCATTGCTGAAATTAGTTAAACCAGAATGACACCACTTTGCTCCCTTTTCCAGGACTTTACACCATCCCTATCTTTTCTAGGAGTTGTAGATCTGTTTCAATTAATCCTTTATGGTTATGTAGAATTTACAAATCACTACCAAGAAATTTGAGATACAGATTAAAATTCGCTGTCAGTATTTGCGTTTGTGAGAAGGTAAATAAATCATCAAAAAATTAATCTGTTTTCAGTTCCCCTTTATTGTTATAAAAAACACAACTATCTGTTTTCTAGGACCCCCCCCCCCCCCCCATATTGTCGAGGTTGCCTGCACTCAGCTATTGGCACAAAATTAACTCTTGGGAGTGTTTACTTTGTCTTCAAATGTATGGCAGATATTGGTACAATAAATAAAAATAATCCCTTTTCATTACCAAAGCACACCAAATTCTAAATGTTTTGCATATAGAAAATTGCTTCCAGACTCCAGAAAGTCTTTTTGTCATCTTGAGAGTGCAATTAGGGGAATGATGGAATGTTCTTTATGTTTTTCACAAGTCCCATTTCAATAACAGTCAAAGTTTAACTTCATCCAGGCTAAAGCCATCTACACAATTTTATCCCACACTCTGATAGTCCAGTACTATTTCTGCAGTACCACTGTGCCTCGGGTGAATGTCCTGGAAGATTAAATGCAGCTATTCACCAAACTGATTTTTGGCAAAACTTTACA
Source organism: Mobula birostris (assembly GCF_030028105.1). NCBI lineage: Eukaryota > Metazoa > Chordata > Chondrichthyes > Myliobatiformes > Myliobatidae > Mobula > Mobula birostris. The sequence goes on from NC_092370.1 coordinate 217,948,723, forward strand.
AATCTTTACTGCCTCGAAGAGGCATTTGGAATACTATTTCCTGCAAGTTCCTTTCCAAATTGGGCACCATCCCAACATGGATGTCCATCATTGCTGAAGGAGAGTCTTTGACCAAAACCAACAGCTCATGGATTATCCCCATTCTCAAAAATGTTTGAAATACATTCCTTTCCAATGACACTATGTGCTATGGAGTAAATTAAAGATGTCTAACATCATCATGATCAAGTTTGGAAATTAACACATGTACATATTTTCCTTGCATTTTAATTTATTTCTAGATTGCTCCCAGTGAGGTACTGTCGTCAGTCCAAAGAGAGCTAGAGTATCATTTTCAGTGCTTGACTGGAGGAATGATGTAGAAGGGATGGTCTCAGATTTCTAGGACCAATGTTGAAATAATGAAGATTCTACATGTAAAATATCTTTACCTAAATGGAGAGACACCTGTACTTTGCAGAGAGGGTAGATGGAGTGGGGAACTTCAACTGGATTGAAGAGGAAAAAATCCACAAGGGTTTGAAAGAATTAGAAGTATGCATCAACGAAATTATATTAGTGAAATTTCATGTGTCTAAATTCATGTGGCATTGAAATAGAACAAATATTTAAAGAGGTTGATCTTAAAGTCTTCCAGAGATTTGCTGCAACCCAAGGATAATCAGGATTTAAATATTACAGATTAAAGGATTTTTAGAAGTTGAAGGGTATGCAGGTTGTAGATGTGCCTGTATTAGGGTAAAGGGCATTGAGCAAGGATGGTCAGCAAGTGAAATGTGGTCTGGTGTTTAGAAATAACCAAACTTCTCCGCTACTAATGACTTTGATATAGTGGTAAGATTATGTAAATATGGAAAAATTGATTGGAATGCTGATGATAAAAGATACCACTATTGGAAATTGCAGTATCTAACATTTCAGTAATACTCTTTATACCTTTTTGCCACTAAGTTAATTTTAGCTTGTTATCATTTTGCAGTGAGCTTTACTATGGTCCAATTTTAATCGTTTTGAGAGATAAAATTTGAGCATTGGGAGAATGTTAAGTATTTGTTTACTTGAATTTACAAACGTTTGTATTTTATATTGAACAAGTACATAGAAAATATTGGAAATATTTAGACCTATTTTTATTTGACATTGGGCTACATCCAGTTCCCAGTTTACTATTTTTCAAATTTGTTCCAGTGACTATTAACACTTTGTTTTTTAATCTGAAGGTGCTGCCTGTAGCTGTATTCAGATTCAGATCAGTTTTAGACTAATTTATTTATCATATACACATTGAAGCATACAGTGAAATGCGTAAACCAAGGAGATTGTGCAGATACAACACACCTAAGATGCTGGAGGAAGTCAACAAGTCAGACAGCATCGATGGAAATAAATAAACAGTCAATGTTTTGGACCAATACTCTTCATTAGGACTAGAAAGGAAAGGGGAAGACACTGGAATAAGAAGGTGAGGGGAAGGAGGACAAGGATGAAGCCAGGTTAGTGGGAAAGGTAAAGGGCTGGAGAAGAAGGAATCTGACAGGAGAGGAGAATGGACCATAGGAGATAGGGATGAAGTAGGGGCACCTGGGGGAGGTGAGGATAAGAGGAAAGAGGCCAGAGTGAGGAATAGAAGAGGGGAGAGGGAGAGGAAAAACAGAAAGGAAAAAAAATACTGGAAGGAGAAATCAATGTTTTTTTAAAACATCACCAAGCAGGATATAAAACCCATAACTTTTTTTTGTTGGGTGCCACCTAGACAGAATATGTGGTGTTGCTTCTCCACCCCGAGAGTGGTGTCATTGTGTGTTAACAGCCAACATGCCTAGGATGTGCTGGGGGCAGCCCGCAACTGTTGCCTGATTGCGTCACTAACAAAGCATACCCACAATGCGTGGAAGAACAACACAGAGTACAATAAGCGAAACAAGTCCCTTCTTCTTACCCGCCCACCCAAACAGACAGTCCTCCAACCATTGGGCAGGCCTCTGGGCCTCCAGCAGACACGTGGATAACGGACCTCCAATTGTCGCAGTGGGCATCAGACTCCTAGATCCATAGCTTCGGACAATGGGATTCAACTTCTAGACTTCTTGGTTGATCTTGTTTTAAAGATGAACTTACTCTGCAATGTGGATGGAAGCGTTTGCTAACCATTTAACATATCAACCAGCACATATTGATATGGCTTCCTCTGTCATTGGCAATGAAGGTAAGCATCTATCTTTGCACAATAGCCAAGGGGTATAAATGATGTCATTATTTACGCAGTTTCTATATAAGACACTACTTGATGTGGCTTGCAGCTCCAGCAACATGGATTCAGTCCTATCCTTCAGTTTTCCCCTGTGTGTATCAGTTTTCTTACAAATCTCAAACATGTGCTGGTTGATATGTTAAATGGTTATTGTAAATTATCCAGACATCTGTGTTGGTAGGGGAAATGTGGTGCATTTGATGAAATAAGAATAGGTTACAGGAGGATAGTACTGTACTGGGAACCAGCATGGATTTGATTGACTGAATATCATCTTCCTATATAAGTGTGAAATTAGTGAGATTCCAGTAGTTTTTATTAAATCACACTTTGCGCATATTGACGTTATTAATGGCCATCTGAGTAAACTTCAAAGAGCTTTGTTCTATATTTAACATGATTTTGTTTACTGGCTGTTTTCAAATTGTTGCGTGTTTTGAGCAGTCAGGATTTCTTTTGAAGTTCAAATGTTTTGACTGTTAGTTCTGGTCTGAAAATAAGATTATTACTCCCAAATATATTAATAAAGGTTTCCTGTCCATTTGTAGACAAGGGCATTGGTTTAAGAGTACACAAGGAAAATCTTTTATATTACTATAGTCCATTTTAATTATTTTGCTTTTTTCTGGCTCTGTCAATTTTTAAAGAATATTTATTGGTCTAAAGAAGATATCAGACAGATATCCTATCATAGGAATGACAAATTCTTCCATCTACAGAATGGAAATTTTCCCACTGAAAGTGAGGAATGCAGAACTGCAGAGTAGCTTAACTCTTCTCTCCCTTGTTGAACAAAGATTCTTTAAATTCTTAGAATTTGATTTGCAGAGCTAGCCCTATAACTTCATTCATTTTATTCATTTTTCAGACAATAAGGGTGTAGGCTCGGGAACAGATTAAAGTTATTATCCATTGCTAACAATGGCATAATTAAGTATTCTTTCCATTGTTTCTTTGGTGATGTGTTGGCCAGTATAACTTTTATTTGTAGTCCACCACTTATCAAACACTGATCCCCTTAAATTTTGCACCCTCCCAGGCAGTAGATTGCCATCTTGCAAATACAATGCAATATTTGAGCTTGAGCCTCCAAGTGTTTATCTTGCCATCACTTAAAATCACTAAATCCTACTCTAGCTCATTTGCTACTAAAGCCCTTAATCATTTAATCTCACTTCTATTTCAATACATTCATCTCTTGCCTACTTAGTAACTTAGTCAGTTACTTAGCTAACTTTGCTATCCGTACTTCTAATTCAAGGCATTTTTAATCTCCATTATTTCATCTGCCATTGAAATTCCCTTACTAAACCCCTGTTTAATTTTTCTTCTATTTATTGATAACACTTGTGAATTGCCTTCTTTGAATGGCGTGCTGCATAGAGGCACTAGACTAGTGGTCGCCAACCCGTCGATCACAATTGACCGGTTGAACTTTGAGGCTTTCCCAGTAGGTACCGAAAAAGAAATGAAAAATAAATACACAAATACTGTTGTAATGTGAGCATTATAAAAATAAGTAATACTAATTAGGATAATAGTACTATAGCAATACTTACGCTACTGAAAGCTGTTTGTAAAGAGAGATTGCTTCCGGTTGTGGGGTTTTAGTTCCGTTATTTCTGTCCAGTGCGCATGTGTGTAGCTGCCCCACCATGCACCGCGTTTTCAGCGTAGCTTGTGCTGCATTAAAGTAACCAATTAGATTAGATAAGAGTACAGACTGTCGTAAACATCAATATACAGCACTCGCTCGTGATATCCTGATAGCATGGCGGAGGCTCTATGAAAGAAGGCGAAAATGTACAAATTCCATCCAGAATGGGAAGAGGAATTTCTGTTTACCTTGGTGAAAGACAAGTGTGTATGTATGTTGTGCCACCAAACACAAGCACTGACTAAAAGAGGGAATCTGGAGCGGCACCACAAACTTAAAGACACCTACCTTCCAAAGAGCGCAATTCATGCCAGGAAAGTTGAGCTGAAATCTGGATTGAAAGTCCAGCAATCCTTTTTCACAAAACATGCTGCTCAAAATAAGGCTGCTATTGAAGCATCATTTTGTGTAAGTCACCTTTTGGCTAAACACAAGAAGCCTTTTACAGATGGCGATTTATTCAAGGAAGCAATGACCATTACCGCAGAGACTGTTTTTAATGACTTTAAAAACAAAAACGACGTTACAACTGCGATACATAATATACTGCTTGGCCCTACAACAGTGACGAGGAGGGTAGAGTCAAGGTCAGGGTTCGTGGATCGACTTGTCACTTTGAATATTTTTCACTACAGTTCGATGAATCCTTGGATGTAATGCAAACAGCTCAGCTTGTTGTATCTGTCAGAATGGCTTTGCAGGATTTTACAACAAAGGAGGACTTCCTCACTCTTTTGCAATTAAAGGAGAGAACAAGAGGTGAGGATATTTACAATGAGTTTTAAAAATGTCCATGAAAATGACATCCCCATTCATAAACTGGTGGCAATTACAACTGATGGGGCCCCAGCAATGCACGGTGTGCGTGTTGGTTTTATAGCGCTAAAAGTCAGTGCCTACTTCGGGTCAACTTATCTATGTGAAATGCATTTTCACAGATGAAAATTATTAAATCTAAGTACAGGAGCTGTTTTACTGACAGACACCTCACAGACTGTCTCAGACTGGCTGTCCATTGTTATGAGCCAAATTTCAGGGAATTAGCAGAATGTATTCAGCCCCAGTCATCACACTGAGTGCAACAGTCAATTTTTATTCATTTATTTTTTGTGTTGAAATAAAATTAAATAATGAAACTTAGAATTAAAGGTGTGAAGTATTGTAATATTCTTAAAAAAAGACAGCTATGGCCTGTTTGATATGCTAATTAGTGATTTCTTGTTTGAATTAATTTGACAGTTTGACAGATGTATTTTGTGTAATTCAAATACATTTAGCCCAAATAAAAGGCCTTGAATTGGAAGTACAATCTGAGCTGTTTTTTCTCTAAACGATTTAGTAGGTATATCTTGCCTTTCACTGAGGTCGTGGTAGGGGATCATAGTCATACTTTATTGATTCCAAGGGAAATTGGTTTTCGTTACAGTTGCACCATAAAATAATTAAATAGTAATAAAACGATAAATAATTAAATAGTAATATGTAAATTGTGCCAGGAAATAAGTTTAGGACCAGCCTATTGGCTCAGGGAGTCTGAACCTCCAAGGGAGGAGTTGTAAAGTTTGATGGCCACAGGCAGGAATGACTTCCTATGACGCTCAGTTTTGTATCTCGGTGGAATGAGTCTCTGGCTGAATGTACTCCTGTGCCCAACCAGTCCATTATGTAGTGAATGGGAGACATTGTCCAAGATGGCATGCAACTTGGACAGCATCCTCTTTTCAGACACCACCGTCGGAGAGTCCAGTTCCATCCCCACAACATCACGGGCCTTACGAATGAGTTTGTTGATTCTGTTGGTGTCTGCTACCCTCAGCCTGCTGCCCCAGCACACAACAGCAAACATGACAGCACTGGCCACCACATACTCGTAGAACATCCTCAGCATGGTCCAACAGATGTTAAAGGACCTCAGTCTCCTCAGGAAATAGAGACGGCTCTGACCCTTCTTGTAGACAGCCTCAGTGATCTTTGACCAGTCCAGTTTATTGTCAATTCGTATCTCCAGGTATTTGTAATCCTCCACCATGTCCACACTGACCCCCTGGATGGAAACAGGGGTCACCGGTGCCTTAGCCCTCCTCAGGTCTACCACCAGCTCCTTAGTCTTTTTAAGTTTCCTACCGTAGCCCTGTACTCAGCCTCATCTCCCTTACTGATGCATCCAACTATGGCAGAGTCATCAGAAAACTTCTGAAGGTGACAAGACTCTGTGCAGTACTTGGGCTTAAAAAGGTTGGTGACCACTACACTAGACAAATATGTTTGTTTTATTGTGGGGGAGGTGACTTTAGTACAAATAAATCATAAATGTAAATCCATTTATACTTCCACTTTTCATCTATTTCCTTCAGATTGATTCTTGATGTACGTCTCATAAGACACAGCACATGTATCTAATTGATTTACCAAACATGCATTTCTATTGTATGCATATTTTTAATGTGTTAAACCTTTGAAGTTTAGCAGGTCTGGTCAATAAAACAAGAAAATAATAACATTATCTGCAGACTCATTATGAAATTTTAAATGAGAAACGTAGTTTTTAAATATGCCTTCTGGTGATTTCATCACATTTGGTAGTTTTGGCATGTTAGACTTAGACCCATTTTCAGTATTCTAGTGTGTGTCAATTATTGAAATGGCATTTCCTTGCTGATGGTTCTTTAAGTCAATCTAATAATTATTCAGTTGCTTGCACTTACTCAGTTTGTTAGATATAAATATTATGTTTTGGAAAATCAATGATATTTAAATGTTATTAAAAATTGAATCACAATTTGAACTTTTAAGGTGCATTTTTTCTTTTGGTAGATCTAAAGGAGAAGAGGAAGGTGATAACAAGTAAAGATGTTTCAGAAAGTAAGGCTGCTAGTGAAGGGGTCTGTTTTAGCAATTGATAGATCAGTGTCTGGTTTGAATCAGATTCTGATTCTTGGATGTGTTCTATTAATTTAATAATAGATTCATCTCAGCACCACATTCCACTAAATCTAAGGATTTAGATGGTTGTCTGCAACTGAAGTCTGAAAAATTTATTCTGAATCTTCTGTCCCAAAAAGTGAAAGGGCGATGGTATCAGGGAGGAAAATACAACTTTAAATTGTGTCAACTTGCATTAGTTGTGTAGCTGTGTCACGTAACTTAATGGTACCTTAGGGCAATCTCAACTTGGGTTATATATTCAATTAGTTGATTAAATAAAGAATCACAGAAAATCTGATTTGTAGTCTGTTTGACCCCTCATGTCTGTCAAGAGCAAGAGGAAATTATCCAGTTTAGTTCCCTGTCGCACTTTAATCACTACATATCCAGGCACTTTAAATAAGGTTTCTGTCTTTATCACTTTTACCAGTTTGAGTTTCAGACTTTTGACACACTGTGAAGAGAAACAACATGATCATCTTGCAAACCCTTTTGAAATATGTGCGGCTTCTGTGTTTCTTTTGACCTCTACACTGAAATGTGCCCCTACTATTTATTCTGTGTAGGACCCTAATAACTGAGTGTGTACAATTAAGTCTTTCTTCAGCCTCCTCTGTTCCAAAGGAGACATTCCTGGTTCATCAGTTTTTTTTCTCCCCCATTAACTTAGAAAATTACAGTGCTGGCAACATCTTTGTTAATTGCCTCTACACCCTCTCCAGTGCATTTGCATCCTATCTACTATGTGGTTACCAAAAAACCTAACCTGTGGCAATTTGAGTTGCATACAGTTCAAGAATAACCTCCCTGCTCTGATAGTCTGTGTTTGCATTAATAATGGGAAAACATCCCATATGCCTTTATGGCCACCTATTGGCCTGTGCTCCATTTTAGGATCTGTGGACATATATTACTTCACGCTTCCTGCAGTGCTTCCATTTATTAAGTATGTCCTTCCCTGATTGCACTTCTTGCACTACTCTAAATGGGTTTTCTTTACCCAACTTTTTCTTATCATCTGTAAAATTGTCATCATGCTTCAGTACCAGATACTGAGCAGCAGAGTTCTGCAGTGCCAAATCACCTGCTCACAAAAATGTCTATCATTACCCTCTGTTTCTTGTCAGCGAGTCAAATTTGGCTCCAGTTTAATACTCTTCCTTGCAACCTGTGTATATTTACTTTTTGATTAAAATTTGGATCCAGTTTAATACTCTTCCTTGCAACCTGTGTATATTTACTTTTTGATTATTTTGAATGTTTGTCAAGTCTTGCTAAAGAATGAAATTTGGATTGTGAATCAGAATCCTCCAAGTCTATAGCAAATATGTTAACTACACATGTAGCACAAGTCTTAGTGCTATCCCAACTTAATAAATCCCAAATAAGCGTGAATGTTTGACGACCCTCTCTGTCAGTATTTTTGGCTATTTTGTCCTATGCATCTTTGGTCAAATTTTCATGAGTTGGATGCTATTTGTCATGTGAAAATGTGGCATGCCTATTCTAGTTACCAATGTCTCAACCCCTCTAGGATTTGATCAGTTGATTCTCGTTGACGTCTTTCAGAGAACTCTGAAATAACATTGATTAAGGCCCACCTTCATCATTGTCTGTTGTAGGACAGATCGCTGTTTCATTCTTAGAAGCCCTGGTAAGAGTTTGTACAAATATTTCATCTGTTTACATTTTAGAAGTAAGGTCCTGTATTTGAATGCTATTTGGAAGGTTGTTATTAGGAAAGGAGGTTAATTGTTGGAATCAACAACCATCGAGTTCATTCGATTGCATTTGAGCTAATAGATAATTGGTTTGGCAGTTATTTTCACTATGTATTTTGATTCCTTTCTGTTATATATTTATTTCTATCATCTGTATATTGAATAGTGGTCCTGGATCTAAAATTGAGAATTTTTTCCCCCCTTGTTCTATAGCCAGTTTAAAATAGTTTTCAGTCATAGATCAGTGATTAGTTTAAAACATAATTGTTTCATTTATTCTACATAAATCATGAAAATTCATGCAATTTCCCAGTTATAATCACTCTCAGAATCCTGGAAGAGATGTAGATGTATCCCAGTGGCATCTTGTTCTATGCAATTGGATTCTTTTTTTTCCAGTTCTATTGAGTTTATGTTTCAGTTAAAATCTCTTTAGTCACCACCATCTCTTAGGCAATCCCTTGGGATTGAAAACAACTTGTTTCCTCTCATGGGTTTTTGGGTAGCTGATGAAACATGTGGGATCTGCTGACATTGCTGAAAATAGGGCAGAATGTGATTGATGGGGTTAGTGTGAGGGTATTTTAGGACTTTGTTCTGCTCTTCCCTCTGTTATATCAGGGACAACATTATATTCCAGGTGTCCTGTCCGTGAATTGGCAAATGGCTTTTTCAGCCTCTGTTGTCTGTCTGCAGTGGTGAAAAGGCTGGACTAGGTACATAGAACAGTATGGCCCCTTTGATGTTGTGCCGAACTTTGAATCTACTCCACGATCAATGTAAACCTTCCCTTCTACACAGACCGTAACCCTCTATTTTTCTTTCATCCACGTGCCAGAAGTTTTGGAATGGACTCAAAATGAACTACGGTTATGATAGTCCCATTTGAGAAATGTCGAAGTGGTTTTCCATTGCATCCTGATTGCCTCTTTGTGGTTAATTATATCTCCTCCATTTGTTTCTTGGGCGTCAGATTGTTGAGGGTGCTGAAGAATCCATTCTTTTGTTCTTGTACATGCTTCGATCAAATCTTTAGTGTTTTTTTCTCATTGGATCTTTACATTGTTCTTTAGCAATTGAGCACAGAAGTTTGTCTGAAAATTTAAAAAAATACCACATTTATAAAGATATTTAACGAAATACATACCTGCTTCCTAGAATTGCCTCCAAGAAGATCACAACTTTGTTGTAGGATTTGGAGGCTTGCATGCCTCAATGACCCGGAGAACTATGTTGGCAGGAGTCAGGGCCTTGTGCTTTGGCTCTTGGTAGGGTCGCCCATGCCAAACAGGTCAAAGGGTAGAGTCCAGACTAAGAGTGGTCCACTGGTCCTCTAAATTCGGGATTTCAGCTCAGGGTTAACAACCCTGACTGCTCAAAAAGAAATTATTATGGAAACAGCAATGAAGAATCCTTCTATACTGACAGACGGAGGATCTTCATTGCTGCCCTAAATCCCAGCAGCGTAATGGGTAGTAAGTAAGTTAGTTTCTAGAATTGGGAAGATTTGAATGACTCAATTATGTGTCTTTATTTTCACAAAAAAATAACCAGTAGGAACTACTTTTGATATTGTCAGATACTTGTACGGAATTCATACCCATTTGGAAAGTATTGCTGATGCTGATTAGTCTCCTCTGTTGTATTTTCTATTTCCTTTTCATTTTATTTTAATGTCTTTATTGTATTTATAAACCAATGCTATTCAGGATCAATAATGGTTGAGGAAGCCAATTTGGTCCATTATACCTGCTCTAGTGTAGTGTCTTGCCACTGGAGCCAGATGGGAATTGGGAAGAGAGAGTGAGGCTGACGCTGCGCAACTCTCCCTCACTTAAATCCAAGTCATGCGCTAGTCTCGACACCATCAGTAATGGAGTCGAGGTCCTCATCGACGTACGATGGACGAACAGCAACAACAACAGCGTAGTAAACCATTCAGGGCAGTTTCTTTTAACCTTTAGATTATTAAAATATTTATCTACCTTTTTAAAAAGGTAAATAAGTAACTGGACTGTTCAACTCAAGCTTTTTCTGTCAATTAATTTGAGAATCTTTGATCTGTACATTTCTTTAGTAGCTGTGCAAAATAAATAACCTAAGACAGTTTTAAAAAATCAGTTAATCCAGCTCTTTGGCTCTCCTGAAGTTCTAAACTAAATGGGAGAAATACTTGCTGTTATTTTAAAAGCATCCTTTCTCGTGGTAAATTTTCCTCCAGGAGAATGGTTTCTCTGTATCTATCCTACACAGCCATTTTATATGCTACAGATAACTTCTTTGTGTTTTAAGTTCAAGGGGGTTTATCACCTTCAGGTAGCACCTTGCAGTTGAACTCTCAACCTCTATCAGAATATTGCTCGCCTTAATTCGTGGAGTGTAGTTTCCAGTTTCAACATTTCCAAGTAGGATCTGATCAAAACACTGTCAAAACTCTTTTCCCTCCATATTCTTGGTAAGACCAGTCTGCCAGAGTATTTTTTTCAGTTGTATGAAAACAAGCCCTTCAGACCACTGAACGATGCTGACAATTACCCCTATTTTAACTATAAGCAGTTTTTATTCTTTCCACATTCTCATGAACGTGCCTCCTACTCTCCAACTGACCTACACACTAGGGATAATTTACGTGTCTTTGGGATATGGGAGGAAATCAGACCACCTGGAGGAAATGCACGTGATTACAGGGAGAATATACAAACCACCGTACTGATGGCGCCTGGAATAAGGATTGAATCTGCAGCTCTAGCTCTGAGGCAGTAGCTCTACCTACATGAACTGCTGCAGTCCTTGGTGTATCCATTTTGTTGGATACAGAAGTTGCAAGTCAGGAAAATTGATGTCTATTATCAGTATACGTTTTTTTTGGAGTACAAGATAATTATGTGACTTTGGTTCCGGATGTCCGGCTTTCCACCTTTTTTGGTTGGCCTTCTATTTTCTTTGAGTTTGCTGCAACAATATTATTCAATTTGTGCATTGCTACAAAGAACTTTACACTAGCAATCTGATGCTGTAACAATCTGTACCTTCTTGCGGGGAGGGGGGAAATCATGATTGTTGCAGATCTTTTAATCCTAAAGTTAGTTGTTTAAAGTGTACTGAAGGAGGAAGAGGCGTGGTGAAGCATTGGATTTTGGAAAAGAGGAAAAATCTGGGTAGTATTGGTAAAGAGGAACAATATATTTGGTAAGAATTGATTCTCATCAGAAAAGTTAAATTATTTCATATGTACTTCAGGAGACTTTATAGTAGAACAGGGTTGAGAGTATATGCAAACTAATAGGAGATGACATTAATTATTTACATGGATGAGATTAAAGATAAAAGCAGAAAGAGAGATTTTCAGATGTGTATGCAAACACAATTCCCCCCCCCCCCACCTAATGAGCAAGGAAGCTTTGCTAGATCTAATTCAGGAAATGAAGCTGGTTGGAGGAGGAGCTATTTAGGCAACATTAAAAGGTCAAGAAAAGTCAGGGCTAAAATACATAACCGAAAGGAGGATAACAAGGGAAATGGAAAAGACTCTAGCCTAGGTTTGCTTGAATTAAAAATTAAAACTGAAAACGAATGAGGAATTTAGTCCAGAAACATGATTAAAAGACACCCCCGAGAAGGAGGGGGAAAAAGGACAATGAAACAAAGTTCTTGGAAAGATTGAGCTTGTAGCTTAAAAGGATCAAATGTAGAAAAGCTCCTTGGTAGTAAATAGCTTAGTGATTTATAGACATCACATATGTAGACAAGCAAAACAAAAATGTAAAGACATTCTTATGAGGTGGCGGACACAGTGAAAGTTTGCAAGTTTGAAGCTTAAAAAAAACAAAGTAGCATGAATCTATCAACTCAACCCATTCGGACTAAAACTCATGCTGAAATTCTGAGACACTTAGAAACTCATCCGAAACAAATTCATTGGGTATTCAGAAAAGTATGGGTAAATAAAGGAAAGCCAGTGGGGAATTGTTAAAAGAAACAAATAGTGTTTGCTTGATCTTTGAATTAATGGACTCAATGACAGTAATCTAGTTTGTTGGTGTTTATGGACAGGCATATGACAACAGCCAAATTAGTTCCTCGTGGTTGAAGTAAACATTGAGAATATGGATTGGAAATAGGCTATGGAATAAAAATTAAGAACGGAGTTGTAAATAGTTTTCCAGAGCAGAGAGAATGTGCCAATGTTTTTCCTTACTGGTAGGGGAGTGAGACATCTGCCCTTCTTAATATGTATAAATAATTTGGACTACAGTTATACACATTGCTTGCAAATTTGGTATAACTTCTTAAAATGAACATGTAGTTAGCAATAAACTTAAAAGCAAATGGTTAATTTGGAATTTTGGTTGATAATACAATGCTGAAAAATTATGACATTTATTTTTCTATCATGGGCAGGAAAAGAGACACCTAGGGATGCATGTCACACTATCTTAAGGGACGCAGATGAGTTTATAAAAAGCAGTTTATGAATTAGGATTCCAAATGCATTGTCCAAAAGTGAGACAGTCCAACTAAACCTTTTGTAAAGTATCAAATTACTAGTACTCTTCATCTATGGATTTTCTTTTAATCCACTTTAAAGTCCTAGGAATTTTTCCCTAATAAACATACCCTTAGAATATTTATTGTACATTGATCCATTGTTTAAGAATCTGAGTTGCTTAAATTGCAGATTTTTCCATACTAAATGTCAGATACCATCTTTGAACCTCTGTCCAACTTGCATTTTGAAGTTCAAAAGTTTTGTTAAAGCCCCCTCTAGTGGTGAGGATGGGAATTGAGGAAGTGAATCTTCCAGTAGAATGTAAGAATGAGGTCCCAACTAATTTTCTTCTCCCATTTTGGACCAGGTAATCCTGACTATTTATTAGATCATTTGAAATTGAACTAAAATAATATTTGCTTTATGTTTTTATGAAGTAGAGTTCACAGAGATACTAAACTAGGTAGCACCAAGTCATCTATACAATTAATGCAGACATTTTTTGGGTAGAAGGTATTGAATTTGAATTGTAAATAGAGCATTATAATTCTTTATATAATTCAGGTAAAGAAACACTGAAACCTTTAGGAAGCAGGTGAATTAATTAATCACTGAACATAACGATTTAACAGAGACCCATACATACTTTATACTTAGTAGTGACCTACCTACTGCTGATCTATTCACTGTTGATCTATTCACTGTTGCTTTTGCCTATTGAATGTAAGAACTTACTTTTCAATCCATGCTCAAGCTTCAGCAGGAATGGATGATGGGAGAACCAAATATCTGGAAAAAAATATTGAGAAGTTTGATAATCAGCTAAGGTATGCCCTCTAGTTATCAACCCCATCAAAATACTTCATGAAATACAAAAGATTCAAGATTTTAAAATCTTAACAGCATTTAAAATATTAATGCCATTTATTCAAAAATTCAACTGGAAAGTTGGGGAGAGCAATGGTAAATGGAATTTGATCTAGACAAGTGAGAGGTTAAGCTTTGTAGGTCATCTAATGCAGTGGATTGGCAGGGAGTAGTATTGATTTATAGAAACAAACTTAGTCCTAGTTCATAGCTCCTTGAAAATGTATAGAGTAGTGAAGCTGTACAAGATGTTGGTTAGGTCATACGTTCTAGTCCCTGAACTATAGAAAGGATATGATTGTGCAGAAGAGATTCACTGGAATGCTGCCTGAAATAGAGGGAATTTAGTGACAAGGTGAGGTTAGGTCAGAATCAGATATAATATCACCGGCATATGTTATGAAATTTGCTGTTAATTGAAATTCATGAAATCTGATTTTAAGATTAGATCCGCTAGAATTGTTCTTACTGGAATAGAGGAAGATGAGGGTAATCTGATCAATTTATAAAAATTCCAAAGTGCAGAGAGTTAATCATTTTCCGAAGGTAGAAAAATCTAAAGCTAGAGGATATAGGTTTAAGCTGAGAGTGGAAATATTTAAAGAGGTTCTAAAGGGCAAGGTTTTCTCCCCACCAGAATGTGGAGAAACAAACCATCTACCATCCATCTTGGTCTGATCTCCTGAATTTAGACACACAACAATGTGAATGGCAATTATATATCCTTTTGAATGTTTTTCTAAACAATTTGTTTAAAAAAACAAAGAAAATAGACCACCCAACACAAGAATGAGCAGTAGATTCAGACACAGAGAGAAAGAGCCTAGTTGATAGGTGAACTGTCTTGGGACTTGCCTGAAACACTACGGCTGTCCTGTGAACTAACTTGTTAAATTTTATTTTAATTGGTGTGTTACTACCAAGGTCAACTATTACTGTAATATCCATCCTCATAATCTAGGATTGTTGTGATCCTTCTGTGAAAGATTGAATAGATATTGCAGATTTAAACTTGGCAAGGATGAAGGAATATTTTTCTAGGTTGGGCTGGTATAATACTTAAAGGAAACAGGCAGGTAGTGGTGTTCCCATGGGCCTGCTATCTTTTTGCTACTTGACAGCTGAGTCTGCAGGTTTAAGAGGTCAGTAACCTAGATAAGTAACTGTAGGAAGATTTTGTGGAGATATTGAATGTGTAGTTTGTTGGTTACAGTGCCAGTCAAGTGGAGTGCTTGGTCCTGATTGGTGTCAAGCTGCTCGAATGCTGCTAGAGCCACATGCAACCATTTGATGAAAGGTCAGTTACTAATTTTAAATCTAAAATTGGTTAACACAAATCCCTTTCTCATTTAGTTGCATCGAGTTTGATCACCGCAGATCATTGAATGGCTGAATGGCTGAAAGGCTCATGGAGCAAAGTTACTTGCTTTTGCTGCTAAATTGCTGTGAATTTATGATTGTTAACCTAGTTATCATTTGTATGAAATATCTCCCAAATGGGTTTCTAATGGTTCTATTTTTAATTTCAACAGAGGTAGCTCAGAGAAGCGAAAGGAGAAGAGTCGTGATGCTGCCAGGTGTCGAAGAAGCAAAGAATCAGAAGTCTTCTATGAGTTGGCCCATGAACTGCCACTTCCACACAGTGTCACCTCTCACCTGGACAAAGCCTCCATCATGAGGCTCACTATCAGCTACTTACGCATGAGGAAACTGCTCAGTGATCGTAAGCTGTTTGTAATTCAATCAACTAGTTATTTTAATAAATGCAGATGAATATTGTCTGCTCATTTGTGACTTGCATGAGATGTAAAGAGAACATGAGCTAGAAACGGAAAGCCTTGTTCGCAATCAGTTTTTTTTCCTACAGTGACTATTTAACATGCTGCATGTGTGAAAATATTAGCAAATTACTCTGATCTTTTAGTTCCTTGAACCTTTTGGAAATCAATGTACACTTGTTCATATTTTAATTTTTTTTTCAAATTATGAATTATAACAGAATGGAAATTAGTTCATGTGTATTTCAAGTTCAGAATCCATTTAGGCTTGCATTGAATTATACTTCATTTATATGATAAATACAAAAAAGTCTCAACCCCAAGTTCAAAACAAGGGAAGCAATTATTTTTTATTAATTACACTGCATAAATCTGCACTCACCTTTTACGTGCTGCTGAAATTCTCACCCTTGTGCATGAGTGACTATTCTAGTGTAATCCTTGCTAGCTTCCTTTATTCCATGGAGTTGAGCTTTTCCAAAACTTTGTCTCTGTTACAGATTTCTGAAAGTCCATTGATCCTTTAAGAAGATTGTTAAATCTCTTCATGATTATCCTGTCTGTGTGGTCACACCTCTACTTTTATAACCTTGGGCAAAATGACTTTTCTCCATTTCCATCCTTTTGTGCCTCCTTGATTATCTCTGCATTTTTGATGTCTTTGTTTTTAGTTTCCTGACATTCAAATGATAAATCTCAAGCTACTTTACAAGGACTTTTTAAGCTATAAAAGGTCCCAAATAAATGCAAGTTCTTTTGCAATCCCCTTGTCTTGCTTTGGTAATTGACCAAGAACTCAGTTATTTGGTATACTGATAAGTGCTTCAGGTAGCTTCATACGAAAGTGTGAGAAGTTCAGTTTCTCTATTAAAATGGTATCAGTTGGATAGTGTTCAGCTGTTGTTTTGATCTCAGATCTACAGATGTACAACTGTTTTTACTCTGTACAATATGGCTGCAGAAATATTGCACCATACTGCACGGTGTATAACAAACTTAATTACAAGCTTTGTTTAAAGTGTTTAAACTTTTAGCATGTGGTGTTACATAAATGCATTTTTTGTTCTCAAATCAGCCATTAAGTTTTCATGTTTGAAATTACTAATTGACCTGACCAAAGGAATTTACTCTGATTTGTATCTAACATGTATAGGGGATGCTGAGGTGGAAGCTGACTTGGAGAAACAACTCAACAGCTTTTACTTGAAGGCTCTGGAGGGATTTGTCATGGTGTTAACACAGGATGGAGATATGATCTACATGTCTGAGAATGTCAACAAGTGCATGGGTCTCACGCAGGTATAGATAATTTGAGTACTATGTCGTTGTGATCCTTTGCACAAAGAAAATGGGAGATATGCTACAGTTTTGTAGTAAGATTTGTTCACCTTGGTAGAGTGTACAGTCATTGCTCTTGAATCCGATTTTTTTTTTTAGTACAAATACAGAATGCTGAAAGCGTGTAGCATGTCAAGTAGCATCAGTAGGCTGAAAATCAGAATGCTTGAGTCAAGGGCCAGTCAACTGATCCTGATACCTGATCCAAATATTTATCTTTACTCTCCCCACATGCTTGACCCATTCCATACTTTCAGCATTTTCTGTTTGTTCAAAATTTCCATCATCAGCATTTTTTTTGCTCCTAATTGTATTCTGAATATACAGTTTTGAGCATAATTATTAAAAACAATGACTTCTTCAATTAGTTTACTAGTTGTTGCTAACTTACCCTGTTTTAAAAGCCACATTTTAACTCTCCAGATTCTTGATTACCTATAATTATCAATATTTCTATTAAACAGTTTGAACTGATTGGGCACAGTATCTTTGACTTCACTCACCCCTGTGATCATGAAGAGATGCGGGAAATGCTTTCACACAGGCAGGGTAAGAAAACTGTATTTGTGTTATAGTACTAAGTACACATAGTGGTAGTTTGCATTGTACATTTGTGTGATTTCTCTTTAAATACATTTTCATATAAATACGAAGTAGCAGGCCACTTTGCCCCTTCAGCCTGTTCCATCATTCAAAAAGATCACAGCTGATGTTTGTAACTTCTGATGTCTATTCTCAATTACTGCAGTAATCTTTTGTATCTTTGCTACATGTCCGTAATTGAGCATTACCGCATTGTTGGATCAAAACAAGGCGACATAAGGAAACTTAAAATTAATTTAGTGTATTTTAAAAAAGCTGTTACCACAAGTTCATTGGTATATAAATAGTTCTTCAGATTTCCTAGTGTTAAATTATATAAATTTGTTTTCGCCACAGTATCAGGTTGAAGTGTGAGTTTTATTGATGATCTTAAATTGAAATAAATAACCGTGCTTATTTCTAGTCCATGGGTATTGAGGGATATGAGATATTAATTTCAAAAATTACAAAGCTTAAGTTCTCCATAGCGCGAAGGGTTTAAGGGAGATTTGATAGAACTGTACAGCACAGGAGCAGGCCCTTTGGCTTACAAAGTAGTGCTTAGCTAATTATGTTAGTAATCTCATGCCCAACTAAACTAAATCCTTCCGCCTAGTCAAGTTCATATCCTTCCATTTCCAGTACATTCATGTGCATGTCTAAGAACCTCTTGAACATCACCACCACCACCTTAGAGAGCACATTCCAGGTACCCATCATTCCCTCTTTAAAAACAATGCTTTACACATTTCCTCTGAACCTTAAGTTCACATTAGGTATTTACAACCCTGGAGGAAAAAGATGCTGGCTTTCTACTCTCCGTGCCTCTCAATCTTACAAACCTCTCTACCGCTGTAGAGAAAACTACAAATTTATCCGACCTCCTCTTGCAGCACATGCTCATTAATCCAGGCAGCATCCTGGTAAACATTTTCTGCACCCTCTCCAAAGCCTCAACATCTTTCATATAATGGGACAGCGAGAATGGAATGCAATATTCCACATACAATCTAATTGGACTTTTATAAATCTGCGACGTAACTTTCCGACTATTGACCTCAATTGCTTGACGAATAAGAGCAAGATTTGAACATGCCTTCTTTACCACCTTATTGGCTTGTGTAGCCACTTTCACAGAGTTATGACTTTGGACCCCAACATCCCTCCGCACAGCAACATTAAGAGTCCTGCCATTAACTGTGTCTCTCTTCATTTGATCTTTCAAAGTGCAAATCCTTGTATTTGACCACAGCTTTAGAGGAGCTTAACTGTCGATAGTATAGACAAGCTGTTCATAGTACTGACCATAACATTTTGGACAACATATGGGGTGAATGAGAGGAAGAATTCCTAACTGCCTGTGACACTGCTGATATAAGTAACAAATGGGGATAGGCTGTTGAGGGACATAATAAAAAAATGAGTTATGATGTTACAAAATAACATTGTTCCTTCACTATGACAAAGTCAAAATCCTGAAATTCCCTCCCTCATAGCATTGTGGTTATACTCACACCACAAGGACTACAGCAATTGAGAAGATAGCTCACCACTGGCATCTCAGGGACAGTTGGTGATGGGACAATTAAATGCTAGCTGAACCCATGAAGTCCTTGTCCCCTGAAGGAATAAAAGAGAAGCCAGTGAATGGAAATGATTGGATTGCACAATATGGAGTCATTGGCCAAGTGGCCATCCCATGATCATATGAAATATTGTTTCTGTTACTGGAATATATTTCTAACTCATTGTATCTTAACTTAGGACTTTTGAAGAAGGGGAAGGATCAGAACACCGAACGTAATTTTTTCTTGCGGATGAAATGTACTTTGACAAGTCGGGGCCGTACTGTTAATATTAAATCTGCAACATGGAAGGTATGAAGTTTAATTCTAATGTCTAGATATTGTTATCTTTCCTGAATGAGCAGATTTGGACATGCAACCCCAAACAGCCAACTTAGTGATTTCTAAGAGGACATGAAACTACAAATGGATGTGACTATCTTGATGTTCAAACAACATGTTAGGTTAAGCACTCTCCAACAATATCTGGGGAATAAAGGGTAAATCTTAAGAGGATAAGAAACTTCTGGTTGATGAAGGTACTGGATTCAGAAGCAACAGTTAGGTTATATATCTGGACAGAATAATAAGTTTAATGTTGGCAAATATGCCACATGGAAGAAAAAAGCAAATAAAATACAAATATGTACACAATGGAAATGATAATGCAACAGTTTAAAGATGAATCTACAATTTTAGACTAGAAGCTAAATAGATTCATTGGAGAGTAGGAATCAACAAAAAATAAATGGATAATGGAAAACCTTGATAGAAACTTAGAATATAATTCTTGTAAGTAAAGTGTCCTATATTTGAAAGCTTCTGAATACCAATTCCAGTTCTGTTCGCTAAGGAATGTTTCTACATGCTTAAGGCAGTGCAAAGTGGAAGTTTAACCTGGTATAAATGCGTGAACACATCTGTAAACTTAACTCGAGTTTGAAAGGGCTTGATATGATACCCAATGTACATCATCAGAGAGGAGGTAAAACTGAACTCGGAGAGTCAGTGTTACTCCATTTGGAGTAAAATTGGGGTAGACCAACTCAAATAGGTCGTTTAAAACTGTTCTTCCAGAGTATTTAAAGAAGAGTACTGCTATTAAAGTCACTGTGATGATTTATGGGGGTAAATTCTGCAAAGGTTTGGTGTTGCAGGAAGGCAAATATCTTGAATATCCAAGTTAAAATAATTTGACAATTTAAGTACACTTAAGGACACAAATCCTAGCAACTACCAAATACGGACTTGTCTTTTGTAGGTGCTTCATTGCACGGGACACATTCGCGTATACAAATCCAGTAATGAGCAGGCACACTGTGGTCACAAGGAGCCTCCTATGGCCTGTCTGGTTTTGATCTGTGAACCTATTCCACACCCATCCAACATAGAGGTCAAACTGGACAGCAAGACGTTTTTAAGTCGTCATAGCCTGGACATGAAATTCTCCTATTGTGATGAGAGGCAAGTTAAAAGACTTAAGAAATAATGCCGTATATATATTTGGCATACTCCAATGTTGAATTTGAAATGATTGAGTCTTCTGTGTTTGAATCGTTCTTAAGTTTTAATCTAGATCAATAGTTCAATGGGTTTATACTTGTTCTTAATGGAAAAGACAGGTCTAACAACTTTGGAGGCCTAACTTTGTATCATGAAGGTTTAATGCTGAGAAATGAATTTACAGTTTTGAATTTTTAGAGTTCAGTTAAATTAGACAATTAGGGTTTATAGATAATTTTTAATTGGGACTGAAGAAAGTTTCTGTATCCTCATATTTAAGTTGATAGTGTGGCATTCCTATTTCAAATATTTAGGCTGGTTCAATACAAAAATTAAAAGTTAACCGGCTGGCATGAATTGAGTCTTCAAATTTAGCTTTTTTTTTAAAAGGTCAGAGAATATACAAAGAAAAATTATTGTGATTACCATACCTCCACAGTATTGCAATAAATGGCATCAAGAGTACACGTGACTGATAAGAGCAATTAGTAAAAGTGAGGGGGTGGGGAGAGAGCGCGCAATAGTAGAAACTAGTTCTGGCATTCATACTTTCAAGTTTAATAACATGAGCTTGTTCATATTTATGGGTATCCATAAGTCATGAATCATATCAGCCTGTATTCTAAAGGAGCATAAAGACAGAGATAATGCAGTCTGAAATTTTGATAAGCTAACCACAGTTTACTAAATGACAAGGTTTCCAATTACAACTTTATCAGGTACTGAGTTTGATTAAAATCAGTAACATTATTTGCCTGGATGTTTTTCAATGACCGGAAGTCAGAATTATCGGCCTGACGTTTATTGCTTATGTGGCTATCTGCAAGGGATGATAGCCACATTATTAAACCATTGCAATCCAACTTTTATTTTGTGCTTTAAACATTGGGAAACAACAATGCACATTGCAGAATTGAGCAGATAATTCAGTATTTGGTTTTTAAAAGTTCATTTTGAGAAGCATCTCATCGCAGGAAATAAAAAAAAGTCAAAATTGAATTTGGCAAAAAAAATGACAGTGAAAGGAGTTTAAAATGAAAATTCCAAAACTAGAACCTTGATCAGCCAGTCATCTTAGAAACACCAGTTTTAGTGATACATGGATGTGAATCTTTGGACATAATGTGGGAATATGTTCTGAAGTTCATCTTAGAATGTAAGATGCTATGATTGTGGGTGAAACAAGGATGTTTGTGTCCTTAAAATATTTATACAAAAAAACTTTCTGGTCATGCTGTATGACAGTTTAAAAATTAAGCAGCTGCTGAGTGAAGATGGGGCAACATAGATTTTGATCATTATCAGTGTATTTGAGGAAACAGGCTGACTGCAGAAGTTCATGAGGGAAATCACATTAATGAAGAAAGGAAAAGATGCTTAGTGACAGATAACTGTGCAGAGGAGATTGTTTTTAACTGATCAGAATAAAACCAGGGAAAAGCAGTCCCAACAAGGTAACACTGGAAAATACTATTTCAGAAATTGTCTTTGATATACTATTTTTGAATATACATGACTCTGAATTGAAAGAAATGCAGTACTGCATTGTACAGCGCGCCAAGGCAATTCTCTCATGTAGTCCTTTAATCTTCCTTGCAGAATAACAGAGTTAATGGGTTACCAACCAGAAGAATTACTGGGTCGTTCAGTCTATGAGTATTACCATGCCATGGATTCAGACCATCTGACCAAAACACATCATGACCGTAAGTATACTATTTGTGTAACTTCTTGCTGTTCTCTTTCCTCAATATTTATTGATGTGTGGATCAGAAGATGACAAAAATATTCAAAGTAAATTTATTAGCAAGTATCTATATGTCACCATATACAGTGGATTCCAGTTAATCAGGACACATCTGGACCAGTACATTTTGACCCTACTGGCCAAGGTTTCATGGAAATAGTTAAAAAGTTATTTTAAAAAAAGACAAACTGCTGTTTAACTGAGTAACTAATTAAGCATTTAAATTAAATACAGAATAAATTAGAATACTACCAATGCTACTACAATATTATAAAGCTATTAATGGTTATCTACAAGAGTAATTCATGCAATGTTTGCTGCTGTGTATGGGGTGTCTGGGGAGGGCTTGCACCTCTGGTAAAGGGTTTGTTGTGTCCATTCTGGGCCAGCTCACTCACCTTTTGTCCCCACTGGATACTCAGCTCTCGACTGTGACTCCAAGTTGCTGTTTTTATGTGACAGCAGTCATATCCCGGTACACTGCCTCGACAGGCAGCCTAGACCAAGTAACGGTAGCCAACGGGCAAATAGTAAAGTAGGGTGTTCTAGCACGCAAGTCAGCTCTGGTGGGCTGAGTGGATGAAATCAACAGTGAGATCCAATGGCCAGGAAGCTGGTTCTGCAATGCTTTGTGGAGAGCAAAGGGCATGGTACGGCTCAGAAGTAGTCATGATTATGCACGGCAACTAAGGAGGACCCCAGTTTGTGATCAAGAGTGCAGCACTGTCCTAGCGCAATGGCATTTCCACTTAAAAAACTCTCCCGCACAGGTTTTACTGTCATCATAAGATACGATAGGCAACCAAGACATTGCTGTGTTGATTTGATTGACTGTAAGTGAACAAAATAACACAGACACCTAGTGCAGATAATGGACTGCCTACATACAATGCTTTTAATGATTGCATCTTTCAAATTTTTTATAGTTTCTATCTTGTTGAAGTAGTGAAATTGTTTTGTTTTCACTCCTGGCTGTTTCTGGCATCTGCAAGTCTGAATGCTTGAAACTGCAGTGAGCAAAACAGTTCTAACTTACCTTACTACTTATTTCTTGCCAGCTATCTGTGACAAAATCAGTTTTTTGAACAGACATACACAGAGCCGATACTATTTAAAAACTGTTTGCTCTGAGCAGTTGTAGTGTCCAGTGGCCACACAAGTTTACGTGACTGACGCTGCTTAGAAATTATTCAGCAACATTCTTCTGTCCCAATTAAGTGGCATAGTGTCCCAATTAATCAGAATCCACTACACCGCCCTAATAATCATTTTCTTATGGGTATTCTCAGTAGAACAATGAAATACAATAGAATCAATGAGAAACAAAGACTGGCAAACAACCAATGTGCAAAGGAAGACAATCTGTGCAAATATTAAATAAATAAACTGAGAACACTAGTTGTAGAGTCCTTGAAAATAAGTCCATAAGTTGTGGAATCAGTTCATTGTTGAGGTGAATGAAGTTATCCACAATGGTTCAGGAGCCTGATGAGTGAAGATAATAGAAACATAGAAAACCTACGGCACAGTACAGACCCTTTGGCCCACAATGTTGTGCCGAACATGTACTTACTTTAGAAATTACCTAGGGTTGGTCATAGCCCTCTATTTTTCTAAGCTTCATATACCTATCCAAGAGTCTCTTAAAAGACCCTATTATATCTGCTTCCACCACCATCACCGCAGCCCATTCCATGCACCCACCACTCTCTGCATAAAAAAACTTACCCCTGACATCTCCACTGTACCTACTTCCAAGCAGCTTACAACTGTGCCCTCTCCTGTTAGCCATTTCAGCCCTGGGAAAAAGCCTATGACTATCCACACGATCAATGCCTCTCATCATCTTGTACACCTCTGTCAGGTCACCTCTCATCCTCTGTCATTCCAATGAGAAAAGCCCGAATTCACTCAACTTATTTTCATTAGGCATGCTCCCCAATCCAGGCAACAATCCTTGTAAATCTCCTCTGCACCCTTTCTATAGTTTGCACATCTTTTCTGTAGTGAGGTGGCCAGAACTGAGCACAGTACTCCAAGTTGGGTCTGACCAGGGTCCTATATAGCTACAACATTACCTCTCGACTCCTATATTCAATTCCACAATTAATGAAGGCTAATACACCGTATGCCTTCTTAACCATAGAGTCAACCTGCGCAGCTGCTTTGAGTGTCCTATGGACTCGGACCCCAAGATCCCTCTGATCCTCCACACTGCCAAGAGCCTTACCATTAATACTATATTCTGCCATCATATTTGACCTACCAAAATGAACCACCTCACACTTATCTGGGTTGAACTCCATCTGCCACTTCTCAGCCCAGTTTTGCATCCTATTAATGTCCCATTATAACCTCTGACAGCCCTCCACACTATCCACAACACCCCCAACCTTTGTATCATCAGCAAATTTACTAACCCATCCCTCCACTTCCTCATCCAGGTCATTTATGAAAATCACATAGAGTAGGGGTCCCAGATCAGATCCCTGAGGCACACCACCAGTCACTGGCCTCCATGCAGAACATGACCTGTCTAAAACCACACTTTGCCTTCCGTATGCAAGCCAGTTCCAGATCCACAAAACAATGTCCCCTTGGATCCCATGCCTCCTTACTTTCTCAATAAGCCTTGCATGGGGTACTGTACCTTATCAAACGCCTTGCTAAAATCCATATACACTACATCTATGGCACTACCTTCATCAATGTGTTTCGTCACATCCTCAAAAAATTCAATCAGGCTTGTAAGGCACGACCTGCCTTTGACAAAGCCATGCTGACTATTCCTAATCTTATTATGCCTCTCCAAATGTTCTTAAATCCTGCCTCCCAGGATCTTCTCCATCAACTTACCAACCACTGGTCTATAATTTCCTGGGCTATCTCTACTCCCTTTCTTGAATAAGGGACAACATCTGCAACCCTGCAATCCTCCAGAACTTCTCCTGTTCCCATTGATGATGCAAACATCATTGCCAGAGGCTCAGCAATCTCCTCCCTTGCCTCACACAGTAGCCTGGGGTATATCTTGTCCGGTCCCGGCAACTTATCCAACTTGGTGCTTTCCAAAAGCTCCAGCACATCCTCTTTCTAAATGTCTATATGCTCAAGCTTTTCAGTCCGCTGTAAGTCATCCCTACAATTGCCAAGGTCCTTTTCCCGTAGTGAATACTGAAGCAAAGTATTCATTAAGTACCCCCGCTATCTCCTCCAGTTCCATACACACTTCTCCCACTCACACTTGATTGGTCCTATTCTCTCACATCTTATCCTCTTGCTCTTCACATACTTGTCGAGTGCCTTGGGGTTTTCCTTAATCCTGCTTGCCAAGGCTCTCCTAATTTCATTCTTAAGCTCCTTCCTGCTGGCCTTATAATTTTCTAGATTTCTATTATTATCTCATTTTTTGAACCTTTCGTAAGCTCTTCTTTCGTTCTGAACTAGATTTACAACAGCCTTTGTACACCATGGTTCCTGTACCCTACCATCCTTTCCCTTTCTGATTGGAACATACCTTTGCAGAACGTCATACAAATATCCCCTGAACATTTGCCATATTTCTGCCGTACATTTCTCTGAGAACATCTGCTCCTAATTTATGCTTCCAAGTTCCTGTCTGATAGCTTCATATTTCCCCTTACTCCAATTAAACGTTTTCCTGACTTGTCTGCTTCTATCCCTCTCCAGTGCTATGGTAAAGGAGATAGAATTGTGATCACTATCTCCAAAATGCTCTCCCATTGAAAGACCTGACACCTGACCAGGTTCATTTCCCAATACCAGATCAGGTACAACCTCTCCTCTTGTTGGCTTATTTACATATTGTGAAAGAAAACCTTCCTGAACACATCTAACAAACTCCGCCCAATCTAAACCTCTTACTCTAGGGAGGTGCCAATCAATATTGGGGAAATTAAAATCTCCCATCACGACAACCTTATTATTGCACCGTTCCAGAATCCATCACCCTATTTGCTCGTCGATGTCCCTGATACTATTGGGTGGTCTATATAGGAAAAAAATAACCAGTAAAGTTATTGATCCCTTCCTGTTTCTAACTTCCACCCACAGAGACTCAGTAGACAATTCCTCCATGACTTCCTCCTTTTCTGCAGCCGTGACACTATCTCTGATTAGCAGTGCCACGCCCCCACCTCTTTTGCCTCCCTCCCTGTCCTTTCTGAAACATCTAAAGCCTGGCACTCTAAGTAACCATTCCTGCCCCTGAGCCATCCTAGTCTCTGTAATGGCCACAACATCATTGCTCCAAGTACTGTTCTTGAACCTGGTAGTGTGGGACCTATGACTCCTATACCTATTTCCTGATGGCAGCAGCGTGAAGAGAGGGCTCTGGAGGCAGTATCCATCATCAAGGACCTCTACCATTTCACCCACATGCCTTTAAGCAATGATGGTATCTATTTCAGCTGCATACAAATCTATCCAGTTAGATTTCCAAAATAGTTTCTGTGAATAGCTTATAAATGCAGGTACTCCTCATACTCATGAATGTTACACTAAAAAGCCAGGTTACTTGTGACAGCTTTTGATTGTGAAAGCCTTACTATTAGCTGAGGAGGCTTCTTTGACAGCTTTACCACA
Organism: Mobula birostris; assembly: GCF_030028105.1. Taxonomy (NCBI): domain Eukaryota; kingdom Metazoa; phylum Chordata; class Chondrichthyes; order Myliobatiformes; family Myliobatidae; genus Mobula; species Mobula birostris. The sequence goes on from NC_092370.1 coordinate 217,975,751, forward strand.
TTTAAGTTTGTCTGTTTTTTCCTCAAGTGTTTACTAAAGGCCAAGCCACTACGGGCCAGTACAGGATGTTAGGCAAGGAAGGTGGTTACGTTTGGGTCGAAACTCAAGCCACAGTCATCTACAATGCAAAAAATTCCCAACCTCAGTGCATCGTTTGTGTGAATTACGTTTTGAGGTAAGGATCTATAATAAAAATATAGTAATGATTCTTGTAGAACAGGAATCATTTTCATACATGGTAGAATGATTGTATGTCCTTAATAACTAAACATTTGGAAGGACAGGCCTATAAATGTTATTTCCATTGTTTCTGTGTACATACCCATTAATACAAACATCAGGAGGGAAGAATTGAGACCATTGTAACCCTTCCTGAACAAGTTTGCCCTAATTTCGATGTGGAATGCATGACAAAATCTTGAAACTGACAACTTAATGCACTATTTTAAAAAAAATGCAGAAAGCTTGTCTTTTCCCAAGTTGTAGCTCCTTTTGAAAAGATGTGGAATAGGAGCAACTACCTTATTGTGAATAACAGGATAAATATACTAATATTTCTTCCAGTGGTCTAGTTGAAAAAGAAGTGGTTCTTTCACTGGATCAGACAGAGTGTGTACCAGTACCTGCCGAAAAGTCTGAGGAACCTACTAAAACAGCTGATCAATCGACAAATGAAGAGGCCAATGATCTTTTTGACAAACTGAAGGAGGAACCAGAGGCTTTGACTCAACTTGCACCTGCTGCCGGTGATACAGTTGTCTCGCTGAACTTCAGCCCCTCGGGTAGGAAGTTGTTTCCATGCATACTGTGTGTTTTGTTGATTTTGAATTCTAGGCACTCATATTGTGAGTAGACATTTCTTTCATAAATAGAAACTGGTTAAACAATGAAATATAAAGCCCTCAGAGCAAGATTCATTTCCACTTTTCTTTGTGGTTCTAAGGAAAGGAATAAGGATAACAGATTTGCATTACTATTGAAATACTCCACTTTTGATAAGGCAAAGATAAATCTGAAAAGGCTACAGCCGTTCCAAATGCTGAGAAGTATTGAGAGTTCCAGCTTGTTTAATTTTCTTTCCCACGGGCAACCTTGTTGCACAACATTAGTTTACCAGGGATGTGACAAAGATAGTAGTGTTTTTGATAGGTCTGTTCCTTTTCATCCAGGGAATAACTATCATGTGCTGTGAGGCACATAGTAGTAAAAGGCCATATCACCTCTCTTTGAACTTTATAAAATGTGTCCAGTCATGGATTCATTTACAGAAATTGGAATTCAAATTTTGTCAGTGATGAACTTTGGAGATCTGAAACATTGACTTCTGCAGTACTTAAATCATTTACATATATTTTCCAAAGATGAAGACACAGACATCCATCAACATCTTTAACAGTTTACTTGAGAAATTAAAAATCAAGGAATTAGAAAAGGTTAATTAAAACTTGTAAGATTCAGCTTCAGCAGATTTCTAATTTGTGTCTTCATAGCTCAAAATATTACCAATAACATGAGTTTATACTAATGAAAAGATTTTAACTTAACGTAAATTTTCTTGAATTAAGAGGCGAACAGTAAGTTCATTAAGTCTAAATGTAGCTTAAATTTTGTTTTAGATTCAGAAATGCAGCAGTTTGATGATGTCCCTCTTTACAATGATGTCATGTTGCCCTCCTCCACTGACCGGAAGACAGTAGACCTGGCACTATCACCCCTCCCTCATCCTGATACAGCAAAGCCGTTATGCAGTAGCACAGAGTCGTCCTTGAATTTAGAATCGATGATCAAACTTGAAACGAACCAGGAGCCACTGGAATTTTCATTTACCATTCCACAAATGAATGAACAATCAAGCAGCTCTTCTTGTCCTTGCAGCAGTCAGAATTCAACACAAGTAAGTGTTCTTCAGCAGGCTTTTCAAATACATCATTTACAAGTTTCCCCCGCTATCCGAAAGTAAAGCGTTCCTCTGAAACCTTTGTAAGCCGAAATGGCATACAGTAAAGAAGCAATTACCATTAATTTATATGGGGAAAAAGATTTTGAGCGTTCCCAGCCCCCAAAAAATAACCTACCAAATCATACCAAAAATCACCCGCATGCGCACACACACCTGCCCGCGCAAGGCTTCACGGTCATGGTAGTCTTTCACGGGGTAACCACAAGTTTAAAGCGGGCGCCTTTTTTTGTAAAAGCGAAAATCCTCTTCGGATTTCTTTTGGTTAGCAAAAACAGGTACTAATGTAGGTCTTTCGTAAAAGCGAAGTGGCGTAAAGCAAACTTTCGTAAAGCGGGGGGCACCTGTAATTAAATTCCTTTAAATTTGTGTAAGAACTAAAATTGTGTAACTGCTAAAAGGAACTCTACATTTAGAAATCTTCACTGATGAATTTTTTGAAATGAAACATGCACACATGTTAGAGCACATCTTCAACCATTACTGTGCTGCAGTTAGATTGGATATATTGAAGTTCTCCTACGGTTTGATTTTGTTTCCCTATACAAGAGGTAGTCCTATTTTTGTTCACAAATTCAATAGTAATAGTACTTTATTAATTTCCTGATTTGCTTTTACTCCATCTAATCATTAACTATTTTCACAGCCAAGTAGTACTTCACCCTACTGCTTTAATGTTGATGCTGACATTTCCAATGAGTTCAAACTGGACATAGTGGAAAAGCTTTTTGCAAATGATCCAGAAGCCAAGAATCCCTTCTCTGTTCAGGTATGACAAAATACCTCTATAAAGAATTGTATTCCAAGTAATGCCAAAATCGCAATAGTACATTACAGAGCAAGGTAGATTCAGTGGGCCAAAAGGCTTAATTCTGCTCCTATATCTTATGGTCTAAGTAAACTCAGCCGAAACATCAGAGTAGTCCAGAAAGTTCCTGAACACTCCTATTGTATAACCTACCAAGCCAACTACCTGAGCACACTTTTAGTTAAAGTACCCTGAGCCACATTAAATTCAAGTTTTCACTTTGAAAATGTAGATCATTTATTGTGAAGATGGAATTCAGAGAGATGGTTTCTGTTTTCGTTATTTTGTTTCACAGTACAGATAATTAAAACGATATTTTGAATTAGATCGAAGGTATGAATTTAGTTTTAGTCTATTTTAAGCCAAGAGCAAACTTGTGTCAATCTTAATATATTTAAATGGTTAATTTCTTCAGGATATTGATAACTTGGATTTGGAGATGTTGGCTCCATACATCCCAATGGATGACGATTTTCAGCTACGATCACTGGACCAACTATCACCACTTGCTGATTCTCCAGCCACACCTCCCAGCGCACAAAGTTTGAACAATGTGGTTGACATCTTTCCACAAGCTGAAAGATCTATTAATAACACTCCACACAAGAATATGCAAGCATTAAAGCAGGTGGCTTTAAAGATTGAGCCTATGGTTGCAGTTAAGTCTTGCATACGTACAAATGAAATGAATGGTACCCAAGAGTCACCATATTGCAAGGACAGCAGCAGAATGACTTCACCTGTTCGGACTGGAGGAAAAGGACTACAGTCACAGCAGAGTGATACTTCACATTCACCGAGTCCTGTATCTCCAGTGAAGGCATTGCTTAATTATAGTAAAAGGTAACCTGATTGTTTGTTTTCAGTATTTACTTGTTGAGGAATTGATCCCTCCTGCATGTAGTCAGGTGATCACAGTTTTAGGATGGTTTTAATTACAGTCAGCCAGCACGTGAACTGAGAGAATTACACATAATATGCTGATCAGAAACAGATTAATTGGCTCAACCATTCCATTTCACACCAATCGTTCCTTGTCAAGCTCATCAAGTTTCCTTCTAAATGCATCTATACTGTTCACCTTAATTATTGAAAACTGGGAAAATATATTATTGACGAATCTAAATTTGCTGTTTAGCAGAAGTAGAAAAACTCAGTAGACAGAATTGCAACATTTCAAAGACCTCAGTTCAGGTCTTCACGTTCTCTATTCGACAGAGATCCAGTTAGTTCATTCACCCTCAATGAATATCAAAAATGGATGAGGAAGGGAAAGAGATATGGAGTAATTGAAAATACTGTGTCTTTGTCTAGCACTGGCCAAGAAACTCTGCTGTAACTCAATCTGTGACACATTTCCCTATGTCCGCTCCGGAACAAATATTACCTTGGATGCTGTTTACTTACTTTATTTACTGAAGTACTAATCTCTAAGGGTCTTTTAAGATAATGTACCAGTTTCTTCCAACTCAATTCATTTAAGCCAGTGATGTGGTTAATTAATAATTGTATTGTGCATGCATTGTGTGTGTCAATAGGTGATTGTGTTCATGCAAGACTCCTTTGTGGTTTTCTGGGGGCTAGTATTCCTAGCCTATTCTTAATATTTGCACCTGGTGTATTATTTTTCCGCTGTGTAAAATTCAGCCTTTACTGAGTAAAAGGATTCACTGCAAAATTTGTATGGGTAAAAGGAAAAATGGCAGTGTAGTAAAGGTAAAGTTTGTATATGTGTATAGTGTGTACAAAGAAAATGCAGCATGCACTAGCAGAGGATTTTAAAGGTCTAATATTGTATATTATGTAATTGCACTAAAACTGTTCTGGTTGCTCGAAGGTCTGCAAAAGGAAGATCTCCAACTGAAGAGACAAGTCCTCATCCAGTGGCTTTGCACAATTCACCCAGGAAACGCAAACTGGAAAATGCAGCTTCTCTGTTCCAAGCAGTTGGAATTGTAGGTATAGTTTTACACACCTCATGATAAATTTGCTTAATTGTTCTGATTCCTTCTGCAGTGTGCTATTATGGGGTTTCAGAAGGAATAAAAACCATTGGACAAATGTAGTATGTCTCTACCATAGCTAGAAGGGATTGAGGTTAAAAAGGAATGGGAATAATGGAAAACAAGTTGGTGACAGAAGAGGTATACAGGCATTTTATATCAGTCTTTACTGAAGTAGATATAAGGAACCTTTCAGAAATAGCTGTTAATTGAGAATTAGGAAGTGGTACTGAGCAAATTGACAATGCTGCAGGCTGATAGATCACTGGATTCTAGTGGAATTCATCTCAAAAGTTAATGGGATTGTTAATACTTGCTTTCAGTTTTCTGAATTCAGTGGTCGTTCCATAGATTGAAAAACAACAAATACAATTTAGTCCAAAAAGGTGACAGAAAGTAAGAAACTACAGGCCAGTGGTTTGTAGTGGGGGTGTTGTTTAAATATGTTATAAGGGGACATTTTTATTTAAATAATAGTAATTAGGTAGATTTCCAGAAGCCACTTTCAGGTACTGCATCAAAGGTTATGGTGGAAATTAGAAGTAGTTGGTATTTAAGATAACATTTTGATGGGTGTACAAACTCCTTACAGACAGTGGTGGGAATCGAAGTGTGATCAGTGAATGAGGTTTGATTCTTGCCACTGTCTGTAAGAAGTTTCCAAGTTCTCCCCATGACTGCATGGGTTTCCTCCAGTTCCTCTGGTTTCCTCCCACATTCCAAAACTCTGTAGTTAGAGTTAGTGCATTGTGGGCACACTGTTTTGGCACTGGAAACGTATGTGGGGGTAGATAGAAGGGTGGGTTGACAAGTTTGCAGACGACACAAAGTTTGGTGCTGGTGTGGATGGTGTAGAGAATTGTCGAAGATTGCAGAGAGACATTGATAGGATGCAGAAGTGGGCTGAGAAGTGGCAGATGGAGTTCAACCCGGAGAAGTGTGAGGTGGTACACTTTGAAAGGACAAACTCCAAGGCATAATACAAAGTAAATGGAGGATACTTGGAAGTATGGAGGAGCAAAGGGATCTGGGGGTACATGTCCACAGATCCCTGAAAGTTGCCTCACAGGTAGATAGGGTAGTTAAGAAAGCTTATGGAGTGTTAGCTTTCATAAGTTGAGGGATAGAGTTTAAGAGTCGCGGAGTAATGATGCAGCTCTATAAAACTCTGGTTAGGCCACACTTGGAGTACTGTGTCCAGTTCTAGTTGCCTCACTATCGGAAGGATGTGGAAGCATTGGAAAGGATACAGAGGAGATTTACCAGGATGCTGCCTGGTTTAGAGAGTGTGCATTATGATCAGAGATTAAGGGAGCTAGGGCTTTACTCTCTGGAGAGGAGAAGGATAAGAGGAGACATGATAGAGGTATACAAGATATTGAGTGGACAGCCAGCGCCTCTTCCCCAGGGCACCATTGCTCAATACGGAGGACATGGCTTTAAGGTAAGGGGTGGGAAGTTCAAGGGGGGTATTAGAGGAAGGTTTTTTACTCAGAGAGTGGTTGGTTCGTGGAATGCACTGCCTGAGTCAGTGGTGGAGGCAGATACACTAGTGAAGTTTAAGAGACTACTAGACAGGTATATGGAGGAAGTTAAGGTGGGGGGGGGGGGTTATATGGGAGGCAGGGTTTAAGGGTTGGCACAACATTGTGGGCCAAAGGGCCTGTACTGTGCTGTACTGTTCTACGTTCTATGACACTTGCCGGCTGCCCCCAGCACAATCCTTGCACAGTGTTGGTTATTGACACAATACAATGCATTTCACTGCATCTACATGTGACACATAAAGCTAATCTTATTTTATGGCTAACAGTAGGCAGGTATGTTTCTGGTTGCCCACAGAAGTAATGGTGGGTTTCCACTTGCTCCAGTTTATATACATGACCTGGATCAAGGCACTGAATAGTCACAGGTAGGTAGAAAAGTATGAAGAGTACACAAGAGGCTAGTAAAGTATATGGATATTTATTTAGATGATCAATTATATATAATTGACTATTTTGGCAGGGAACAAAAAGCAGGTGTTTTATCCAAATTGTTATAGTATCTGAATATTTAAGACAGACACAGATAGATTCTTGATAAGCAAAAGATGAAAACTTACTGAAAGTCAGCACTTATGCAATTGAGAACAATTGATCTTGGAGCAGATTCAGAATTCTAAGTGGTATTTTCCTGAATATGATATCTTTGTAAAATAAAGATAAAATTTTGCATGGAACTAAAGTAGCTAAACTAACTTTGTCTCATCTCTTGCTACTGAATGGGGTCTGAAGCTTAATTTAGGGGAAATAAATTAATTGATATTTGAAATATTAATTGAAATTAATATTATAACCATATAACTATTTAACAATTACGGCACGGAAACAGGCCATCTTGGCCCTTCTAGTCTGTGGCGAACTCTTACTCTCACAAATCATAAATCAAAAACTAACAATAATCTGTGCTAGGATGAATTTGTAGTATGTGGCAATTTTAAACATTTATACATCTAAAAGGAACTGGATTAATAAAACTCAGAGGTGCAGATCCTCTCAGAATATTGCAACTACAGTGCAACTAAAAGAATAAATTATGGGTTACTGCACTAACCAATTTAAAGCAAAAATGTAGATTTATAGCTATTAATCATGATTTGTAATGGAACCATCAGAGTATTCCATTTATTGCATGTAGTCCTGGACTTTGACCTGTGGTTATAGGGTGATTGGCATCCATTTCTATAAATATAGTCATGGATATTGATCAGAAGTAAAACAAACTGCAGATGATAGAGATATTTAGTAATAGTTGTATATAGATAAACAGTTAAAGTTTCAGACTAAACTTAAAGGTTTTTAAAAATTGGGTTTTAAATCGGTAGGTTGTAGTGGAATGAAATATCTGATAGGAGACAGGCACCAAATAATTTGGACAGGGGGTGTGGTACAGAAAATAGCTGGTATTAGCTGAGAGAGTGAAGAGAAGTTGCTTCACTCAGCTGATCTGCCTCAAGTAAAAGTAAACTGGGAGATGAATGAGCATAGAGAAAAACAAAGTTGCACTTGCAATCTTAATAATGCTAGAACCAAACAGTAATTCAGAAAGCATTTATGGAGAGAAGCCTTGCATCAGCATTGATGCATATTGGAAAGGCTTGATATCTGAATTCAATAATAATCAATGCTGAGGATTGTAACATGGCTACAGTGCCTATTAAAAGTATTCACCCCCTCCCCTCGGAATTTTTCACATTTTTTTGCTTTACAACATTGAATCAGAGTGGATTTAATTTGGGTCTTTTGACACCAATCGACAGAAAAAGACACTTCCTTGACAAAATTAATTATAAATATAAATCACAAAATAATTTATTGCATAAGTATTCACCCCCTTCAAGTCAGTACTTAGTAGATGCACTTTTGGCAGCAATTGCAGCGTCGAGTCTGTGAGGATAGGTCTCTATCAGCTTTGCACATCTGGTCACTGCAATTTCCCCCCCCATTCTTCCTTACAAGACTGCTCAAACTCTGTCAGATTGCATGGGGAGCGTGAGTGAACGGCCCTTTTTAAGCCCCTCCACAAATTCTCGATTGGATTGAGGTCTGGACTCTTGACTTGGCCATTCCAGGTCATTAACTTTGTTGTTTTTAAGACATTCCTGTGCAGCTTTGGCTTTATGCTTGGGGTTATTGTCTTGCTGGAAGACAAATCTTCTCTCAAGTCGCAGTTCTCTTGCAGTCTGCATCAGGTTTTCCTCCAGGATTTCCCTGTATTTTGCTGCATTCATTTTACCTTCTACCTTCACAAGCCATGAAGCATCCCCACAGCATGGTGCAGCAACCTCCATGCTTCATGGTAGAGATGGTGTGTTTATGATGATGTGCGGTGACTGGGTTATGCCAAACATAGCATTTAATCTGATGGCCAAGAAAATTAATTTTGGTTTCATCAGACCATAGAACCTTCAGAGTCTTCCATGTGCCTTCTGGCAAACTCTAGCTGAGATTTCATGAGTGTATTTCTTCAACAGTGGCTTTCTCTGGGCCACTCTCCCATAAATCTGCGACTGGTGAAGCACCTGGGCCACAGTTGTTGTATGCACAGTCTCTCCCATCTCAGCCACTGAAGCTTGTAACTCCTCCAGAGTTGTCATAGGTCTCTTGGTGGCCTCCCTCACTAGTCCCCTTCTCGCACGGTCACTCAGTTTTTGATGATGGCCTGTTCTAGGCAGATTTACAGCTGTGCCATATTCTTTCCATTTCTTGATGATTGACTTAACTGTACTCCAAGGAATATCCAGAGACTTGGAAATTTTCTTGTATCCATGTGCTGACTTGTGCTTTTCAATAACTTCGTGGAGTTGCTTGGAGTGTTCTTTTGTCTTCATGGTGTAGATTTTTGCCGGGATACTGACTCACCAGCAGTTGGACCTTCCATATACAGGTGTATTTTTACAACAATTGATTGAAACTCCTTGAACGCACACAGGTCTCCAAAAACGGATCTCCATTTAATTAATGATGTGACTTCTAAAACCAGTTGGCTGCACCAGTGATGATCTAGTGTGTTATTATTAAGGGGGGAGGAGGTGAATACTTATGCAATCAATCATTTTGTGTTTTATATTTGTAATTAATTTAGATCACTTTGTAGAGATCTGTTTCCACCTTGACACAAAAGTGTCTTTTTTTGTTGATTGGTATCAAAAAAGCCAAAACATGACAATAGAAAATAAAACATGAAAATTTCCAAATGGGGTTGGGGCTGTATACTTTTGATAGGCACTGTAGTTGAAAGACACTGTTCCAAGCATGTTATAGTGGACAGAGAATTAGAGTGACAGGCAACTGGAAGCTCTGTGTTGCCCTGACAGCTCATAATATGTAGTCTCTTTTACTTTGAAGAAACCCATGTCAGCACTGAATGTGAAATATTTAAGTTGGAAGTCAAAGCATGTTGAAGGAGTATATAGGGCAAGTATTGTTAGGATGGGAATTGTCCTTTGGGAATGACATCACATCAACAATGATCACAGAGAATGATCTACTGTGTGCAGAATCTGTCAAATTGAATAGTAAAGAGAAAAAGAATGTTATTCATGCTGTTGATGGCTAGCAAGGAAGTGACCCATGTAGTATTGTAACGATGATGAAGAGGAAATAGCCAAGGGGGAAAAGAAACATTGGAAAAACTAGTATGGAAATTTTCATATTTAGAACAGATGGATTGAAATTCTTGTGAGATGAAGAGCAAGAGATGAACTGTTGTCAGAGACATTTTGAGTCTGAGCTTGTATGTTGATTAACTTCTGAAATAGAGATGCCATAAAAGGGAAGAGTTGGATCAGGTGAAGGCAAGAGCATAGTAGAAGTTGGTAATAAGTATGAAGAAACGTGAGTTTCTGTGTGCAAAACAATCATTGATGTATTGGAAAGGGGCGAGGGAGAGAGGTCCTGGGTAGAACTGAAAAATAACAATAACATTACATAAAAGGGGCAGATGGTGCCGTGACCCATGTGGATTCTTGTAGCTAAAATGTGGATATGGAGCTGATGGCAAATTATCAAAACAAGAAAGTGTTCTGTTGGAGAGCTGGTTGGGCTTTTTTTCATAGGAGAAGCAAATGTGTAGAAAGATTGGATATCCATGGTGAAAATTGATGTACATAAGACCAAGAAACTCAAAATGACTAAGGCAGCATATGTGCTATTATGGAAGTAGATAGGAAAAATGGAGTCAAGAAATATGAATCCTGTACAGAGGTAGAAGTGGGTTCCTGTATGAATTCTGTGCAACAGAGGGCATTTGAAGAATAGCATCTCGCTCTCCCAATTCCTATGTTGCTGTCTATAACTTCCATAACATATTTACATTCTGTAAATGTCTTGGATTTCATGATTGTTGAAATTAAATGGTTTCTTCTACATAGAGAAAATGACCACTTTGCAGAACATTTCTTTTCAGTCTGCAAGATTTGCTTCTCACTTTAATTCTTCATTCCATTTTGACCTGCATTGTTGGTCTGTAACACTCTTACAGTTGCAGAAGGGTCGTCTTGATAGGCAGGTTAAGTTTTTCAACATTCGTAATCTACAACTGTTAAATTCAGTCATTCACCTACAGTTTCAACTTTTGTTTTTCTCCCTCCACACATGTATCCTGTATAACCTGCTATCTTTCTGAACATTTTGTGTATTCTTTGAAATCATTGTGCCTCATAAAAATTTGTATTTGGGTTGTATATTCCCTAATTGGGAATATTTTGACTGCTGTAAATAATACTGCATTGCTTAAAGTAGTGAAATACAATTGAGTGTTTAAAATTTTAAATGTTTTAAACAAATTTAAGAATGACATGCAAAAGTGTTAATTTTGTTTAATGTTGAGTTACTAGTGAATGATGTATCAATGTGAAATTGTTTGTTTTGAACAGGAATTATTATTCCCAAGTGACACTAACCCTCAAGTGACTACACCGCAAACGTCGAAGCGTGCAAAAGGATTTGATGCCAATAACAGTGAACAGAAGACACTTGTCTTGTTACCCACTGGTGAGTATTTTTTATTTCAAGATGCAAGAACAAAATAATTTCCTTGTCCTATTATCTGTTTCTCATTCCTAATTGCTTCTGACATACATTTCTGTATATAACAATCAAAAAAAAAGAGGAACAAACCTATACTTTGTCTTGTTGATTTTTTTCTGGCAAATTTAGATCTGTAGGGAAAGGCAAACTCAGACATTGGGAGCACTTCATAGTTCAAAGGATGATCACAAAATTGATAGGGGAACCTTTAACACCATCTCTCAGCTGATAATGCCATTCATAATAAATTAATTACCTTAAGAGTAGGTAATGGAGGCAGCAGTTAGGGCAGTTGAGTGCTCCGTTTGCAGGATGTGGGAAGTCAGGAAGAGCACAATCGTCCCTGATAACTACACCTGCGAAAGGTGCATCCAGCTGCAGCTCCTGACAAACCGAGTTAGAGAACTGGAGCTGGATGAACTTCGGATCATTCAGGAGGCAGAGGCAGAAGTTGAGAGGAGTTACAGGGAGATAGTCACCCCTAAGAGTGAGGTAGCTGGGTGACTGTCAGGAGAGGAAAGGGGAATAGACAGAATGAGCAGAGCACCCCTATGGCTGTTCCCACCAATACTAAGTACATCGTTTTGGATACTGTTGATGGGGACAACCTACCAGGGACAAGTTGCTGTGGTTGCGTCTCTGGCACTGAGATGGGACCGTCAACTCAGAAGGGAAGGAGGGAAAAGAGGAGAGCAGTAGTGATAGGGGATTCGATAGGGGGACAAATAAGAGTTTCTGTGGAAGAGATCGAGAATCCTGGATGGTCTGTTGCCTCCCTTGGTGCCAAGGTCCGCGATATCTCAGATCCAGTTCTCGGTATTTTCAAGAGGGAGGGTGAGGAGCCGGATGTCATGGTTCATGTAGGGACCAATGATGTGGGTAGGGAGAGTGAGGAGGTCCTGAAAGGTGAGTTTAGGGAGTTAGGCGCCAAGTTAAAGGACAGGACCTCCAGGATAGCAATCTCAGGATTGCTACCAGTGCCATGTGCAGGCGAGTTTAGAAATAGTAAGATAGTGCAGATCAACACGTGGTTGAAGATGTGGTGCAGGAGGGAGGGCTTCAAATTTATAGATAATTGGGTAGTTTTCCTGAGAAGGTGGGACCTGTTCTGGCGGGACAGTCTACATCTGAACTGGAAGGGGACAAATATCCTTGCAGGTAGGTTTGCTAGAGAGGCTCCGGTGGATTTAAACTAGATACGAGGGGGGAGGGGAACCAGAGTGTACAAACAGATGTAGGGAAGAAGGAAGAAAAAGAAAATAGTAAAGTTGTTTGCACCGTTAGTGATAAACAGAGAGTAAGAGGTGGAAAATTTCTTAAATGCATTTATTTTAATGCTAGGATCATTATCAGAAAGATGGATGAGCTTAAAACATGAATTGATACCTAGAAATATGATGTGGTAGCTATTAGTGAAACATGGTTACAGGAGGGGTGTGATTGGCAACTAAATATTCCTGGATTTAATTGCTTCAGGTGTGATAGAATCAGAGGGACAAGAGGGGGAGGTGTTGCATTGCTTGTCAGAGAAAATATTACAGCAGTGCTCTGGCAGAATAGATTAGAGGGCTCGTCTAGGGAGGCTATTTGGGTGGAATTGAGGAATGGGAAAGGTGTAGTAACTCTTATGGGGGTGTATTATAGACCATCAAATGGGGAGCGAGAATTGGAGGAGCAAATTTGTAAGGAGATAGCAGATATTTGTAGTAAGCACAAGGTTGTGATTGTGGGAGATTTTACTTTTCCACACATAGACTGGAAAGCCCATACTGTAGAAGGGCTGGATGGTTTGGAGTTTGTAAAATGTGTGCAGGATAGATTTTTGCAGCAATACATAGAGGTACTAACTAGAGAAGGGGCAGTGTTGGATCTCCTGTTAGGGAATGAGATATGTCAGGTGACGGAGGTTTGTATTGGGGAGCACTTTGGGTCCAGTGATCACAATATTATTAGTTTCAATGTGAATATGGAGAAGGATAGGTCTGGACCCAGGGTTGAGATTTTTGATTGGAGAAAGGCTAACTTTGAGGAGATGTGAAAGGATTTAGAAGGAGTGGATTGGGACAATTTGTTTTATGGGAAGAATGTAATAGAGAAATGGAGGTCATTTAAAAGTGAAATTTTGAGAGTACAGAATCTTTATGTTCCTGTTAGGTTGAAAGGAAAGGTTAAAAGTTTGAGAAAGCCATGGTTTTCAAGGGATATTGGAAACTTGGTTCGGAAAAAGAGATATCTACAATAAATATAGGCAGCATGGAGTAAATGAGGTGCTCGAGGAATATAAAGAATGTAAAAAGAATCTTAAGAAAGAAATTAGAAAAGCTAAAAGAAGATATGAGTAAGGTGAAAATAAATCCCAAGGGTTTCTACCGTTATATTAATAGCAAAAGGATAGTGAGGGATAAAATTGGTCCCTTAGAGAATCAGAGTGGACAGCTATGTGTGGAGTCAAAAGAGATGGGGGAGATTCTGAACAATTTCTTTTCTTCGGAATTCACTAAGGAGAAGAATATTGAATTGTGTAAGATAAGGGAAACAGGTAGGGAAGTTATGGAAACTATGATGATTAAAGAAGAGGTATTGGTGCTTTTAAGGAATATAAAAGTGGATAAGTCTCCGGGTCCTGACAGGATATTCCCTAGGACCTTGAGGGAAGTTAGTGTGGAAATAGCAGGGGCTCTGACAGAAATATTTCAAATGTCATTAGAAATGGGGATGGTGCCGGAGGATTGGCGTATTGCTCATGTTGTTCCATTGTTTAAAAAGGGTTCTAAGAGTAAACCTAGCAGTTATCGGCCTGTGAGTTTGACGTCAGTGGTGGGTAAATTGATGGAAAGTATTCTTAGAGATGGTATATACAATTATCTTGATAGACAGGGTCTGATTAGGAACAATCAACGGATTTGTGCGTGGAAGGTCATGTTTGACAAATCTTAGTGAATTTTTTGAAGAGGTTACTAGGAAAATTGACGAGGGTAAAGCGATGGCTGTTGTCTATATGGACTTCAGTAAGGCCTTTGACAAGTTCCCACACTGAAGGTTGGTTAGGAAGGTTCAATCGTTAGGTATTAATTAATTAGTAAAATGGATTCAGCAGTGGCTAGATGGGAGACGCCAGAGAGTAGTGGTGGATAACTGTCAGATTGGAGGCCGGTGACTAGTGGTGTGCCTCAGGGATCTGTACTGGGTCCAATGTTATTTGTCATATACATTAATGATCTGGATGATGGGGTGGTAAATGGGATGAGTAAGTATGCAGATGATACTAAGATAGATGGAGTTGTGGATAATGAAGTAGGTTTTCAAAGCTTGCAGAGAGATTTAGGCCAGTTAGAAAGGTGGACTGAAAGGTGGCAGATGGAGTTTAATGCTGATAAATGTGAGGTGCTACATTTTGGTAGGACTATTCAAAATAGGACATACATGGTAAATGGTAGGGCATTGAAGAATGCAGTAGGACAGAGGGATCTAGGAATAATGGTGCATAGTTCCCTGAAGGTGGAATCTCATGTGGATAGGGTGGTGAAGGAAGCTTTGGTATGCTGGCCTTTGTAAATCAGAGCATTGAGTATAGGAGTTGGGATGTAATGTAATGTTGAAATTGTACAATAGACAATAGGTGCAGGAGTAGGCCATTTGGCCCTTCGAACCAGCACCGCTATTCACTGTGATCATGAAACTATCTATCCCCCTCATAATTCTAAATACCTCTATCAAGTCCCCCCTCAACCTTCTACATTCTAAAGAATAAAGACCCAACTTGTTCAACCTTTCTTTGTAACTTAGGTGATGAAACCCAGGTAACAAGGCATTGGTGGGGCCAAATTTGGAGTATTGTGTACAGTTTTGGTCACCAAATTATAGGAAACATGTCAACAAAATAGAGAGATTACAGAGAAGATTTACTAGAATGTTACCTGGGTTTCATCACCTAAGTTACAGAGAAAGGTTGAACAAGTTGGGTCTTTATTCTTTAGAACGTAGAAGGTTGAGGGGGGACTTGATAGAGGTATTTAAAATTATGAGGGGGATAGATAGAGTTGACATAGATAGGCTTTTTCCATTGAGAGTGGGGGAGATTCAAACAAGAGGACATGAGTTCAGAGTTAAAGGGCAAAAGTTTAGGGGTAATATGAGGGAGAACTTCTTTACTCAGAGAGTGGTGGCTGTGTGGAACGAGCTTCCAGCAGAAGTGGTTGAGGCAGGTTCGATGTTGTTGTTTAAAGTTACATTGGACAAATATAGGCAGGTAAGGAATGGAGGGTTATGGGCTGAGTGCAGGTTGGTGGGTCTAGGTGAGAGTAAGAGTTCGGAATGGACTAGAAGGGCCGAGATGGCCTGTTCCCGTGCTCTAATTGTTATATGGTTATATATTCAGTCTCCAGTTCCCCACTCCTCCAACTCCATCATCCCCAGATTTTCTGCAAATTGAAACATAGCAATTGTGACCACACTATTTAAGAGAGAAGGAATACTGGAAATAAGGAAATATTGGAACCTGTAATAAAAATAATCTGTAATAAGAAGTATTACAAGATGTTTGAGAAGTATCAGCAGAGATTTAAAAGATTGACTAACTATTTTGAGAATATGTCTAGTAAAGTGGATGAGAAGGAACATTAGCTATGGATTTTCAAGCAACACAAGATTCTACATTGGATGTTGGTCAACGAAGTTATTACATATGTAATTAGGGCTGTGTACTGGTCTAGATTGTTTAATTTTAAAAAAACAGTAAAAATAAAAACCTTGTTCCATTGTTGGGAGCTTTGATAGTAGATTAGTGCTTGAGCCTCAAATGTTATACTCAATTTCCTTGATGTGAAACTAAGTTGGAGTATCATTATTGATGAGGATGCAAGAGAAGGGAGACAACGTAAAGTGAGTGGGCAGTAGTGGGGTAGGTGGATGAGAGATTATTTCTGAAGAAAGGAACGATATTCCATGGTGTCCTTACACTTAAGTCACTGGAAGTTAATATATAGGTGTTAATGGCAGGCAAGTTGTATTTATTGCAAGGGAATTTCAAGTACAAGAATAAAGGATGTCACAGTTCAATATAGCTCGGTGTAACCATATCTGCGTATTGTGTACCATTTTGGTCACCTACTTAAAAAGGTACAGGGCAAAGATTTATCACACTGAGATAGTAGGTCGGTTTAGAAGGAGAGTTCTAGCAGTTGAAGCCTGTATTCTCTAGAATATAGAAAAATGAAGGGCAAGCTCTGGCTAGCCAAGAGTGCAGAACTAAAGGTCAGTTTCGAGATAGGGTTAAGTCATTTAAGACTAAGCTATTCATTGATTCCAGAAAATTGATCTGCTTTGAATGTATTTAAGTGATAAGGAGATTGTGTTTCTTTTGAAGTTTCTTCAACCTGTTGTTACAGTAGGGCAAGTTAGGCTAAATTATTAGATATGACTGAATTTCATTGCAGACAATTTAACCTCAATTCATTGTTAATATACAAAATGATAAATTTTTGAAAATTTTAGAACTGTTAAGATTAATATTTTGTCTTATTTTTAATCTGCTTTTACTTTCAGATATAGTAGCCAGACTTCTGGCTCATTCAGCAGAGGACAGTAGCTTGCCAACACTCACCAACTATGACTGTGAAGTGAATGCGCCTATCCAAGGCAACAGAACCCTGCTTCAGGGTGAAGAAGTGCTTAGAGCATTGGATCAGGTCAATTAAGGTCTCAGACCTGAACAAAGTAATGGACAATGGCAAAGCCCCAGCACCCAAAGCAGTCTATTTATATTTTCTAAATCTGATTATTATAAAAGCCTGGCTACAACTGCAGTTTTTCAGTTAGCGGTGCTCCTCCACTGACCCCATCCATGCCTGCTCTTCATTTGCAGTTTTGGTCCAGTTGGTTTGAAATATCTTTCTGATACGTGATGTTTTTAGGTAGATGGACATCCCTGGGATCCATCGGGAAGGTGAAATGACAGTGACACATGCTATAAGTAAATACATTTTGGTGGTCTGTTTTAATGAGCACTGAAATCTGTATCTCCAATTCTTGAATTTATAATAGCTGTTACTCTTAAGACTGAGTAAATACTAAAAGGGATATAGCACCTTTTAGTGACCATTCTTTAACCTGGATGGGAAAGATTATGTTAATATGATTCACTGCAGAATTTCTGCCTGTTGCTTTGCCAGCTGTTAATTGTAGCCACAATTGCACAAAATATATTTTCTTATTAAGTACCAGCAGTACTTTATGCAATATGTTTTGCAGTTATATATGTAGTTTTTAAGAAAGAGGAGCTCCAACTTGATTTTTTTAGTTACTTAGTTTAAGATGAAGGTTAGGAATGGAATGCATACATAAATAATCACTTTGTACTTGTCATTTTTAATCTAGAAAGGCTTATATTGAACAGTTAAAAGAACCAACTTCCTTTTAAGCAGCTGTTTGTTGGAAACAGAATGTTGGCAACTTAAATATGGGCAATGTCTCTTTTGATGTGAAGTCTAATATTATTAGTCATTTGTTCTCCAGCGCATGTAATTCCTACGGTAGTAGTGGAGGTTCATGCTATATCATAGCAACACTTAAGTCTAAATGCTGCTGCTTTTTCTGCATTGTTTAGGTAGTACAGAGTGTAAATGTAACAATTCCATTGTATTAGAAGACCTAGTTTGGTTATTTAGTCTGTCTTGGTTCTAAAGCACTTTGTCACTTAATTCCCAATTAAAGTATCATGTAGGTTGTAAGTTCCTTTTTGTTTCTCTATCCCTTTGACACCACGTTCCTACCCCTACCATTTCCTGGCCTTACACCAGTTCTTGAAGTTATCCCAAAATCCTTCGCGCGTGAGATTGTATCGTACAACTTGGATTGTTTTTGCTCAGTCATCCTTTGCTATTTGTGGTTGGATCTAACACTAACTGTATTGTTTCATTACATCAATAAACATTATATGTGGACCAGGCTCACTCAGTGTGTCCGTGCTATTTTTAAAAGATTTTACAGCCTATTAAATTTACTGTTCTGCAACCAGTTATTAACTGAAAATAAACCCTATAGAGAACCTATATGCTGCTTATTAAACTCATGATATAAATGTTTTAAGATGCAATTAAGCTATTGTTTACTATTATATTTATTTAGTGCAGAGTAGGCTCTTCCAGCCACACTGCTCCTGCAACCCGCAACAACCCTGATCATGAGGTAGTTTACAGTGACCAATCAACTGACCTGGTACATCTTTGGACTTTGGGAGGAAACCAGAGCACCCAGGGAAAAACCCACACATTCCACGGGGTGGGGGGGGGGGTACATACATAGATTCCTTACAGGAACTCTTGACTCTGCCCCAGCTGTAATAGTGTGCTAACTGCTATGCTACTGTAGCTCCCACGGTGTATGTATGTGTATACACACACACACTATTCAAAATAGCAGTTTTTGGTATTATAATTTCATAGGAGAATTTTTAACTACCAAGAAGACAGTTGACAATCTGTAACTTGTTACTCTCAGATACCACCACTTGAAATATTACCCCCATTCATCCTCCCAGTTTAAAAAAAATTACTGTCTTGTATTTTTTTTAAATTTTCCTACGCATACTATCTAGGCTCTTCACAATTCCAATTTTCCCTGAATTCTTGTTCCGAATAAAAACATTTCCAGCTATGGCAACTGCCATAGCTGTAAATACAGCACTGTAAACATCCATTGATTTCTTATATACAATAGGTACTCAGGTACTATTCCAACATATAGTTCAGTGGCTTCACAGGAGTATTTCTTCTCATTAATTCAACAGCTCAACCAAGACAAGTGTGCACCTTAAATCACATAGAGTCCTCGTTATTTATCTCATTTAACTAGATCAATTCTTGTTTGCCATTATTGTCTCTACTTAACCCAGTCTCATCCAGAACTTCTCCCTCATCATCAACTGCCTATTCTGGTATCATCAGCAAGTTTAAATAATTTAAATTCCAATCCCATCGTGCTCTACATTCTAAACAGCACAGAAGTAGACGTGTGTGTATCACACTATGTAATTCAATCAACTCTTTACATCACATTGCCAGTGCTCCACCACTGAAAGCATTGCTAAACTTCATTCAACCTCCATACAAGCATAACTTTGCTTTCCCTGCATGGAGCCAGTTTTCCAAATCGCATGGATTTTTATGCCAAAAAATCTGCCCTGTGAAAAGTTGCTAAAATTTACTAAATTAAACAGCAGAACAAGTACAACCATCATCCAGCCTTGTTAGCTAAAATTCAATTTAGTCAGGTGCAGATTTTTAGATAGAATTAAACTTGGATAATCTCAGGATTGTTTGGAAATCCTGAGGATATGACATGTGGCTTACTCATTAGTCTGGAAAACAAACTGGATATTCAGATGTAAGTGGACCAATATCAAGACAGCTGGCTGAGTGTGCTACCAGTCCAGGAATGCAGCTTGGAAGATGGGCAGATTTCCCACTGCCTTTAAACTCAGCAGGTTCATTGGAAACTACTGTGTTTGGGTATTAATAGGACAATATGCAATAGGTCAGGAAAAACCTACCAGCCCAGATCTAAGTCCCAAGTTTCCTGGATTATCAAGTTTTACAGTATAAAATGAATCAGGTGATATGAGTTTAGTACAAAACAATGTGTTACTGAGGGGAAAAATCTTTCTGATTGGTAGAACCTCATCTACATAGAATTTAAAAATAAAAATGCTAGAGATAATGAAATAAAGATTCATATAGGGAAGGAATAAAGGGGTACAGCCTAATATAGGCAAACAGGATAGTGGGCCCGTTCTATGAGTTCAGTACAAGGGTAAAAAAAAGCTGACAGCAGTTTCTATTTTGTATAATCTAAAAATTGAAAATAAATAACTAATTGGTTTAGCTGTGCCTGTTTGGCATCGGGGCCCTTTACAGACCATTGCACAAGACTGCTCCACTTCATTTATTGTTACAGAACAACCAATCAAATCTGCAAGCTGCATTAAGATTCTCCAATTTTCAAGTCAGCAATTGTTTTTTTTATCTGCCATATATCTCCCTCACTTTTTTCGTGTGAGTGCAACATTCAAACTGTCTAATTTGGCCAAAATAAAAATTGAAACCAAGTGGATTTTACTGCCAATCCACATATTTGTAATTCGAGAGTCAATATACATAAGCCTTAGACTCAACCCAGGATAAGCCACCACCTTGCCAAACTGGCTAAAAACAGAGAGAAAAAAAATCAGAGCACAGGTGTTTGAAGTGTCAATTTCACCAAATTACAGAAAGGGAAAAGGCATGGAAGGAAGACTCCTTCCCAGTGGATTTGCATATTCGACCACTCTGGGAAGTTTATTTTGGACTGTAAGCATTTTTCAACAAAACAAAAAGTTTTGTTACCTGCATTTCCTTTGCCAATTACAGTATTCACATTCCACATCCCTTGTTATTTGATCCTTCTGCTAGTGGAAATAGAACAGCAGAGCACAGTATGGGCCCTTCAGCCTACAATGTTGTGCTGACCTATACAAAGCTACTCCACAATCAATCTAATGCTTTCCACTTACACAGCCCATTACCTTCTATTTTTCTTACATTCCTGGTCTATATCAGCAAGAGTCTCTTAAATATCCCTATTATGCCAACCTGTTTACCACCACACTCAGCAGAGCATTCCAGGTACATACTATGTAGAAAACCCACCTGTGACATCTTACTCACCTTGTGAGATGTGCTCTGGTATTGGCCATTGCCACCCTGGGAGAAAGGTGCTAGCTGTTCACTCTATCCATGACTCTCAATCTTATACTGTATACCTTCATCAAATTGCCTCTCATCCTCTTTCACTGCACAGAAAAGCCCTAGCGTACTCAAACTGTCCTCATAAGATATATTCTCTAATCCAGGCAACATCCTGATAAATCTCAACATCTCTCTAAAGCTTCTATATCCTTCCTATGATGAGGCAACCAGAACTGAACATAATACTCAGTGTGGTCTAATTCGAGTTTTATAGAGCGCAACATTACCTTGCTGCTCTTGAACACAGTTCCCCAACTAATGAAAGCAAACACACCATATGCCTTCTTAACCACTCCATCGATGTGTGAAGCAACTTTGAGGAATCTATGGCCATGGACATCAAGATCCCTTTGTTCCTCCGCACTGCTAAGAGTCTTGCCACTAATCTTGTACTCCGCCTTCAAGTTCAATCTTGCAAAGTGTATCACTTCACACTTTCTGTGTTGAACTCCATCCACCACCTCTACATCCTGTCCATATCCCATTGTAACCTAGGACAACCTCCTACACTACCCACTTCACCACCAATCTTTGACATCTATGAACTTACTAACCCACCCTTCCACTTTGTCATCCAAGTCATATATAAAATCACAGAAAGAGCAGCGGTCCCAAAACAAATACCTGTGGAACGGCACTAGTCACTGACCTAAAGGCAGAATATGATCCATCTAATAACACCTGCCTTATGTGGACATGCCAAACCTGAATCCAGGCAACCAAGTTCCCATGGATCCCATGCTTCATGATCACAGGGAACCCTGTCAAATGCCTTAAATAAAACCCATATCTATCAAACCCACTAATGCACCTTCATCAATTTCTTTTGTCACCTCCTTTAAAAAAAAGCCAATCAGGCTCATGAGGCACAACCTGTCCCTCACAAAGCCATGCTGATTATCCCCAATAAGACTATGCTTCTTCAAATGCTTGCAAACTCTGTCCCCAAGAATTTGCTCCATTAGTTTGTCCACCAATGATGCACTGGTCTGTAATTCCCAGGATAATCCCCATCATCTTTTTTGAACAAAGAAACAACATATTCCATCCTCCAGTCCCCTGGTCGTACTCCTAAATGCCCCAGCAATCTCATCCTTTGTTTCCCATTGTAAGCTGCATTATATATTTATCTAACCCCCAGGGACGTATCTATCCTATTCTTTTTCAGAAGCCATAAAACTGCCTCTTAACCTCGACATGTTCCAGCACACTGCCTATTCTATGGTGGACTCTCATTCAAAGGCCCTCTCCATAATGAATACTGAAGCAAAGATTTTATTAAGGACCTTCCTACCTTCTCCTACTCAAGGCATGTTTCTTCTTTTAGCCCTGAGCACTCCTACCCTCACTTATAGTCATCCTCCTGTTATTCACGTACATGTAAAATGCCTTGGGGTTTCTTTAATCCTTCAAGGCCCTCATGTCCCCTTGTAAATCTCCTAATTTCCTTAAGCTCCTTCCTAGCTAGTTTACAATTCCCAAGTGCCCTGTCTGATTATTGTTTCCTAAATCATGTATACTCCCCTTCTTCTTCACTAAATGTTCCACCTCTTGTTAAACATTGTTCCATCACCCTACCATCCTTTCACTGCCTCAGTGGCACAGACCTATCCAGAACCACATCCAGGTGCTCCCCCAACAATCTCCACACTGCTGTGATGCATTTCTCTGAGAACATCTGTTCCCATTTTACACTCCTCTGTTCCTGCCCAGTTCCATCAATAATTAATCCTTCCCCAATTAAACTTTCCCACACTCTCTACTCCTATCCTTGTCCATGGCTATGCTAAAGGTCAGGGAATTGTGGTTACTATCTCCAAAATATTCATCCTCCAAGAGGTGGTCTGTCACCTGGCCAGGTTCATTAGCTAATAGTTGATCCAGTATGGCCTCTCCTCCAGTCATTCTGTCTACATAATGCTGTCAGGAATCCTTCCCGGACACACTTAACTAATTGTGCCCCAACTAAACCATTTGCACCAAGGTGCCAATCATCCTTAGGGGAGTTGAAGTCCCCATGGCAGCATCCCTGTCAGTTTTGCACCTTTCAAAATATCAGAATCCGAATCAGGTTTATTATCACCGGCATGTGTGATGAAATTTGTTAAATTAGCAGTAGCAGTTCAATGTAATATATAATATAGAAGGAAAAATAATAAATAAATTACAGTTAAAGATTTGAAAAGAAAAAAAATTACAGTATACACATGTTGAATAGATTAAAAATCATGCAAAAAACCCAGAAATAATATATATTTAAAAAGTTAAGTAGTGTTTAAGGATTCAATGTCCATTTAGGAATCCGATGGCAGAGGGGAAGAAGCTCTCCCTGAATCACCGTGTGTGGTAACAGTGAGAAAAGGGCATACCCTGGGTGCTAGAGGTCCTTAATAATGGACGCGGCCTTTCTGAGACACTGCTCCTTGAAGACGTCCTGCGTACTTTGTAGGCTAGTACTCAAGATGGAGCCAACTAAATTTACAACCCTCTGCAGCTTCTTTCAGTCCTATGCAGTAGCCCCCCCAACCCCCATACCAGATAGTAATGCAGCCTCTCAAAATGCTCTCCACGGTACATCTATAGAAGTTTTTGAGTGTTTTTGTTAATGTACCAAATCTCTTCAAACTCCTAATTAATTATAGTCGCTGTCTTGCTTTCTTTATAACTGCATCGATATGTTGGGACCAGGTTAGATCCTCAGAGATCTTGACATCCAGAAACTTGAAGCTGCTAACTCTCTCCACCTCTGACCCCTCTAGGAGGATTGGTATGTGTTCCTTTGTCTTACCCTTACTGAAGTCCACAATCAACTCTTTTGTCTTACTGACGATGAGTGCCAGGTTGTTGCTGCAACACCACTCCACGAGTTGGCATATCTCGCTCCTGTACATCCTCTCATCACCATCTGAGATTCTACCAACAATGGTTGTATCATCAGCAAATTTATAGATCGTATTTGAGCTGTGGCTAACCACGTAGTCCTGGGTATAGAGAGAGCAGAGCAGTGGGCTAAGCACACACCCCTGAGGTGCACCAGTGTTGATCGTCAGCGAGGAGGACATGTTATCACCAATCCGCATAGATTGTGGTCTTCCGGTTAGGAAGTCAAGGATCCAATTGCAGAGGGAGGTACAGAGGCCCAGGTTCTGCAACTTCTCAATCAGGACTGTGGGATTGATAGCATTAAATACTGACCTATAGTCGATGAACAGCATCCTGACATAGGTGTTTGTGTTGTCCAGGTGGTCTAAAGCCATGTGAAGACCCATTGAGATTGCACCTGCCATTGACCTATTGTGACGATAGGAAAATTGCAATCACCAACCTCTCAAAGCATTTCATCACTGTAGATGTGAGTGCTACCGGGCAACAGTTATTGAGGCAGCTCACATTATTCTTCTTAGACACTGGTATAATTGTTGCCTCTTTGAACTTCCGCCTCTAGCAATGAGAGGTCGAAAATATTCTTGAATACTCCCACCAGGGCCTTACCAGGTACTCCACTGGGACCTTCCACTTTGAGAGGGTTCACTCTCTTTAAAGACAGCCTAACTTGCTAACACTGAGACAGAGATCACAGGGTCATTGGGTGCAGCAGAGATTTTCACGGCTGTAGTTATATTCTCCCTTTCAAACGGGCACAGAAGTTGTTGAGTTCATCTGCTAGTGAAGCATCGCTGCCATTCATGCTATTGGGTTTTGCTTTGTAGGAAGTAATATCTAGCAAACCCTTGTACATCTGATGTCGCCTCCAACCTGGTTTGAAATTCTCTTCACCCTTGAAATAGCCCACCGCAAATCAGATGCTAACCTATCTCTCCTCACTGTCCCAGTGTTTATTGGAGACCTACAGAATACTCTCAATATAATGATGGCTCCCTTCCTGTTTCTGATATCTAACCACATTGACTCAGTAGACAAAGCCTCCTTGCTTCTGCAGATGTGATAGAATCCCTGATTAACAATGCCATAAATCCCTTCCACCTCTTTTACCTTCCTCCCTATCCCTTTTGAAACATTTAAAAGCCGGAACATCAAGCAGTCAGTCCTGCCTCTGTATTGGCCACAATATCATCATTCCAAATCCCGATCCATGTTCAAGAAATCCGTCAAGAAATACCATGATTGCAAATACCTCTCAGATCCCCTCACAATGTCTTCTGATCCACAAAGAATCACGATTTTTTCAGTGACTCAAATTCCCCATGCCTACGATTTTTTGATAAACCTCTTCTGTAACCTGTCTAAACCCTTTTATCTCTTTCCTAACATGCAACTTGCAGAAATGGGTACAAGACCAATTTAAGCAGCCGCTCTCCCTTAAGGAAATGGAGGTCAAATACTGGCAGCAGCTAGCTTGTGACAGAGACCACTGGAGAACGCTGATCCACAAAGCAGCCAAGAAGTTTAAGGAATCTGGGAGAGTGACTGCTGAAGAGAAGAGGAGACGCAGAAAGGCTCCTACTACCCGAACACCTACATCTCAGCTGTTCCCATGTCCCTGCTGCTCCAGAGACGGTAGGTCCAGAACTGGCCTTCACAGAAACCAACAGCCCTGCCGTCGCTCCTAAGGACTCTTCTTCCTTCCTGACTTTCGCAAGCGAAGAACCAAACATCATCAGTCACCACTTCTAAATCTGGATTGATTCTTCCTCAGCCTTCTCTGCCCCAAGGAAGACAAATCCAGCCTCCCCAGTTTCTCCTCACAACTAAAACGCTATCAGAACAGATATTCCAATGAATCACATTGCATAATCTACTACACAATCTGTCCTTCCTTAAGACATATTACTGAGCTCAACTGATGTTTACATAATTTTACAATAACTTTTCCACTCTTATTTTCCAGAGCCAAACTAATGAAAACAAGTATTATATATGTCCTTTTAACCACCTTCTCTGTCTGTGATTCTTGGACAGATACATGAAAGTCCCATGTTTTTCTTTGCTTCCAAGGGCCTTCCCCTTCCTCCAGCGTGTTGTGAGTGTTGCTTTGACCCCAGCATCTGCAGACTATTTTGTGTTCCCCTTCACTCTACCCTTACCAGCTCTCGAATTACATCACATTTTTCAGAATTAAGTTCCATCTGATATTAAGGATGCTGCCTGGTTAAGAGGTCATGCGCTATTACAAGAGGCTGGATACACCTGGGTTGTTTCCGCTGGCGCGCTGGAGGATGAGGGGAGATCCGATAGAGGTTTATAAGATTATGAGAGGCATAAATAGAGTAGACAGGGAGTATCTGCTTCCAGCGCTGAAATGCCTAACACCAGCGGGCATGCTTTGAAGGTGAGAGCAGGAGGGTTTGAAGGGGATAAGAGGGGCAAGATTTTTTACTCAGTCATGGATGCCTAGAATGTGCTGCCTGGTACAGTTGTAGAGACTAGAGGCTTTTAAGAGACACTTGGATAGGCACATGGATGCAAGGAAGATAGAGGGATATGGACATTGTGAGGGTAGGAGTGATTGGTGTTTGGGCATTTTTGATTTGCTTTTTACCTGGTTCAGCACAATACCTGTTCCTGGGCTGTACTGTTCTATGTTCTAAGCTCTATTTCACTGCTAATATTATCAAAAACAAAACTATAGTTCTATAGCCAAAGACTGCCCTCTGTACCATCAACAAACTCCACTAATTTGAGTCATCTGTGAACTTACAAATATTATCTTGTACATTGTACATTCATATCAAAGTTCTAACAAGGGTCCCAGCCCTGCTCAGTGTGGTTTACCACCAGCCACAGACTTCCAAATGCAACATCATCTACCTTCAATCACCAAGCTAATTTCAGATTCTGTTACCACTGTTCTGGATCCCATGGGCTCCAACATTTAGACAACAGACAATAGGTGCAGGAGTAGGCCATTCGGCCCTTCGAGCCAGCACCGCCATTCACTGTGATCATGGCTGATCATCCACTATCAGTATCCAGTTCCTGCCTTATCCCCATAACCTTTGATTCCACTATCCTTAAGAGCCCTATCCATCTCTTTTTTGAAAGCATCCAGAGACTTGGCCTCCACAGCCTTCTGGGGCAGAGCATTCCATATATCCACCACTCTCTGGGTGAAAAAGTTTTTCCTCAACTCCGTTCTAAATGGCCTACCCCTTATTCTTAAACTGTGGCCTCTGGTTCTGGACTCACCCATCAGCGGGAACATGCTTCCTGCCTCCAGCGTGTCCAATCCCTTAATAATCTTATATGTTTCAATAAGATCCCCTCTCAGCCTTCTAAATTCCAGAGTATACAAGCCCAGTTGCTCCAATCTTTCGACATATGACAGTCCCGCCATCCCGGGAATTAACCTTGTGAACCTACGCTGCACTCCCTCAATAGCAAGAATGTCCTTCCTCAAATTTGGAGACCAAAACTGCACACAGTACTCCAGGTGTGGTCTCACCAGGGCCCTGTACAGCTGCAGAAGGACCTCTTTGCTCTTATACTCAATTCCCCTTGTTATGAAGGCCAGCATGCCATTAGCTTTCTTCACCGCCTGCTGTACTTGCATGCTTGCTTTCAGTGGCTGATGTACAAGACGACCATTCTCCCATGTTGAATCTTGTCCAAGTGAACATCTGCAAGGACTTTGTAAGAATAATTTGACTTTTTTGAAGAAATTACTAAATTTGTCAGAGTCTTGCTTTAACAAAGTTATTGAACCTACATTTGATCGAATTCTGCATTTCAACTGTAGACTAATCCTGTCCTTCACTATTTTCCAAATAATCTCCCTGCCTGATGATAGATTCACTGCTCTGCAATTACTTGCCTTTCTCGAGTACAAGGTATCACATTCACTGACCTCCAGGCATCTGTCACCCTATACGAGCCCAAAGATGATTTGAAAATTTCTGTCAGAGCCCCACTAATCCACTATGTTAATAATATCAACAGAGATTAAGCCCTCTGACCTAATTTCAAAGACCTCAAAACAAAGAAACTGGGTGAAACCAATGCCTTTGTATTTCTGCTGTTAAAAAAAATTCAAAACTACAAAGGAGGAAAAGTGGCAATGAAATACCGGTCCCAATTTCATTATCCTCAAATTCCCTTATTTGCATACCTTGATGAAGTATACATTCAGCAAAGAATTCGAAACAGGTTTATTATCTTTGCAATTCTGCAGATTCTGGAAATCTTGAGCAAAACACACAAAATGCTGGACGAACATTTGAAACATTGCTGTTTATTCCTCTCCACAGATGCTACCCGACCTGCTGATCTCCTCCAGCATTTTGTGTGTTGTTGTTGTGAAGTCTGTTGCTTTGTGGCAACGGTACAGTGCAAGCCATTTAAAATAAAAGCAGACATCAATACCAACCTGCAGAAAGTTGCGACCGACTTGCGCGACAAATAGTTTTCCTCAGGTTTTGGAACTTCAATATATCTTTTTGTAAAATCCTTGCCTTAGAATGATGCCACTGATATCTACAGGAAAGCAGCATCCATCATCAGAGATCTCCACCACCCAGGTCATGCTCTCTGCTGCCATCAGATAGAAGGTGCAGGAACCTCAGAACTTGCACCAAGTTCAAGAACAGTTACTACCCTTCAACCATCAGGACCTTGAATAAAAGGGAATCACTACTCTCATTTGCTCCATCATTGAAGTGTTCCCACAACCAATGATCTCACATTAAGAACTCTTTTATCTCATGCTCTTGTTACTTATTGCTATTTATTTATATTTGCATTTGGACAGTTTGTTGGCTTCTGCACTCTGGCTGATGTTTCAGTAACTGTTATAGTTACTATTCTGTAGACTTGCTGAGTATGCCCACAAGAAAATGAATCTCAGGGTTGTATATGGTGACATATATGTAATTGGATAGTAAGAGTTACTTTGAACTTTGAATCATGGGTGAGCACAAGAATTAGTTTGAATGGAACTAAATCAGCCACTAGATGGCCAACAAGCCATTGAGAATCAGTGCTAAAGGGGACAGTCACAGTTCCTCACTCTGTGCTAAACCTTAAAAGCTGGTGACCGATATAGGAAAGTTACTAAAAACTGTTTTACAAAACCAAAATTAAAATTAGCACATCCCCCAGTTCCAGCACAGAACGTTAATGCTGCCTTTGTTCAATTTCACAAATACAGTAGCTTGAATAAACAAATCAGAAAGAGTCAGATGTGGCATCAACCAGATGTTCTGGGATTGCTGAGGCAGGCTTTGCACATCACTCAATTCTGAATAAACCAAGTAGAATAGAGAGTGGTGAGTGAGTGGTGGAAGGAGAGCTCAACACTATCGACGCACCTGTAAACACCACACTTGGAAACAGGGCTTTGTGGATTGGAAGGTGTAGAAGTTGGTGAGAGAGAAATATTAATCACTGCAACAGATGTGAATGAAGTCTGAAGTGATGAAGCCACGAAGTATGAAAGGCAAAACATGATCAAAGGTGAAACTTAATAAATTTAGACGAATACAGACTTTGATTAGGATCTTCACTTTTCTTTTTTTATGATCAAGCTTCAGGTGGGATCATCTAGATCAGGAGTCCCCAACTTTTTTTTTACATCATGAACCCCTACCATTAACTGAGGGGACTGTGGGCCCAAGGCTGGGAGCCCCTCATCTAGAGAGCTGGTTATGGAGAGCATTAGGTAAATTTAACTGCATTCATTTTTTATTTCAAATTGCAAAACTAATTACACTAAAGCTACTTAATTATGAGTTAGTGCACTCTGAAGGCTAATAAAGGAAGGACATGGGAAATTATTGGCATGGCCCTGGAAAGGAACAGTGATCCTCACGTAATTGGGTAGAGTGCTGCATTCTAGAAAACAGACCATATTGCAATACAGTATTCTGTAATACTGTCATTTGGACTTGCATCAAAAGACACAAGTCGAAAAGAAAAAATAACTTTGTATTTACCTTTTACCCTCAATGTCTGGAATCATAAATTTTATTCTGCACCTGAAAATTTTGGAGAGTGAATTTTGTAAGGGCAAATATTTATGACATAAACAGCTGTGGGATATGGTGGGACATTAATGTACTTGTCCAAGGATTCCAGAAGGTGGCAGCACAGGAAGACGAGATGGTGAAAAACTCATCCAGACTACATTACTTGCTCTTGTTAGCAGAAGCAGAGAATGTAAAAGCAGAGATGTTATGTCCTGACGAAGGGTCTCGGCCTGAAACGTCGACTGCACCTCTTCCTACAGATGCTGCCTGGCCTGCTGCGTTCACCAGCAACTTTGATGTGTGTTGCTTGAATTTCCAGCATCTGCAGAATTCCTGTTGTTTGATGTTATGATACATTGGTTATACCATAGCTCAGAGCAGTGTGGACGGTTCTGATCACTACACTATAAGAAAGTCATGATTGTATTTGAGAGTGCAGGCACAGGGAGAGACTGGATTTGTTTCCTTTCAGACAAAGCAAGCTAAGGAAGGACCTGATATAGCAGTATACAAAATCACGATGGGCATAGCGAAGGTAAAATTATTGGAAACTATCGCCCATAGCTGAGATACAAGAGAGACCGCAGATAGTGGAAACCTGGAGAAACTGCTAAAGAAACTCATTATCAATGGAGAGAGATGAAAAGTCGATGTTTCAGGCCAAAACCCTTCATCAGGACTGGAAAAAAAGAGCACGAAGGTCAGAACAAAAGGAAGGGGGATGAGATCCCATCTCAAAAATGTCTGAAATTAGAGGGTACAGGCATAAAAGGACTAATGGGGACCCAAAGAAGAAATCTTTCACTACAGGGTAGTTGGAATCTGGATGCACTACCTGTATGGGTGGTATAAATGGGTACTCAAAATATTTTAGTAAGATTTAGATGGGCACTTGAATTGCCAAGTCATGAAAGGTCACAGATTAAATGCGTGTAAATGACATTAGTGGTTAGCTGATGGATGGCAAGGACACAGAAAATGGATGTTTGGCTATGTCTCCTCACACAAAGCCAATTTAAATAATAGAAAAATGAAACTTATGACTATTAATTTTATTAAAATTTGTGATTTTTTATTGTTAATATCAAAATTTGACATATTAGGAGCCTCACTGCAAAGTAATTTGCTGAGTTAGATCTTTTGATCTTTGTAAGGAAATTGCATTAGTTTCAAATGGAATTTAAATAGAACTGAGCAACAAAAACTTAAACTTTAAAATATATGACAACTTCACCTAGAGAAACTTCAAGTTTAATTGTCGTTCATCATACAGCTCAAAATAAAATATTCCTCCATGGCCAAGTTGCAAACCACAGTACCATCAGCACACAGCACATAAAGTTCCGACAGCAGAAAAAAGTACGGTCACAAAAACATATACAGCCAAGGTCCTTGAGTGACATGGTCTGTAGATTGATGGTGCATGGGATGTTGTCCTGGTCCAGCTAGTCTTTCACTGAGCGAACACTGAAAGGCAGCACTGGTGGGGAGGGCTAGCCCCAAACCTTGTGCACCACTGAGGCCTCTTCTCCCTCCCACACTGCCTTGGCAACTCCTCTTCTGGGTGGCTGCAGCAGGTGACACCGCAACACAAGGGCCTGGTCCACACAGCAACTGAGGCGACACAGCTTTCCGCGCCCCTGGTTTCGCTAACGAACCAATGAACGAGACCTGCAGTATTCTACATTACCAATATTCCACAGGGACTGGCGATCAAAATACAAACGTCCAAGACAATCATTTGCACCGCTGGTTGGACCGTGCACTGCTACTTTGTGATAGCAATGGCAATTCAAACAAATAAAATACCAAGCTGGAATTAAGATGAGCAACAGCTTTATTAGGAAATGTCTTTTCTCTAATTTTATTGTAAAATATGTTCAGTTACAGATTTTGAACATCACATAATACAATCTAAGTTATTTATTAAACCTTAGTTATGCTTTTCAATCAATTAAACCATCACATACTCAAACAAAGCTTCTTTGAAAATCTGAACAAAGACAACTTTTTCCTCATGTCATATCTTAAATTACTTAATCTACATTAAGAGTCTCAGATCTAATTTGCAGTACTCAATATTTTCAGCTAACAGTCGTCATTGACTTGTCCCCAAGTAAATTCTGCCGTATTGTTGCTCAGTTCTGCATTATCTGCATGTTTGCTCTCAGTATTAGTGGCCCCTCCTCACCCTAACCATCTATTTCTGTAACTAAAAGGGAAAAATCTCTTTCCACAGTCAATTAGTTTTTGCTGTCTTTATTTTAAACTTACTGGCCCGATCTGAAAGTGTGCATGCATAAATGTTGGCCCACTGAAACGAATTGGCAGTTAGTTTGCAAAGATTATTTACCAGAATCCAACATTAAATACAAATATATAATCAAAGGCATGTAAAATTTCACTTGTGTGCACAGACAGTATTTGTTCTTGCACCAAAATAAGTGACCTAGCAAATTGGTACACTCCACAAGTGCCAAGATTAATGGTGCCTGTGAGTCAATTGATTATAGGACACAAGGCAGACAGTTCGTACACAAGGTGGTACATCTTAGCACACTTTTCCTACTTCTCCGCTTAAACAATCCAACGCATTTCTATTGAATACCACAGTGCCCTTTGCCAGGCAAACGTACCCAATAGGGAGTGCTTGCAATGTTGATAAGATGGTATAAAAAAAAAGACAAACCCAAATATATCCCTAGGTAACACAGAAATGGGTTTACTTTCAGTATCATTTACAAATCTTAAGCAGCATCAACCTCTCTCCAGCCACTATCAAAAACCCAAGAATGCCAAATTTGACAGCTGTACCCACTCTTGCAAAACGCAGTGCTGAGCAGGAATCAAATTTACATTTTCAGGTGCAGTATTAAATTGAGCAATAAATTTACTTGCTAGTCATCTAGCTTTGAACCAAGTCACTTTACAAAAGCCAAGCATATTGGAGAGCAAATTGTTGCCTTGCAATTAAATGGTACTTTTCGGAATATACATCCCCATTAATTCCTTGAAACCTGCTGTTGACATATGATACTCAATATAACTTTCAGTAACCTTTTACATTAGTATACATGTAGAAACATAGAAACATAGAAAATAGGTGCAGGAGTAGGCCATTCGGCCCTTCGAGCCTGCACCGCCATTTATTATGATCATGGCTGATCATCCAACTCAGAACCCTGCACCAGCCTTCCCTCCATACCCCCTGATCCCCGTAGCCACAAGGGCCATATCTAACTCCCTCTTAAATATAGCCAACGAACTGGCCTCAACTGTTTCCTGTGGCAGAGAATTCCACAGATTCACCACTCTCTGTGTGAAGAAGTTTTTCCTAATCTCGGTCCTAAAAGACTTCCCCTTTATCCTCAAACTGTGACCTCTCGTTCTGGACTTCCCCAACATCGGGAACAATCTTCCTGCATCTAGCCTGTTCCAATCCCTTTAGGATTTTATACGTTTCAATCAGATCCCTCCCTCAATCTTCTAAGTTCCAACAAGTACAAGCCCAGTTCATCCATTCTTTCTTCATGTGAAAGTCCTGCCATCCCAGGAATCAATCTGGTGAACCTTCTTTGTACTCCCTCTATGGCAAGGATGTCTTTCCTCAGATTAGGGGACCAAAACTGCACACAATACTCCAGGTGTGGTCTCACCATGGCCTTGTACAACTGCATTAGTACCTCCCTGCTCCTGTACTCGAATCCTCTCGCTATAAATGCCAGCATACCATTTGCCTTTTTCACCACCTGCTGTACCTGCATGCCCACTTTCAATGACTGGTGTATAATGACACCCAGGTCTCGTTGCACCTCCCCTTTTCCTAATCGGCCACCATTCAGATAATAATCTGTTTTCCTATTTTTGCCACCAAAGTGGATAACTTCACATTTATCCACATTAAATTGCATCTGCCATGAATTTGCCCACTCACCCAACCTATCCAAGTCACTCTGCATCCTCTTAGCATCCTCCTCACAGCTAACACTGCCACCCAGCTTCGTGTCATCCGCAAACTTGGAGATGCTGCATTTAATTCCCTCATCCAAGTCATTAATATATATTGTAAACAACTGGGGTCCCAGCACTGAGCCTTGCGGTACCCCACTAGTCACTGCTTGCCATTCTGAAAAGGTCCCGTTTATTCCCATGTAGTTTCTTGGGTTTTTGATAGTGGCTGAAGAGAGGTTGATGCTGCTTAAGATTTGTAAATGATACTGAAAGTAAACCCATTTCTGTGTTACCTAGGGATATATTTGGGTTTGTCTTTTTTTTTATACCATCTTATCAACATTGCAAGCACTCCCTATTGGGTATGTTTGCCTGGCAAAGGGCACTGTGGTATTCAATAGAAATGCGTTGGATTGCTTAAGCGGAGAAGTAGGAAAATGTAGTTTCCTTTATTTTAATACTTAACGTAATTGCACATTAAAGATTAATATGCTTATGGTGATACACAAAATGCTGGAAGAACTCAGCAGGTCAGACAGAATCTATGGAAATGAATAAATAGTTGACAGTTCAGGTCGAGACCCTTCTTTGGGACTACTGCTGAAAGAGGGTCTCTGCCCAAAACATCAATTGTTTTATGTGTGTTGCCTTAGATTTCTAGCATTTGCAGACTTTCCCGTGTTTATGATATACTTAGAGTTAACTTGCTATTACCACAAAATTGACAGAAAAACTTTTGTATTAGTTACATGATGCCATAAATACAGAATATACAAACTAGGAAGAGAAGTGAGTATGCTAGTTGGCCCCTCAAGTATGCTCCACCATTTAGTTTTGTGGCATATCTGATTGTAACTCCAGTTGCATTCCTGACTGCACCCTGTGACCTTTCAACCTTGCCTACAGGAAGCTACGCACATCTGCCTTATAAACTATTCACAGACTTCCAGTCACTCAGTTTTTGAGCAAGAGTTCAAAAGCACCTTACCCTGAGAGAAAACATATACCATCTGTCCTAACTGCATGACCACCTTAATTTTATTAGTGACATTTAGTTCTAGATTATCTCAGAAGAGAAATAATCCTCTCTACATTCATCCTGCCAATACCTCTCAAGAGTTTACAGTATATGATTCACTTAAATCCACAAAAGAAGCTTGATCTGTCCAATCTTTCTTCATAAGACAACTCATCCCTTCCCAATATTGGTATGGTAAATCTTTTCTGAACCAATTTCAATGCCTAAAATATTTGTCCTTAAAGACCAATATTGTACAGTACTCCAGAAAGTCTTCCATTCATGTCAATACATTACTTCTTACACATTTTAAAAAAAATACACAATAACCTCTGATGCAGCGTCTCATCAAATCCCTTCTGCAAATCCAAGTATAATGTCTTCCAGTTCCTCCTTCATCCATGATTCAATTTAATTCTTCAAAAGAACTCCAGAAGGGTCTGTACTGAGTTTGTACGTTGTTACCATGACCTCATAGGTTTCCTTCAGGTACTCTTGTTTCCTCCTATTACAAAGATGTACAGTCCAGTAGGCTAATAGGCCAAATGGGTGTAATTGTGTGGCGAGGGCTCGTTAGGCCAGAGTGGCCTGTTACCATACTATGTCTCCAAATAATTAAAATTAATAAATACCTATGACTTTGCCTGATTCCCTTGTTTTTTTAAATAAGTGTTCTCCTACAGCAGGTTTAAAATAATAGCTTCTAACATTTTCAGTATGGCAGACATTAACTGGCCTGTAGTTTTCTCTTTTCCACTTTTCTCACCTTTTGAATAAGAGTTGCATTTGATGTTTTCCAGTTTAATACAATCTTTTCTGAATCCTGAAAATTTTTTAAATTAAAGTCAACTATGCCACCAGCTAATTTTTTTTTTAAAAGACGAAGATTGATATTTCTCAGGACTAGACAGTCCGCTCCTCTGATAATTTGCTTTCCTCTATTGTAATTTTCTTGAATTTCCCCCTTCTCTCTGATTCCTGTTTTCCGCTATTTATGGACATGATTCTTCTGTACCTCCTTGCTGTCCATTGTTAATTCTGCAGAGGGAGCATTCTTCATCTCTATAATTAAGCAATAAAAGATACACAAACATTTTGAAATGTTTTGTTTTCGACTATATTCTGCTTACATGCTGCTACATGCTTCTGAAGCTGTTGCAAGTAAGCTTTTCGTTGCACCTGTTCATTCATGCACATGACAATAAACTCGACTTTGACTTGACATTCAAACACAAGACCCCACCAGGGCTTGATGAATAAATGTTTTAACTCATTGGAGAGTCACCAACTTGGTGACGTAACTACAAAATAAGACCATAAGACATAGGAACAGAATTAGGCCATCTGGTCCATCAAGTCTGCTCCACCATTCCATCATGGCTGATCCTTCCCCCGCCCCCATCCCCACTCCTCACCTTTCACCCCATAACCTTTGATGCCATATCCAACCCAGAATCCATCAAGCTCTGCCTTAAAGTACACCCAGTGACCTGGCCTCCACAGCTGCCTGTGGTAATAAATTCCACAAATTCATCACCTTCCGGCTAAAGAAATTCCTCCACATCTCTGTTTTAAGTAGATGCCCTTCTATCCCAAGGCTGTGCCCTCTAGTCCTGGACTCCTCCACCATGGGAAACATCCTTTCCATATCTACTCTGTATAGACCCTTCAACATTCGAAAGGTTTCAGTGAGATTCCGCCCCCCCCATCCTTCCAAATTCCAGTGAGTACAGACCAGAGCCATCAAATGCTCCTCATATGATAACTCTTTCATTCCCAGAGCCATCCTTGTGAACCTCCTCTGAACTCTCTCCAATGCCAGCACATATTTTCTTAGATGAGGAGCCCAAGATTGATCACAATACTCAAGGTGAGGCCTCAGCAGCGCCTTATAAATCCTCAGCATCACATCACTACTCTTCTACCTTAGACCCCTTAAAATGAATGCGAACATTGCATTTGCCTTTCTCACCACAAACTTGACATACAAGTTAACCTTTATGATGTTCTGCACAAAGACTCCCAAGTCCCCTTGCATCTCAGATTTTTGGATGTTCTCCCTATTTAGAAAATAGTCTGCATATTTATTTCTTCTACCATTCTCCTAACCTAAGTCCTTCCTCAAACTACCTGTTTCCTCAACACTACCTGCCCCTCCACCAATTTTCGTGTCAACTGCAAACTTGGCAACAAAGCCATCTTTTCCATCTAAGTCATTGATATGCAGCATAAAAAGAAGTGGTCCCAACACCAACCCCTGCGGAACACCACTAGTCACTGGCAGCCTACCTGGAATGAATCCTTTTATTCCCACTTGTTGCCTCCTAGCGAGCCAATGCTCTAACCATGCCAGTAACTTTCCTGTAATACCATGGGTTCTTAACTTGATAAGCAGCCTCATATGTGGCACCTTGTCAAAGGCCTTCTGAAAGTCCAAATATACAACATCCAATGCATCTCCTTTATCCATGCTACTTGTAATCTCCTCAAAGAATTCCAACAAGCTCGTCAGGCATGATTTTCCCTTAAGGAAACCATGCTGACTGTGTCCTATTTTGTTCTCTGTCACCAAGTACTCCACAACCTTATCCTTAACAATTGACTCCAACATCTTCCCAACCACTAAGGTCAGGCTAACTGGTCTATAATTTTCTTTCTGCTGCCTTCCTCCTTTCTTAAAGAGTGGAGTGACATTTGCAATTTTCCAGTCCTCTGCCAGAGGCCAAAGATTTTTGAAAGGTCATTACTAATGCCTCCACAATCTCTACCGCTTTCTTTTTCAGAACCCTAGGGTGCAGTTCATGTGGCCTGGATGACTTATGTGCCCTTAGGTCCTTCAGCTTTTTGAGACTTTCTCCCTTGTAATAGTAACTGCACCCACTTCTCTTCCCTCACACCCTTCAACACCTGGTACACTGCTGGTGTCTTCCACAGTGAAGACTGATGCAAAATAAGAGACTGTTCATATAAAATTACGACACATATAAATGTCTTCTCTCAGAGGGTAGTGAATCTCTGGAACTCTGTCCCCAATGGTAGCAGAGGGCAGATAGTTAGACATGTTTAAGGCAGATATTCAGAAATTGAGGTTTATGGTGAACTGGAACAGAAGAGGAGATGAGCCCAGCATGGATCAATCAGCCTTAATCACATTTAATGACACGGCAAGCTTTTGAGCAGCAAGCTATTATGAGTTCTTAGTCTATGATCTGAGTTAAATGCAGTCTATAATCTGAGTACCTGAGTTCTTAGTCAATGATCTAGGAGTTAAATGCAGGTATGTAACTGGACTGAATGAAGGTTTAGGTCTATGCTGCATAATCTGAGTCACAACTAGACAGAGACAGCTATACATGCTGTAAAGCCCTCTCCTGAAAGTGTAAGGAAGAGCCCTCTGTGGTGGCCCCTATACAGAGGACCCAAGGGGTGAATGACTACGTAGGTGAGAGTAGAGGGCTCTACTCTCAGAATGCAGTAAGAAACAATAGAACTTGGGTTCTTAAGCAAGAATTCAAGTATCTTTTGTAATGCACTATGATATGAATTAAAAGTGAAAGTCATTGTAAACTCAAAACGTGGAATGCAAGTTTTATCAACAATTCTTTGCAAAAACTTCTAAAATTTTTGCGAAGTGCAAATACAGATTTTTCCCAATATCTGCAATAAATAGCACAGAGTGGGTGGGCACAGGAGTACACTCAGCTAGAGACTCATCCCTCCAAGATGCAGCACAGAGCGTCATAGGAAGTCATTCCTGCCTGTGGCCATCAAACTTTACAACTCCTCCCTTGGAGGGTCAGACACCCTGAGCCAATAGGCTGGTCCTGGACTTATTTCATAATTTACTGGCATAATTTACATATTACTATTTAACTATTTATGGTTTTATTACTATTTATTACTTATGGTGCAACTGTAATGAAAACCAATTTCCCCCGGGATCAATAAAGTATGACTATGACTATGACTCTCAGCTGCAAAGCAGAAATGAGGTGTCAGGAAACTTGAGGCAGATGTCAGCAACTGTTCCAAAAGCTATGGAAACAATCTATTTAAAGAAACATAGAAGCATTTTTTCTAGTTGGTTCCCAAGCCTGTAATATTATCTATTTGATTTCTCTCCAGCCCATCCCACCTACTATCACCCAAAGGAATATCAGATAATGTTTGAGTATCAGCCAGAGCAATATTCATTTAATACCAGATAACATTAACTGGTTTCTCTTTCCACAATGCTGCTTGTTGTGCTCAGTTCTTTCAACATTTCTGCTTGGGTCAGTATTGGGTGCGCTTCTTTTTACATTGTATGTCCATGATCTGGATGTCAGAACTGATGGTTTTTTGACCAAGTTTGCGGACAATACAAAGATGGGTGAAGGCACAGGTAGTGTTGAAGAGCTGCAAAAGGACTTCGATTAGGAGAACGAGCAATAAAGTGGCAGATGGAATACAGTGTTGGGAAGTGTATATGGTCACACACTTTGGAAGAAGAAAAAACGGACTGTTTTTGAAAAGGAGAGAAAATTCAAAAATCTGAGGTGCAAAGGGACTTGGGAGTTCTCATGCAGGTTCACTAAATGTTAACTTGCAGGTTGAGTCAGTGGTGAGGAAGGCAAATGTAACCTTACCATTCATCTCAAAAGGACTACAGTATAAAAGCAAGGATGTAATGCTGAGGCCTTATAAGACACCAGTGAAGTACTGTGCAACATACACAAAATGCTAGAGAAACTCAGCAGGCCAGGCAGCATCTACAAAAAGAGTACAGTCAACGTTTCGGACGAGACCCTTCGGAAGGACTGGAGAAAAAAAGATGAGGAGATTTAAAAGGTGGAGGAAGGGGAGAGAGAAACACAAAATGATAGGTGAAGGATGAAGTAAAGAGCTGGGAAGTTGATTGGTGAAAAAGACAGAAGGCAATGGAAAAATGAAAGGGGGGAGGAGCACCAGAGGGAGGAGTTGGGCAGGCAAGGAGAGAAGGTGAGAGAGGGAAATGGTGAAGAAGGGTGAATGAGTGCATTACCCGAAGTTTGAGAAATTAATGTTCATGCCATCAGGTTGGAGGCTACCCAAAAGGAATACAAGGTGACGTTCCTCCAACCTAAGTGTGGCCTCATCACAGCAGTGGAGGGGGCCATGGATGGACATAATCGGAATGGGAATGGGAGGTGGAATTAAAATGGGTGGCCACTGGGAGACCCCGCTTTTTCTGGCAGATGGAGCATAGGTCTCCCAATCTACGTCAGATCTCACCAATACACAGGAGGCCACACCGGGAGCACCCAACACAGTATATAACCCTAACAGACTCACAGTGAAGTGTCGCTCACCTGGAAGGACTGTTTAGGGCCCTGAATGGTAGCAAGGGAGGAGATGTAGGGACAGGTGTAGCACTTGTTCCGCTTGCAAGGGTAAGTGTCAGGAGGGAGATCAGTCGGGAGGGACAAATGGACAAGGGAGTCACATAGGGAGTGATGCCTGTGGCCAGCAGAAAGTTCTTCTTTATTAGTCTTCTTATTGATTTAAAAGAAACATAAGTTCAAACAAGAGGAGAATTATTATATATATCAATCAATACAAACAGATTAGGATAGACATCATCAAAATCATACATATTGTTAAGCTAGTGTACGATACATAATAAAAAAAACAGCGATTCTCCTCTTATCAGTTCATGAAAGAAAAAAACTGAATTTTAAATGAAAAAAAACACTACATTATATAAAAAAAAACAAAAAAGGGACTGGGCAGTCCATTTTGAGGATACAACAAAAAAAAAGACTTTCTGATCAAATCTAAAACTTCAGAAAAAAAAATTGGAAGAGTAATAAATCAACTTAAATGAAAATATTGGATAAAAAGTTGCCAGATTTGCTCAAATTTAAAGGATGTATCAAATGTCCGACTTCTTATTTTTTCTAAACTTAAACGGGACATAATGGAGGAAAGCCAATAAAAGACCATAGGTGGATTAGAATCCTTCCACTTCAACAAAATGGCTCTCCTAGCCAATAAAGTCGAAAAGGCTATCATACATTGAGCCGAAACAGGAATATTTCCTGTTTCCGATGGAATAATCCCAAAAATTGCCGTAAGCAAATTAGGTTGCAGATTCAGATCCAAAACTTTTGTTAGCATTTTAAAAACATCTCTCCAAAAGTTATCTAGCTTTATACAAGACCAAAACATATTACATCTATCACACATAGGATTGATAGTGGGAAAAATACGCGCTAGTTTATCCTTTGACATATAGGCCCTACGCACTACCTTGAACTGTATCAAGGAATGACGGGCACAAATAGATTAACCAAATGAAAAATTTTACTCCATTGATTATCTGAAAATGACTCTTGAAATTCCAATTCTCAAACACGTTTAATTTTATCATTAGATATTATTCGTGAGTTCAATAACCTTTTATAAATTATAGCTATCAACCCTTTTTGAAATGGTTTAAACTGAAAGAGAGCATCTGTCATATTAGGTGGATAAGCAGAAGGGTAATTTGGCTACAAACCACGTAAAAAAATTCCTAATTTGTAAATATCTAAAAAAATGTACATTAGACAAATCATACTTATCCACTAACTGAGAAAAAGACATTAAACAGTCCCCTAAAAACAAATCTGAAAGTTATTTCCTTAGTTTTCCAAGTCAAAAAGGCCTTATCCAAAATTGATGGTTTAAAAAAATAATTGAGATGGATATTACTAGAAAGAATAAAACTATTTAACTCAAAAAAATCTACAAAACTGAAACCAAATTCTTAATGTACGTTTAATAATGGGATTAAAATCTTGTCTACCAATCTTAGAAAACAAAAAGGGAAGGGGAGCTCCCAGTAAAGAGGCCAAAGAGAATCCTTTCTCCAAGTTCTCCTCCAATTCCAACCAGGAAGGACATTCATGTATATCTGAATCATGAATCCAAAAAGTAATATATCAAATATTAATTGCCCAGTAGTACATTCTAAAATTAGGCAAAGCCATACCACCATCCTTTTTTAATTTCTGCAATAAGGGTTTACTCAATCTAGGATTTTTATTGTTCCAAATATAAGATTATAGAATCTATTCTGTCAAAGAACTTTCTAGGAACAAAAGAAGGAACTGCCTGAAATATATATAAGAATTTCAGTAAAACTATCATTTTAATAGCATTAATTTGACCTATTAATAATATTGTCATAGGCGACCATTTAGAAAGTATTTGTTTGGTGTAGTCAATTAATGGAAAAAAATTATATTTATAGAGATCGTTAAAATTTTTAGTAATTTTAATACCAAGATAGGTAAAGCAATTTTTAGCAATACTAAAAGGTGCTTGATGATTTGGATCCGAGTAATTATTAATAGGAAATAACTCACTTCTATATAAATTTACTTTATACCCAGAAAAACTACTAAATTCAGAAAATATAGGTAACACAGAGGGAATAGATTTCCTAGGATCTGAAATATAAACTAACAGGTCATCTACATGTAATGAAACCTTGTGCATTTTGTCCCCTCTCTTAATACCCTGAACAGTGTTAGAATCTCTAAGAGCAGTAGCAAGGGGTTCTAAGGCCAAGTTAAATAATAAAGGGCTAAGAGGACATCCCTGTCGAGTACCCCTATATAATCTAAAATAGGGAGATTTTTGATTATTAGTTATAACTGCAGCCATAGGGGCATGATAGATCAGTTTAGTCCAGGAAATAAATCCCAGGCCAAGATTAAATCTTTCCAAAACCTCAAATAAGTAAGACCACTCCACCCTATCAAAGGCTTTCTCTGCATCAAGAGAAACAACACATTCAGATTCTTTAGATGGAGAAGAATTAATGATATTTAATAATCTTCAAATATTAAAATGCGAATATCTATTTTTAATAAATCCAGTTTTGTCATTGGAAATAAGAGTAGGTAAAATACTCTCAAGTCTATTAGCGCGGCCAGCAGAAGGCTGGGGTGTGGGGGTGGGGGGAGAGATGTGCTTGGTGGTGGGATCCTGTTGGAGGGGGCAGAAGTCTTGGAGAATTGTGCGCTGGATTTGGAGAGTGGTACCACCCACCACCACCTGCCCTCTGTCTCCTCCACCAATCAACTTCCCAGCTCTTTACTTCATCCCTCCCCCTCCAGGGTTCACCTATCACCTCGTGTTTCTCTCTCCCACTCCCCCACCTTTTAAATCTACTCCTCAGCTTTTTTTCTCCAGTCCTGCAGAAGAGTTTCAGCCCGAAACGTCGACTATACTCTTTTCTGTAGATGCGGCCTGGCTTGCTGAGTTCCTCTAGTGTAGGTGTTGCCCGGATTTCCAGCCATTTGCAGATTTTGTCTTGTTTGTGACAGGGTTAAACGAAATTGGTGTGATCTTTCATTGAATTCTATTATGGATTTATTGAGTATGCCTGCAAGAAAATGAATCTCAGGTTTGTACATGATAATAAATTTACTTTGAACTTTCAGTTTCATAGGTTCTTGATTACTGAGGGTGTCAAAGGTTACGGGGAGAGGGCACCAGAACTTACAGTGAACCCGTGTTGCTGGCTTTAGGCTAACTACTACACTACTATGCTGCCCATTACTTGGGCTTCTCTTAACTTTGGACTGGTGAGAAAAAAATGCATCAAGCAAAACTATATTCATCAAGAGGGTAGTATTTTAAAGAGTACTTATTGTAAACCATGAGATTTTGCTTACATGTTTCAAGTTTACATTTGAGTGC
Source organism: Mobula birostris (assembly GCF_030028105.1). Taxonomy (NCBI): domain Eukaryota; kingdom Metazoa; phylum Chordata; class Chondrichthyes; order Myliobatiformes; family Myliobatidae; genus Mobula; species Mobula birostris. The sequence goes on from NC_092370.1 coordinate 218,019,475, forward strand.
CCAATCATGTTTTAACTATTGCAATGACACAAAGGGATCATGTTCAGCAGAAAGATGATCTTTGCATCAAATTGAGTGGAATGACAGAAGTCACATGGAGCTTATATGCGGCCAGTCCATCCACAGAATATTAACTTGTTTCAGTGGCAAGGAAGGGGAAAGAAAGTTTTTGCAAATGAGTCACTATCAGCAATTTGCTGGTATTGTCAAGGTGTCAATCTTAACACATCTCACGTTTCAAATTGGGCTCAGGTATCTTCGGTACAACATTTAATGGAATTCCCATCTGCTGAAAGTGGACATATTAATAGATACAGTATTTATACTTGAATTCTCATGGCTAACGTATTAACTACACTCTAAATGCCTTACATTTATATAAGCACGTTTAATGGCTTACAACATCTCAAGGTGCTCTTCAATCCTCAAAGCCTGTCACCCAACTGAAGGGAAAGTTTCAAGGTCGTAGGTAAAAGCTTGGTTAACAAGGTGGATTCCGAGGATCTTAGCAGAAGCGGTTCGGTTGGGGTGGGGTGGGGGGGGGTGTCAAATGCTGATTTGGTTCACAGTGCAAATAGAACTTTAGGAATTCTATTGCTACAGATCCCCTAATAATTTAAACTTGACGTCATGTTCCTATTTAATTGTTTTGACAAAATTGACTTAATTTTCTCATCTATTAAATATCTCCTAAAACAAATTTAAAGCTTCTCGTTAGATATCATTCCCGAACAGGTCGGCAGTGCACCGAGCGATGGTTTGTAGAAACGACAAATTCACACTTCCAGACCAGACCAGACCTCGCCTGTCATTCGCAGCCCATCTGTTTCAGCCAACATCTCCGCCCCTCTGTGGTACGTGATCACAGGCACTTGCCTCCCCAGGGCAGCAGACAACAAGGAACAGCCAGAACCGCTCGTATCGCTCGTCAGCTCAAGCCAAATCATGCCTACGTGCTGAAACGCATGGTACGACTGCAAATAATAACTTTGCTCAATAACCAAGGGGAGTGTCTAAATATGAGAGATGGACGAAATTCAACGAGTGGATTGTGTTATAGGTACCGTTAGAGCAGTTAGTAATTTCAGCAGTGGAAATTGCTAAGGATTTGGGAATACATTTGAAAATGACGTTCGTCAGAAATCCACGATTCAATCCAAGGGCAGTAACCTAATACATAATCGATAAGAACAGAAAATCGACGTTCAATGGCAGTTTTAAAAGCAGGGGTAGGGTTCAGAGTCCTTGCAGCAATGAAAGGCACCGCAATATCCAGTTTCCCTTCCAGGAATGAATGTTTTGCGACATCGAGCAAGAGCATAAACTTTGGAAAACTCTTCCACGCGCAGCCCAGTAAACCACTATGAGGATTCCAATTTCCCCACGCCAGGTAGTGACAGGTTCCACGAGATCTGGACCATCTCTGGTGGTATCTTAACAGCATTTACTATTGGCTGTGCACGTTTTCCTTGAAAACAAGCTTCAGTCCAGATACCGCCAAAAGACGGGCGTGGACCAATGCAGCGGGGGATCAACGAGTGACAGGAAGGACACTAACTCTGATGGAAGGATATGAAATCAGGTGTGGGAGCCACGTGTTACATGTCAAAATACAAGATCAAATGAGTTACAAAGAGAGAATGAAATAATCTGTCACTGAAGAAATAACTTTAAATTAATAAAAGTGCAATTTGAAAAAAAATAATCTCCAACTAAAACCTCAGTATTGAGACTCAGATTCAGAATTATTTGTCACATGTACATGGAAACATACAGTGAAGTGCATCATTTGTGTTAACGATCAGCACCCCCAAAGATGTGCTGAAGGCAGCCTGCTGTTTCACCACACATTCCTGTGCCAACATAGCATGCCCACAGTGTTCCACAGAACACAAGCAGCAACAACAAGACAACAGCCAAACAAGCCCCTTTCCTATCCGTCCACTAACCCTCCAATGCAGGCCTCCGACTCCAGGACAGACCACCTCCAGCCAGCCTCCAAGTCCTCCAGGGCTCCATACATAAAACAAGTTTATGTAACCAGGGGGCTAATGTGACCAACACTTTCCCATGCCATCCCAAGTGTTCTTCATTTGCTATAGCCTGATAACGAGGAATGAGATTTTCTTTGCCATAGGTTTGGGACTACAGATATTAACATTTGGTCAAAGCAGAAAACGGCGATTGCAAAATCCAGCTGCTGGCCAAGGCATTTCATAAAAGTTCGCCTTCTTAGCAAACAATCTATGATCGCTTGCATTTTAGGAAATGCATTATTAGGATGCATTAGGATTACATTAGGAGGGTATAAGACATCACCTGCAATATGTAGCATTAAAATAAAACCCAGACTAGATGAAAGAGAGATGGGGACAGGGAGATAGGGGCAGCAGCAAGCTTTCACTGAAAAAGCATGTCAATTTATTGGATCCTGACACAGTACAACAGTTTACATGGTACGTTCCTGGTGATCTGGGGAGGCTCAAAGTCACTTGCAGGTGACCTTGTAACTCTGCATCCACCCAACCATCAGGTTAGTCTCCCATCTAAAACATAGCATCTCAGATAATCCACCATTTGGCAAATGAAACTGCATTCCCAATTCTTGAAGGAGTTGGAACTTTATTGCATAACTTTCTGACTTAGGGATGAAATGTGACATCTTAAGCAAACTGAAGGTTAAAACATAAAAGGTTGAGATTAATATATAAACAAACGCAGGTTCAAGGTACACCCCCAGCCTCTAACCTCTCCACCTACACCCCCAGCCTCTAAAACCTCTCCACTGACACCCCCAGCCTCTAAAACCTCTCCACTGACACCCCCAGCCTCTAAAACCTCTCCACCGACACCCCCAGCCTCTAAAATCTCTCCGACACCCCCAGCCTCTAAACTCTCTCCACCGACACCCCCAGCCCCTAACCTCTCCACCGGCACCCCCAGCCTCTAAAACCTCTCCACCGACACCCCCAGCCTCTAAAACCTCTCCACCGACACCCCCAGCTAAAACCTCTCCACCGACACCCCCAGCCTCTAAACCCTCTCCACCGACACCCCCAGCCTCTAAACCCTCTCCACTGACACCCCCAGCCTCTAACCTCTCCACCAACACCCCTAGCCTCTAAACCCTCTCCACCGACACCCCCAACCTCTAACCTCTCCACCGACACCCCCAGCCTCTAAACCCTCTCCACTGACACCCCCAGCCTCTAAACCCTCTCCACTGACACCCCCAGCCTCTAATCCCTCTCCACTGACACCCACAGCCTCTAACCTCTCCACCGACACCCCCAGCCTCTAAAACCTCTCCACCGACACCCCCAGCCTCTAAAACTCTCCACTGACACCCCCAGCCTCTAAACCCTCTCCACTGACACCCACAGCCTCTAACCTCTCCACCGACACCCCCAGCCTCTAAAACCTCTCCACCGACACCCCCAGCCTCTAAAACTCTCCACTGACACCCCCAGCCTCTAAGATCTCTCCACCGACACCCCCAGCCTCTAACCTCTCCACCTACACCCCCAGCCTCTAACCTCTCCACCTACACCCCAGCCTCTAAAACCTCTCCACTGACACCCCTAGCTAAAACCTCTCCACCGACACCCCCAGCCTCTAAAACCTCTCCACTGACACCCCCAGCCTCTAAAAATGTGTGTTGCTTGAAATTCCAGCATCTGCAGATTTCCTTGTGTTCAGGTTCAAGGTTCCAAGTTAGGCAAAGTTTATTGATTCTGACATTATGAAATCCAAGGAAAAATGCAATAACATTAGTTACACTGGTTACTTGGAGAACTGTGTTCATTTCTGGTCCCCTCACTATAGGAAGGATGTGGACACTATAGAAAGAGTGCTGAGGAGATTTACAAGGATGTTGCCTGGATTGGGGAGCATGCCTTATGAGAATAGTTTGAATGAACTTGGCCTTTTCTCCTTGGAGCAACGGAGGATGAGCAGTGACCTGATACAGGTGTATAAAATGAGAAGCATTGAGCATTTGGCTAGACAGAGGCTTTTTCCCAGGACTAAAATGGCTAACACAAGTGGGCAGAGTTTTAAAGCGATTGGACGTAGATACAGAAGGGATGTCAGAGGTAAGTTTTTCACACAGACAGTGGTGGGAGCTTGGAATGGGCTGCTGGCGACTGTGGTGGAGGAGGATACAATAGGGCCTCTTAGATAGGTACATGGAGCTTAGAAAAATAGAGGGTTATGCGCTAGGGAAATTCTAGGCAGTTTCTAGAGTAGGTTACATGATCGGCATAGCATTGTGGGCCGAGGGGCCTTTAATATGCTGTAGGTTTCTATGTTCTAACAAATAAGATACCTGACATAATGGCACTCTGCAGAAGCCGAAGATGTAGAAACCATTCAGTCTGTCCAGCCTGTCCTGGCATTCAGTCCAATTATGGCCTGCTAATACCTTAACTGTACTTATCCATGCCTCCATAGACTTGGGTTATTAAATATAGTCACTCACACTTCCAACTAACCCAAAATCCTACTACTCTGAGAAAGTGCCAGATTTCCACAACACTATTTCAACTCTAAGTAAACCAGATTCATTTAAGTATACTTCCTTCTGGTGCTGCTGCCCCTTATTTTCTGCTACTTATCTATTTAATACTGGTTTTCTATTACTGCCTTGTTTTTATCTACCGCTTTATTTAATTGTCTGAGAGGAAGCCAAACAAAGTTTCATTGTACTTATATATAATTACAGTAAAGATCATTCAAACTACATTTTTCCATCTATAGATACTCTAAACGTGCCTACTTTATTAAAGATCTTGCATTCTTCTACAAATACAAAGAAGTCTGTGAATTTTAGATTTCACAAAAACGTAACCACTTACAACCCTAATTGGTGATTGATAATTGATACAAAGCTAGAATACCTTGTCTAGGCCAGAATGCCAATTCAATACCTGAACCTTGTACTTCATTAGAGATCTAACCAATGCTCCCTAGTGTTGAAACCTCAGAAGATACATATTCCAAATAGGTTGGACTAAAGTTTAAATTATAGTTTGTACCAATGTTTTAATGTTAAGTGCTCTGGCACACAATTCCCTTTGTTCCTCATTCCCAAAGAGGAAAATATTTTAATGTTTACCTTTGAGTACAGTGTGGGTAATACCACATGTGGCCAATGAAAACCATTTGCACACTTTTGACCATCCACTTTACTTGTGTAAATTGCCATTCCAAGCTCTGAATTTCATTTTGCCCTGTCTGGCTTCATCTATTGATTTGGACATGTTATATTGCTCCATCTAAATCTATTAACACTAACCCAGTAGGTCCTTTGTAGATATTAGTATCACAGTTATTGCATCCCTGTAACCTTACTCTCTACCACTGACTTCCATAACATGTACCAGCCGACATTCTCAATTCACACTTTCATTTCTGTTAAAATTATTTGCATGATCATTAGTAACTGAGTTTTGCAAGTCCACGGAAAGACTACCACCAAAAATTAATTTCAATCACCTTGAAAAAAAATATCGGCAATCAATGATTAACTTGTACTTTTCCATGAGGTCATAGTGTTCAGAATACACTCACCGAAAAACTATCTGTGTATCCATGGCATCAAACTGTCATGAAGAGCACTGGATATTTAAGAATAGAATTGACGTTGCACATAAGCATTCATTTATATCATTAGCCCAAGCTAGATTCTTCACTCATTGTCAATAACAGATGGAAGAACTGGATTTCAACAACTGACATCCAGGAATGAAGATCACCAGTTGTGTGATTTTACAGAACTTGTGTGGTCCTTAAGCAACATTCATGAAAGAAAGGATGTCAAAGATCACTAAAAAGAGAATGACAATTCATCCCAGGGTCTTTGAGCATTTACAGCTTACTTAGTACAATTCCTTCCACACAAAACATGAGAATGATATTAATATTCACCAATATGTTCTAAGAAATATTTGATTGTATGGTGATCTGCATCAGGGTGAATAGATATGACTTTCCAGTTACAATTTTTTCACTAACCTACAATTAGATGAATGAAGAAACATTAACGAAATCACTGGGCTCCTTATTAATCATTCTCACAATACATTTATACTGTAGTTTTCGAATATCCATGATACAATGAAAGGATTCTAACTTTTCACCACAGATCCATTCAAATATAATCTACCACAATCACAAAACCAAATTCCAGTAACAGAACAGCATAAATGATCATTTATAAAATAACTGGCCACTTTAAAATTTCACATAATTCATCAACGTTTTGTTTGTACACAGCTTGCAATATGAACCAACCACGGACATGGAAACAACATAACCATCTCACCTTTTCTCTTCGGACTACGCATTTAACCCCAATTCCCAATGAACTCTAGATTTAAAATCTGTATCATGAACCTCAGTCAACAGATCATTGTATCACACATTTCTCGTTGCTAATACATTAAAAACTAAACTTCCAATATAGTATAAGATAAGCATTCATTACTTCTAGCGAGGATGGGCATAGATAAGAAGGGGCCATGGAAAACTCATTCCACTGTGATTCTGGTACCGGCGGCGCGGGTAAATTGAAGCACTGAATTACATTACTTACCTTGTTCAGTTTTAACAAAATGCAACGGGTTTGGAGGGGGGGAAACGAAGCATTTGAAAGGAGATACAATTTACGCCGAAAACAAGAATGCATTTTCTTATCATGCTACTCACAGCGAAGTTTAACAACTAATACTCAGCAGGGCTCTCGACTGGTAGCTTGCTGTTGCACATACTAACCAATCACTTCGCAGAATGGGCCATCTGCAAGAACGACGACCAATCATATTTACTTACGCCTACCATTCGCCAGGAGGGGCACTCAATTCCGCCAATCACACCAAAACAAGTGCGGCAAACTGAGGTTGAAGAGACCAATCAAATCGCAGCGACACCGTATATCAACAAGAGCACGGGGCTGTTGCCGGAGTGTACCGGTAAACCCGGGTCCGGGTGGTATATTACCAGATGACCACACTGGATATCTGAACCACACCCTGATTTTGCTCGATAGGAGTGGGGGAAGAAATGGCGGAAATTGCACCATTAAAAACGTGCATTCTGTGACGGCCGTGCAAGTCTAACAAAACAATTTCACGTACGTTTTACTATTACGTGTATTGCATTACTATTCACTATGACTACTTACTTTCACTTTTTCAACATTGTTGCCTCTGCATTGTTTCAAGCCTGACAGCCATGCTATCTCACGAAAATCCCACAGACTCGCTAAACAAGCCCTTGCGTAATTTCATTTGTGGTCTCTTTACTTAAGCTACTGTACTTGCTGTTAGGAGTGCAGAGAAATATCCCTTCACGGGTTCCGGGAATAACCAGTTGCCTGTACAAAGAGAAAGTCAGTGGGCTGAGTCTGCTGGAACTATTTTAGGGCTTGATTGGCTGCATACAGGGAGGATGTTTCGTTTTGACCGAGGTTTCTAGAACCAACCGTCATGATTTTAAAGTAAGAGATAGTTCATTTAGTTCTGAGATAAAGAAGAGTCTCTTCATTGATTTGTGAACCTTTCGGTTTCTCT